>NC_050576.1:136803023-137172398 GCF_011100635.1 Trichosurus vulpecula | reverse complement strand
TTACTATTATATTATGCTTACACTCAAAGTCGTTACCATAAAAAAGACAAACACAATAATGTAAAACTGAAAAGAAAAAAATATGAATCCAAGTAACAGCAACTTAAATTTGTTTGTTTTTATAAGATCCTAATTCTGCCAAAATAGTTTCATCTCATTTTTTACATTCAGAAAATGTACTTCATGCATGCTTCTGAGAGCATGCACATGAATAAAACAACAATTAGAGAACAACATAATTATGAAAATTTGTTATACAAAAGGCTTCCCCATTCACTCAACTTAATCATTTCCAGTGGCCATCACACCCCTAGGCAAAGCCTAAGTAAACAGATGGCCCTTCTACCATGTGCTGAAGGTCAAACAATTTTTCGAGATGAACAGGGAGAACAAATTCCAAAATGGAAGAACCTTGATTGAGGATGGGCTACCTCATCATTCTATTTCTCCCTCAGAAGCCCCAAAGGAGACATTATAGATTCACTATGCCCTCAAATGTGGTAAAGTCATTATTCTGGACAGAAAACACAATAGTACTATGAAATATAACTAAACAAAGTGATAACTATAAATGGTCTGCATAACACTGTTCTACATATACAACCTTACAAGGGCATATCATTCTTCCTCAATTTTCAGTTCAAAGTTTAACAGAAAAATGGGAAACTGAATAATTCCACACTCTACTTTTATAAGTGACCTTTTTGATTAATATATGCTTTTTGTTCAACAGCATCTTTTTCATTTAGAAATGTTCAATATAAGCTATTCATGTGTGGGTTTATGTTATTTTAGGTTACCTATTTCAGTGTGATGAGATATTATATAAAGCAAAATGGAGGGGTCTAAAAATGTTATAACCATCCAATTGAATAATTATAAATATTTCACACTGTTCCTATTGTATCCTCTCTTTAAAAAACACTGTTACCAGGTTACAAACAGAGTCCCAATAAAACCAAAGTAAAGTTGGCTGGCATAGGGGAGTGTTTTGAAGTGCTTTCTGAGTACCTCAGTCTCACACTCAAATCAGGAGCATCTGTCCACCAACTGTCAAGATCATGTCTAGCCTAGGAGTTTTCCTAGATTCATCACTATTCATGGATGCCTGTCACCAGAAGAAGAAAAAATCCATATTTCAAAGCTGTCTTCCTCCTCAACATAACCTGGAAAAGATGACTATTATATTTATGATTTTGAGCCTAGCTTACTTTAAGCCCCAGCTCATGCACTCACTCCCTCTCTCTCTCTCTCTCTCTCTCTCTCTCTCTCTCTCTCTCCCTCCCTCCCTCCCTCCCCCCACCTCTGCTGCCGTTAAATGTGGTACAAAATTTACAGATAAGTGAAGTTTGTCATATCAATACAACTCTATCAACTAAAGCAGGGCTGTCCAACCTTGGGTTATCTTAGGGCCGCATTAAAATAAAATAATTATTCGAGGGCCGCACAAGAATAAAAAAAAAAACAGTACACTAAGAAAGTAGGCAGACGCACAAAGAGCTAAAGCAAACATGAAACAACAAAGCGACAACACAACAGGTAGGGGCATACTGACTGGTCTGCATTGTACAGACAGAACACATCCCACAGAGTGATTGAAAATTCCGTTGATGTCAACGAGATTATTCATTAGTGATGGAATTAAAAAATCTAATACTCATTCCATGCAAATTATTTTATTTTTCACTCATAAAAATTAAAACCCACAGGCAGGCCCCATAAAATCACACTGCGGGCCGCATTTTGGACAGCCCTGAACTAAAGGCTGTGATCCCTATACACGAAGCTACTATCTAAAAGTATATACCTATCCATTAGTCATAAAAGTATTTGTAATATGAAAGTAAAAATGCAGTCCAAATCCCCAAAGTTAACAACAAAAGACAATAAGTTTTTACTAGAGGGCCCTAAACTGTGTGACTATTACATAAAATGCTTACAAGGCATAATCTTGGTCTCTTTTAGATATTATTGCAAAATTCAAATTGAATAAAGATATCTCTCAGAGCAAAACCACTGAAAAAAGTACTGGTTTGTGAGGCAAAAGCAGTGATTTCAAATCCTGACTCTGTGACTTATGAAGCAAGTTACATATAACTTTGGGTAAGTCACTAATCTGTCTAGGCGTTAGTTTTCTTACTGAAAAGAGAGTTGGGACTAAATAATCTGTGAGGTCTTTTCCAGTATTAAATTTCTTTATTTTTTTGGAGGAGGAAGGCAGGGCAAATGGGGTTAAGTGACTTGCCCAAGGTCACACAGCTAGTAAGTGTGTCAAGTACGAGGCCACATTTGAACTCAGGTCCTCCTGACTCCAGGGCCAGGGCTCTACTCACTGTGCCACCTAGCTGCCCCAGTATTAAATTTATGTTACTATGAAAGCACTATTTGTCTTTTAGTCATTGCAATTAAATTAAGCTTTAGCATCACTGACACAAAATATTCCTTTTTTATTGTAATCATTCTTATAAAGATAACATCCCAACCTCATGTTTCTAGTAACTGATGAGTCACCACTTGTATCTCATTTATTACATACATGTTGTTTTCTAAAAATGAAATATAAAATAGAAGTTTCTAATATTATAAATAGTGGAATACTTTTTGGTTTGCATTTGTAGAGAAAATTTCCTTCATAAGTCCCAATCTATAACAAAACAAAAAGCAATATTATGCAGTTATGTGTTAAATGTCTACTATGGTACACCAAGATAAGCTCCAAATGGATACATGACCTAAATTTAAAAGGTCACATCAAAAACGAATTATAAAAGAAATTTCTTTATAAATATATAAATAGGGGGAGAGTTAATGACTAAACAAATGATAGAGATGATCATGAAAGATAAAATGGACAATTTCAATAATATAATAAAATTTAAAAGATTTTACACAAACAAATCTAAATAAAAATAGAAAGTAAATTACGTAACTGGAGGACAAAATATTTCTAGCAAGTTTTTCTGATTGTGGTGTCATTTGCAAAATATATCAGGAATTGATTCTAATTTATAAGAATAAAAGTGATTATCCAGTACATAAATGGTCAAAGGATACCAACTGGTAGTTCTCAAAGGCAGAAATATAAGCTAACAAGGCAGTACCAGCACTGGAGTCAAGAGGACCTGAGTTCAAATCTGGATTCAGACACTTGACACTTACTAGCTGTGTGAGCTTGGGCAAATCACTTAACCCCAACTGCCTTGCCTTCCCCCCCCAAAAAAAAGGAAAAAAAAAGAAATTTAAGCTATCAATGTTCATGTAAAAAAGGTCTCAATTAATAATAATTGGAAAAATGAAAACTACAGCAACTTAAAGGTCCCATTTATGAGATTGTAAAAGATGACAAAGGAGGAAAATAACTAATGTTGGAGTGATTACTGAAAACAGGTGCCCTACTGCACTGTTGGTGGAGCTGTGAATTGGTCCAGCCATTCTAGAAAGCAATTTGGTACTACACCCAAAAAGCTATGCATAATCTTTGATACCCCCCAAAAAAAATCTAAAGAAAGAAAAAAAAGATCTATATGATCCAAATATTTATGGAAGTTATTTTCCTTCTAATCAAAAATTAGAAAATAAGAGAGTGTCATCCTGTAAAGAGGGGTATATGAATAACATGGAATATTATTGATCCATAAGAACTAATAAAATGGACAGTTTCAGAGGAAACATAGAGGACTACGAAGTGATGCAGAGCAAATGAGCAGAAATAGAATAATTTACATAATAATGCCTTATACCCGCCCCCAAAAAAACTTGAAGAGACTTTAGACCATTGATCAGTGCAATTATAAACCACTAGTCTAAAAGAACGGAGATAAAACACTTCACTACTCTCCTAACAGAACTAATTTGAGAATTTGTATTTTTGGATTATGCAGCTATGAATTGGGAGCTTTGTTTAGGGGTTTTTAAACATTGTTTGCTCAGCAGGGGCAGAGAAGAAGGAAAAACACAGATAACTGGAAAAATTATTTACATTTAAAAAAAAATTAATGTCCACTATGTGTCCAACACTATGAGATATGTAAGAGTAGAGGAAAGGATCTTCACATCTCATGTGCTGACAGCCTATCTAGAAGGACAAGAATGATCTACACAAGTGCTATATATACATAATGCCCACTAAGCAAACATGTATTATTCAACTCATTAAAGAACTGCAACAATATAAAAGATAAATAAAAGAAAAACAAGGTCTGGACTGTGTACAAAAGTGTCATGATATTAAAGACATGGAAAAAAGACATTAAGAGATTTTACAAATACTATATTTGCTTACATAACAGCTTCATAAAATGATAGCACTCTTCTATTTTTAGATGTTCAAAAACAATGAGAAATGGTCAATCAACGATCAATAATATATTGATAAATAATAATGACTGGGGAAAATAATAGCAGGTAGCATGGTGTGGCAAAAACTTCACGACAACTGTAGTCAGAGAATCTGGTTTTGAATCTAGACTGAAAATTCCTAGTAGATTTATCTCCAGCACATGACAATCCCTCTGGTACTCAGCTTCCTCAGCTATGAAAATATGGCGTTAAAAATATATAAGAAACTAAAACAAATAGGTAAGACCATTAATCATTCCTCAATGAATATGGTCAAAGCACACAAACAACAGTTCTAAAAAGAATTGAAGGCTCTTAATAAACATGAAAGAGATTGCTCCAAATCACTAACAATAAGAAAAAATGCAAATCAAAACAACTCTAAAATTTCACCTCACAATGAGGAAATTGGCAAATGTGATAAAATATGAGATTAGTCATTTTAATGTTTGCAAAGTACTTTAAATTTATTATCTCATTTGATCCTCACAACAAAGCTGTGAGGTACGGTATGTTATTATCATCCACATTTTCAGATGAGAAAACTGAGGCCAGAAGAAATAAAGTGACTAACCCACCGAAGTCACTCAAGTTAGTAAAGTATCTGATGTCATGTGCTCTTGGCTCCAATCCAATACTCTGGCAAAGAACTAAAAACAAAATAGATGCCCAAAAATTATAGAACAGCTAAAAACAAACTGTTCTATACAAGTAATGATATATTATTGACCATTAAGAAGTAAGAAAGGAGGGGGGCGGAGCCAAGATGGCGGCTGGAAAGCAGGGACTAGCATGAGCTCCGTACGGAGTCCCTCCAAAAACCTATAAAAAATGTCTCTGAACCAATTCTAGAACTGCAGAACCCACAAAACAGCAGAGGGAAGCAGGGCTCCAGCCCAGGACAGCCTCGATGGTCTCTGGGTGAGGTCTATCCCGCTGGGAGCTGGGAACGGAGTGGAGCAGAGCCCAGCCTGAGCGGCGTGGACCAAAGAGACCAGGAGCCGGGTGGAGGGGGCCCTAGCGCCCTGAATCAGTGAGCTGTGACAGGTACCAGGGCTTCTCAACCCACAAACACCAAAGACTGCGGAGAAGGTTAGTGGGAAAAGCTGTGGGAGTAGAAGGAGTTCTCGGTTTGGCTTCCAGCCCCAGGGGCAGCAGAGGTGGGCCAGTGCTTCCGGCCCCAGGCCCACCTGGTGGGAGGAATTAAGTGGTGGATCAGAGCAGGAGTGCACAGCCTGCTGCTGATCTAAGCCCAGTCTGGGTTGGGGGTTCTTGGGGAAGGAGGAGTGCTGGTGTGACAGAGCTGGCACCTCCCCCCCAAACGTGGAACATAGAACTCGTTAGTCTACAAGCAGTCATACCCCACTGAAAAACTCAAGGGTCAAGTTAGTTGGTTGGGAATATGGCCAGGCAGCGAAAACGCACCCAGATTCAGTCTCAGACTTTGGATTCTTTCTTTAGTGACAAAGAAGACCAAAACATACAGCCTAAAGAAGACAATAAAGTCATAGAGCCTACAACAAAAGCCTCCAAGAAAAACATGAACTGGTCCCAGGCCATGGAAGAGCTCAAAAAGGATTTGGAAAAGCAAGTTAGAGAAGTAGAGGAAAAATTGGGAAGAGAAATGAGAAGGATGCGAGAAAACCATGAAAAACAAGTCAATGACTTGCTAAAGGAGACCCACAAAAATACTGAAAAATACACTGAAGAAAACAACACCTTAAAAAATAGACTAACTCAAATGGCAAAAGAGCTCCACAAAGCCAATGAGGAGAAGAATGCCTTGAAAGGCACAATTAGCCAAATGGAAAAGGAGGTCCGAAAGACCACTGAAGAAAATACTACTTTAAAAATTAGACTGGAGCAAGTGGAAGCTACTGACTTTATGAGAAATCAAGATATTATAAAACAGAACCAAAGGAATGAAAAAATGGAAGACAATGTGAAATATCTCCTTCGAAAAACCACTGACCTGGAAAATAGACCCAAGAGAGATAATTTAAAAATTAATGGACTACCTGAAAGCCATGATCAAAAAAAGAGCCTAGATATCATCTTTCAAGAAATAATCAAGGAGAACTGCCCTGATATTCTAGAGCCACAGGGCAAAATAGAAATTGAAAGAATCCATTGATCGCCTCCTCAAATAGATCCCAAAAAGAAATCTCCTAGGAATATTGTCACCAAATTCCAGAGCTCCCAGATCAAGGAGAAAATACTGCAAGCAGCCAGAAAGAAACAATTTGAGTATTGTGGAAACCCAATCAGAATAACCCAAGATCTGGCAGCTTCTACATTAAGAGATCGAAGGGTTTGGAATGCGATATTCCGGAGGTCAATGGAGCTAGGATTAAAACCTAGAATCACCTACCCAGCAAAACTGAGTATCATGCTCCAAGGCAAAATATGGACTTTCAATAAAATAGAGGACTTTCAAGCTTTCTCAGTGAAAAGACCAGAACTGAATAGAAAATTTGACTTTCCAACACAATATTCAAGAGAAGCATGAAAAGGTAATCAAGAAACAGAAATTGCAAGGGACTTACTAAAGTTGAACTGTTTTGTTTACATTCCTACATGGAAAGATGACATGTATGATTCATAAGACCTCAGTATTAGGGTAGCTGAAGGGAATATGCATATATATATATATATATATATATATATATATATATATATATATATATATATATACACACACACACATGTTTATATATATATATATATAAGTGAATATGTATGTATATATATCTGTGTGTGTGTGTGTATATATATATATATATATATATATATATATATATATATATATATATATATATACATAAAAGAGAGAGACAGCAGACAGGGTGAGTTGAAGATGAAGGGAAGATATCTAAAAGAAATAAAATCAAATTAAGGGATGAGAGAGCAACATACTGAGAGAGGCAGGGAGAGATAGAATGGGGTGGATTATCTCACATAAATGTGGTAAGAGGAAGCAGTTCTCTGGGAGGAGGGGAGACAGCAGGTGAGGGGGGAATGAGTGAATCTTGCTCTCATCAGATTTGGCCTGAGGAGGGAATACCATACATACTCAATTGGGTATCTTACCCCACAGGAAAGAAGAGGGAGGAAGAGTGTAGCCAGAATGGCCTTTGTTTTCTTTGAATGACTCAGCTTACCTCATTGAGCCTCTGGACACTGTGGCTTGCTCTTCCGGGGCAGGAGGCCCGGGGAGCATGCCGGGAAGCAGACAACTTCCTGTGTGATGAGTCATGGGGCTGGCTGAGGGGAGGTGTTGATGTCTATGCTAGGGGGAGGGGCCAACTCAGGAACCAATCGGCCCTGGTCATTTGGGCGGAGCTTGATGATGTCAAAAACCCTATAAGAGGGGAGAGGACAGCTTGAAGATCCTCTTTTCCTTTTTCGGTTGGAGCCAGCGACAGTTACGACAGTTACGTCAGTTACAGCGACCGTTACATCGTCAGTTTCAGTTGCAGCTTCAGTTTCAGACACAGACACAGCTGAGGCAGGAGCTGCCAGTAGCAGAGCTGATCTACGGGAGGAAGCTGAACAAAGACTTCAGGCCAGTGGGTAATCTTATTACCATCGAGGGGGAAGCATGATTTTGCTTTACGCAATCATGCTTCTCTGTAGCCTCCTGGTTACTCTTGCAAGGCGTACTTATTGGGCCTGGAAGATTTTGATCAACATATCAAAATGGGGCTTCTGGTTCATGGGTTGGTTACTGTGGAGCCTAAATAAATGTTTTGATTCTTCTGCCTTCTACTTTGAGAGTTTCTTATATCCGGCGGTTCCGAACCTTTCAGGCATGTTTATGATCCTCTTTGAGATTATAAACTCGGCCCTCCTGATACATTTGGCGTCACGAACAGGATCGCTAGGTATAAGATCTCTATTTAGAAGCAGAACAATTTCAGAGGAAGAGATGAATATCCCAGGATGGGAGGATCCATTTTATTCCTCCCTAGCAAAAGAATTGGCTAAAAAAGCTGGACCCTGTGAAAACTGGGAACCAAGGCTACGGAGAGGAGATCCTAGGGATTTGGAAAAGTGTTTACGAGAAGTTGGGATTCAGTCAGGGGCATCACTATCTAGGCAAAGCTGGATAGTGTTATCAGCCTACCGGCTAGTATACAAAAGATTGAGATTAAGTGAAAGACATGGGGGCACTCCTACCCCACAGGAAGAAGAGGAATCTCAGATAGCAGGAGACCAAACTGACTCAAATGAGAACTTTTCTATTAATGTGGCTAAGAGCAACAGGAGACCAAAAAAGCCCAGAGTGCATTTCAACCCAGCCCAGAAAGAGCCTGACTGCCTGCTTCGTCCTAGCCATGGTGGCAGAGGAAGTGAGTGGGGAGAGAATGAGACAATGTTAGGGGCTGAGGCACAAAACACTACTGGGGTTCAGGATGTGCCTCACACAGAGAATAGGAGATGGTTAAATGATCAGACAAGGGCTCGACCCATACAAAGGAGGAAGACAGAAACCCGAGGTGAAGATTCAGTTACAAGGGAAATTCAGGAAGATTTCTCACCGCAAGAGGTCACAGATATTTTGAGTAGATTCAGCCAAAGAATAGGAGAACCATTGATATCTTGGATGGTAAGACTCAGTGATCAAGGGGCCGGTGGAATATCAGTAGATGGGACAGACTGCATGAGATTCATAGGTATCAGCCATGATCCTCTAGTTCAACAAGCTTTTAGGGAACATCATCAGCAAGGAGATGGTGATAGCGGGACTACTCTGTTGGCATTAGCCGCTGTGGGATGCAATAAGAGATATGCTACTGATTCTATGTGGCCCACTGAGCACAGACCCTGGTATTCACTTAGAGATTGTATCATGAGACTAAAGGAGGAGGTAATGAAGACTGCCATTATGACAGGAACTGCAGACAAATATTACAATGATTCAATGGAACTGCCTCATAGGAATTTAATAATTAGGACAGCTCCCCCTGCTTATAAACAACTAATTTTGAATTGATTACTTGGAGAAGTAGGGAGCCGTCTTACAACAGTGATAAATAAGATTTTACAGTTATATGACTTAGGTGACTGGGGAAGGGATAGATCTCCTCAAGAGAGAAGGGTGAATAACCAGCAAACTTGGCGCCAAAGGAGAGTAACAAGGAAAGAAATGTTTACTACTTTATTGAGAGCAGGGGTAGGTTTTGAAATGATAGATGGAATTCCAACCAATGAATTATATAGAATGTACAGAGATAAAGGCCTTGATAACAGGAGAGATAGGGAAATCAGAACTGCTCCTGCAAATGCTACAGATGTTGAACCTTCATACCCAAGTGAATCACATGAAAGGGAATACTAGGGAACAGGCCAGGCCCCAGCCCAAATTAAGGAAATACACAGGCTGGATTGTAGACCTCACATTAACTTGACCATATATTGGAAAAATGGGTCAAGTACGGTAACTGAGGCATTAATAGATACTGGGGCCGAGGCCACCCTTATTTATGGAAATCCAGACAAGTTCAGCCATGGAACTCCTATTACCATTACAGGACTAGGAGGGACTGAAATATCAGCCAGGCAAGTTAAATTAATGATGAAAATTGGACAGTTGCCCAAGAAAGAATATAGTGTGGTTATTGTGCCTATTCCCGAATACATCATTGGAATAGACATATTGAAGGGTATGACCTTAAATTTACCCGAAGGGAAATACCAATTTGCTGTGAGGAAAATGGGCATTAATGCAGTCTTAGTGGGGAAAATCAAGATGGATCCAATCACTTTGCCCGAACCTTCTAAAATAATTACTTTGAGGCAATATCGTGTGCCAGGTGGGCAAGATGAAATTGCCAACACTATAAGAGAATGTGTTGAGGCAGGAGTGTTAGTCCCTACAACTACTCAATGGAACAACCCTGTCTGGCCAGTCCGAAAGTCAGATGGAACATGGAGGATGACAGTAGATTATAGACAGCTGAACAAAGTGACTCCTCCCTTGTATGCTGCTGTCCCAGACACGGTTACTTTAATAGAGAGAATACAAAAACGTGAAGGGACTTGGTATGCAGTTATTGATTTGGCCAATGCCTTCTTTACAATCCCAATAGACCCCAAGCAATGGAATCAGTTTGCTTTTACTTGGCAAGGCCGACAGTATACATTTACACGCCTGCCGCAAGGATATATTCATAGCCCAACTATTTGCCACAGGATTGTAGCTGAACATTTGGATGAATTAAAGTTACCTGGTGTACAGCTTACACATTACATAGATGACATCATGATACAGGGAAAGAATATAAAGGAGGTGGAGGAGAGTTTAGCATTATTAATTGACCATATGAAAAGCAAAGGATGGGAAATCAACCCTGCAAAGGTTCAAGGGCCAGCTCAAACTGTAAAATTCTTGGGGATACAGTGGAATAGAGGACTGCGAGAAATTCTCCCACAAGCTCGACAAAAAATCCAGGATTTTCCCACCCCTACCAATAAGAAAGAGGCCCAAAAGTTCATAGGGCTGTTTGGTTATTGGAGACACCACATCCCACATTTGGGACAGATTTTAAAACCCTTGTATAAAGTCACCAGAAAGAAATATGAATTTGACTGGGGACTTGAACAAAGTAGAGCTTTTGAGGAAGCAAAGGCTGCTATTCAATTAGCTCTAGACTTATGGCCTATGCAAAATGGGCCAGTGGAGTTACAAGTGACTGTACAAGATGACTATGCAAATTGGAGTCTGTGGCAAAAACAACAAAGCCGAAGTGTACCTTTAGGCTTTTGGTCAAGGAAACTACCCTCATCTGGAGTGCAATATACACCTTTTGAGAAGCAGCTGTTAGCTGCATATTGGGCTTTAGTAGAAACTGAGCAACTAACTCTGGGTCATGAAGTGGTATTAAGGCCTGGAATTCCAATTATGACTTGGGTAATGAGTACCCCAGCTTCTCACAGAATTGGACATGCACAAGAGGCAAGCATAATCAAATGGAAGTGGTATATTCAGAATAGGTCCAGAGCAGGCAAAAATGGAGTTTCTGCTCTACATGAATCTGTGGCGAACATTGATACTGAGAGCAATGAAAAGCCCCTTGAATCTAAGCAACAGATGGTACCATCCTTAGTGAAATGGAATAATGGATATGACGGACTAAATGAAGAACAGAAGAAACATGCTTGGTTTACTGATGGGACAGCAAAATATTTAGGACAGAAGAGACATTGGAAAGCAGTAGCCTATAACCCCTGTACAAGGAGAACTCTGGAAAGTTCTGGGATAGGTGGAAGTAGCCAATATGCTGAACTGATGGCAGTGCATCAGGCCATCAGAGCAGAGAAAGGAGGACAGTGTCATATATTTACTGACTCGTGGGCGGTAGCTAATGGATTAGCTACGTGGATGCCTATATGGAAGAATCAGAATTGGGAGATTCATGGCAAACAAGTTTGGGGTAAAGAGTTATGGGAAAATATATGGGACATGTCTTTGGTTACAGATCTGTCAGTTTTTCATGTTGATGCTCATGCAACCCTGACCACACCAGAACGTGAGTACAATGCACATGCGGATCGACTAGCAAAGATTGCTACTGAATGTATTGTCCCTACTCCGACTCCAACTGATGACCCAGCCTTAGCAAGATGGGTCCACCAGACTGCTGGCCATTTAGGGGTCCAGGCCACCCATCGATGGGCACAGGATCGAGGTATCAGTATTTCTCATGCGTTGTTAAAACAAATAACAGAGGAGTGTTGTATATGCCAATTAGAAAAAGAACGAACTCTTCCTAGGATAGTTACTGGAGAAATAGCAAGGGGAAAAGTTCCAGCCCAAATTTGGCAGATAGATTATATTGGCCCACTACCCCAGGATAAAGGATGTAAATATGTATGTACGTGTGTTGACACCTATTCAGGTGTACTAGTGGCTTGTCCTTATAAAGACGCAACTCAGAAAAACACCTGTAAAACTCTAGATATTGTAAGTTTATATTATGGAACCCCAATGCAGATTCAAAGTGACAATGGGTCACATTTCAAGGGCAAAGAAGTGAAAAGATATTGTGTGTTGAATAATATAGAATGGATATATCATATTCCATATTACCCACAAGCATCTGGGCTAATTGAAAGAATGAATGGATTGCTGAAAGAACAGCTGAGAAAATTAAGCTCAAATAATTCATATCGACATTGGAAGGATAATTTGTCTATTGCCTTACGTAATTTGAATAATAGGCCCTTAGGGGGAAGTACACCTCTAGCCAGAATGATGACCCCAAATCTGCAGATCAGAGAACAGCAAACATGTGAGATCCAAAACATTGAATTTTGGACTGTGAGGGAAGATGTCCCACTACCAAGTCCAGGAACACCTGGTTCAGCAGGATATGATTTACATTGTATAGAGAATTTTAGGTTAAATAGGAAAGAGATAAGAAAAACCCCTACTGGAGTATGTATGAGAATCCCCAAGAATCATCTTGGACGGATATTACCTAAACCAGGATTAGCGGCTCAAGGAATACATGTATTGGCTGGAGTGATAGATTCTAATTATCAAAAAGAAATTGTTGTGACACTCCAGAATATGGGTAAAAAACCTGTACAATTTTGTAGAAATGATAGGATGGTTCAAGTCATTATTATAACTACTAGAGGGGCAAAAGGGTCTTGCTCCATTGATAGAATAAAGTCAGGAGCTAAGGTATGGGTAAAACGGAAGCCAGATGATATTCCAAAGGCTGCAGAAGTTATAGCCCATGGGAAGGACAACACTGTAACAGTTGTTTATTCAGGGGAAAATAATTACCAAATCGTACCCCTGAACCATATATTTTACCGTGAATAGGTTATAATAATAGATTCACAGACTATTCTTTTTGTCCTTTGTTTTGGCTAACCTTGTTGCTAGTTTTGTTTCCTTCAGGCTTAAGCACCCTGCACTTTCCGGTGACTGCCTAAGCATGTAGCATTCTTGGAATTCCTGCCAGCTCGTTAAAGAAAGGACCTCTGGAATGGGACTTTTTGGGGGCAGGGCCATCTCTACATCCAATTTCAGCATGAAGAAGCTATGGAAAATGAGACCTTCACCCCTCACCCCAAGATTTTGAGCCCCAATCGTTCAAGGGGGGTGGAAATGATGATAGTATTCTGTTTACTTATTTTGTGTTATCCTTGCTGTGTTGTTTTATTGTTATGATATTATTGATCCTATGTAATGGATACAAGGATTTAGGGGTGGACATTTGAATTATTAATAATTATTTTGGGGATGATTGATTGAAGAGATTATTTTGCTGGGATCTAGGGGTGGATCGCATTTGAATCGTTAACCAATGTTTGGGAATGTCACTGAATGATATGTTTTGCTTTATAATGAATGATATGTTTTAGTTTCCTTTGTAATTGGATCACAATGTATGTTCTAGGATACATGGCTGATTAGATTATGTATCCTATAACAAGGGGTGGAGTGTAGCCAGAATGGCCTTTGTTTTCTTTGAATGACTCAGCTTACCTCATTGAGCCTCTGGACACTGTGGCTTGCTCTTCCGGGGCAGGAGGCCCGGGGAGCATGCCGGGAAGCAGACAACTTCCTGTGTGATGAGTCATGGGGCTGGCTGAGGGGAGGTGTTGATGTCTATGCTAGGGGGAGGGGCCAACTCAGGAACCAATCGGCCCTGGTCATTTGGGCGGAGCTTGATGATGTCAAAAACCCTATAAGAGGGGAGAGGACAGCTTGAAGATCCTCTTTTCCTTTTTCGGTTGGAGCCAGCGACAGTTACGACAGTTACGTCAGTTACAGCGACCGTTACATCGTCAGTTTCAGTTGCAGCTTCAGTTTCAGACACAGACACAGCTGAGGCAGGAGCTGCCAGTAGCAGAGCTGATCTACGGGAGGAAGCTGAACAAAGACTTCAGGCCAGTGGGTAATCTTATTACCATCGAGGGGGAAGCATGATTTTGCTTTACGCAATCATGCTTCTCTGTAGCCTCCTGGTTACTCTTGCAAGGCGTACTTATTGGGCCTGGAAGATTTTGATCAACATATCAAAATGGGGCTTCTGGTTCATGGGTTGGTTACTGTGGAGCCTAAATAAATGTTTTGATTCTTCTGCCTTCTACTTTGAGAGTTTCTTATATCCGGCGGTTCCGAACCTTTCAGGCATGTTTATGATCCTCTTTGAGATTATAAACTCGGCCCTCCTGATACAAAGATAAAAAAATAAAAGGGGGGGATGATGGAGGGGATGTCAGATGGGGGTGGAGGTAATCAAAAATAAACACTTTGGAAAGGGGACAGGGTCAAGGGAGAAAATTCAATAAGGCAGGATGGGTTGGGAAGGAGCAAAATATAGTTAGTCTTTCACAACATGAGTGTTGTGGAAGGGTTATACATGATGATACACATGTGGCCTATGTTGAATTGCTTGACTTCTTGGGGAGGGTGGGTGAGAGGGGAAGAGAGGAGAGAATTTGGAACTCAAAGTTTTAAAAACAGATGTTCAAAAACAGAAAAAAAAGTTTTTGCATGCAACTAGAGAATAAGATACGCAGGCAATGGGGCGTAGAAATTTATCCTGCCCTACAAGAAAGGAAGGGAAAAGGGGATGGGGGGGGGTGATAGAGGGGAGGGCTGACTGGGGAACAGGGCAACCAGAATGTATGCCATCTTGGAGTGGGGGGGGGAGGGTGGAGATGGGGAGAAAATTTGTGATTCAGGCTCTTGTGAAGATCAATGCTGAAAACTAAATATGGTAAATAAATAAATTTAAATTAAAAAAAAGGAAGTAAGAAAGGAGAATGTAAAGAATTCAGAGAGAAGATATGAATTAATGCAGAGGGAAGGAGAACCAGGGAATATGAAGAACATAATGCCTAGAACAATGTACATAAAAAGAAAATCAACAACAACAAAAAAATTGAATGCCGTTTAATTACAACGGGTAAGCTTGTCCCTGAAGAAGAAATGAGAAAACGTACCCTCCTCCAAAATTTGAAGACAAATTTGCATGTGGGTATGGAATATAGGAAAAATTGTCAGATTCAGTTTATGTGTTGGTTTTGATGAACTGGGTTTTTCCCCCCTTATAATTTACTCGTTACAAAGCATGGCTCACTGGAAAGGAAAGATATACAGGTGATAATAAAATTTTTTAAAAAATTCAAAATGCTAAAATTTTCTTGAATAAATGTTTCACTGTAGTTTGATAATGTTTTGTGAGTGAAAGACCTTACTAATATTTTTTTCTAAAGTAAATATATATATTATAAATTATGTTTTCGAATTACCTCTGAATTTAATTTTGGAGATGAAATCCTAATGGAAAACTTTTCCAACCAAAAGGAATTAAAATTACATCTCATTCCTGGGTCCCTGAATGTGGTGTGATGGAAAGTATTGAATTTGGCAAATGACATGCCAAAAGACAAGAATCTATATCTCAACTCTTACAACACATGGAATAACCATAGAGCATCATTAACCTCTCTGGGCTTAAGTTTCCTCATGGGTAAAATGAATTGATTAGAGTAAATTATCTCTAAGGTTTCTTTCATATTTAAATCTATGATCGTTTGTTTAAGATATTATGTACTATACGGAATAAAATCCACTAGGAGAAATTCTATTTAGAAAAATGACTAACAAGACAAAAAATATAGTAAGATATGAGATTCCAATAATGCCATGTGATTTGGGAAGGCTTCCTGGAGGCAGAAAGAACCAAAAGGGATAGAAAGAATTTCTACAAGTTGCAATGAGGGGGAAGGTAATTCAGGCCTCTAGAAAATGAATAAATGAATGAATGACTGAAAATTGTTTATTAAATGCTTATTATGTGCCAAGCACTATGTTAGACACAAAAAAGTAACACAATCACTGACCTCAAGGAGCTTACATGCTTTATTTTTCTTTTTTAAACTTACATTTTTTTTTCATTTAATTTAATATATTTAGTTTTCAGCATTGATTTTCACAAGAGTTTGAATTACGAATTTTCTCCCCATTTCTACCCTCCCACCCACTCCATTCTCCAGTCAGCCCTCTCTTCTGTCACCCCACTCCCCTTCCATCCCCCTTTCCCTTCTCCTCTTGTAGGGTAAGAAAAATTTCTACACCCCATTGCCTGTGTATCTCATTTCCTAGTTGCATGTAAAAACCTTTTTTTGGTTTGTGTTTAAAAACTGTGAGTTCCAAATTCTCTCCCCTCTTGCCTCCCCATCCACCCTCCCTAAGAAGACAAGCAATTCAACATAGGCCACGTGTGTATCATTATGTAAAACCCTTCCAAAATACTCATGTTGTGAAAGACTAACTATGTTTTGCTCCTTCCTAACCTATTCCCCTTTATTGAATTTTCTCCCTTGACCCTCTCCCTTTTTGAAAGTGTTTGTTTTTCATTACCTCCTCCCCCATCTTCCCTCACTTCTATTGTCCCCCCTTTTTGATCTTCTTCTTCCTTCTTTCCTGTGGGGTAAGATACCCTGTGCCCTCTCTCTCTTTACATGCATGCATCTTTATATATATATATACATATACATATATATATATACATATATATATATATATATATATATACACACACACACATACATATGTACACACACACACCCATACATACACACACATTTAAATATATGTACATACACCCATACATACATACGCATATTCCCCTCAGCTACCCTAATACTAAGGTCTCATGAATCATACACATCATCTTTCCATGTAGAAATGAAAACAAAATAGTTCAACTTTAGTAAGTCCCTTGCGATTTCTTTTTCTTGTTCTTTTTCTTGATTACCTTTTCATGCTTCTCTTGATTCTTGTGTTTGAACGTCAAATTTTCTATTCAGCTCGGGTCTTTTCACTGAGAAAGCTTGAAAGTCCTCTATTTTACTGAAAGTCCATATTTTGCCTTGGAACATGATACTCAGTTTTGCTGGGTAGGTGATTCTTGGTTTTAATCCTAGCTCCACTGAATTCCAGAATATCGTATTCCAAGCCCTTCGATCCCTTAATGTTGAAGCTGCTAGATCCTGTGTTATCCTGATTGTGTTTCCACAATATTCAAATCGTTTCTTTCTGGCTGCTTGCAGTATTTTCTCCTTGATCTGGGAGCTCTGGAATGTGGCAACAATATTCCTAGGAGTTTGCTTTTTAGGATCTTTTTGAGGAGGTGATTGGTGGATTTTTTCAATTTCTATTTTATCCTCTGGCTCTAGAATATCAGGGCAGTTCTCCTTGATAATTTCTTGAAAGATGACATCTAGGCTCTTTTTTGGATCATGACTTTCAGGTAGTCCAATAATTTTTAAATTATCTCTCCTGGATCTATTTTCCAGGTCAGTGGTTTTTCCAGTGAGATATTTCACAGTCTTCCACTTTTTCTTTTCCTTGGTTCTGTTTTATAATATCTTGATTTCTCATCAAGTCACTAGCTTCCACTTGCTCCAATCTAATTTTTAAGGTAGTATTTTCTTCAGTGGTCTTTCGGACCTCCTTTTCCATGTGGCTAATTCTGCCTTTCAAGGCATTCTTCTCCTCATTGGCTTTTTGGAGCTCTTTTGCCATTTGAGTTAGTCTATTTTTTAAGGTTTTCTTCAGTATATTTTTTCAGTATTTTTTTGGGTCTCCTTTAGCAAGTCATTGACTTGTTTTTCATGGTTTTCTCGCATCCTTCTCATTTCTCTTCCCAATTTTTCCTCTACTTCTCTAACTTGCTTTTCCAAATCCTTTTTGAGCTCTTCCATGGCCCGAGACCAGTTCATGTATTTCTTGGAGGCTTTTGATGTAGGCTCTTTGACTTTGTTGACTTCTTCTGGCTGTATGTTTTGGTCTTCTTTGTCACCAAAGAAATTTTCCAAAGTCTGAGTCTGAATCTGAGTCTGTTTTTGCTGCCTGGCCATGTTCCCAGCCAACTTACTTGACCCTTGAATTTTTTGTCAGGGCTAATGACTGCTTGTAGAGTAAAGAGTACTTTGTTCCAAGCTTGAGGGGATGCGCTGCTGTTTTCAGGGCTATTTCTATACAGCCAGCTCTGCCACACCAGCACTCCTCCTTCCCCAAGAACTGACAGCCAGGACCTGACTGGGATCTTAAGCAGGCTGTGCACTCCTGCTCTGATCTGCCATTTAATTCCTCCCACCAGGTGGGCCTGGGGACAGAAGCAGCTGCAGCTGCAGTTCTGTAGCTGCACCTCCCCTGTTGTCCCTGGGGTGGTGGCAAAACCCCAAACTCCTTCTTTCACACTGTCGCAGGCAGCTTTCCCCACTAACCTTCTCTGCTGTCTTTGGTGTTTGTGGGTTGAGACGTCTGGTAACTGCCACAGCTCGCTGATTGAGGGTGCTAGGTCCCGTTCCACCAGGCTCCTGGTCTGGTTGGTCGTACCGCCACCCACACTGAGCTCCGCTCCCCTCCACTCTGTGCACAATAGACCTCATCCAGCGACCATCCACGCTGTCCTGGGCTGGATCCCTGCTTCCCTCTGCTATTTTGTGGGTTCTGCAGTTCTAGAATTTGTTCAGAGCCATTTTTATAGGTTTTTGGAGGGACCTGGCGGGGAGCTTAGGCAAGTCCCTGCTTTCCAGCCACCATCTCGGCTCCGCCCCCTCTAACTCTAAACTTACATTCTTACAGAGAAGTCAGAACACATAGAGGGCAGTGGTAGCTACATAAGCAATTATCTCCCAGGAATTAGTGAGTACCAATCAATTGATATGCCTTTTCCAGAAACAAGTGAATTTAATTCAGGTGAGTCCTATATATACTACTACAGGCTAGAATCTCTGAGAAGAAATGGAGTAGCCCTCACAGTCAATAAAAGGGTGAGAAAAGCAATACTGAAGTATAATCTCAAAAATGACAGAATGAATTCTGTTCATATATACAAGACAAACTGTTCAACATCACAGTAATTAATACAAGTCTATGCTTCAACCACTGATGCTGAAGAGGCCAAAGCTGATTAAGTTCTATGAAAATCTGAAACATCTTCTAGAAATAACATGGAAAAAAAGATGTCATATTCATCATAGGAGATTGGAATGCTACAGAAGAAAATCAAAAGATAATTGGAATAACAGGCAAGTTTTACCTTGGAGTACAAAACTGGGTAACGCAGAGACTAAAACAGTTTTGTTAAGATAATTCACTGATCATAGCAAACACTCTTTTTCAATAACCAAAAAGGTGGCTCTACACACAGACATCACCAGATGGGCAAAACAGAAATCAGATTGATTATATATACTTTGCAGCCAAAGGTAGAGAAGTGCTATACAATCAGTTAAAACAAGACCTGGAGCTGACTGTGGTTCAGATCATCAGCTTATTATTTCAAAATTCAGATGAAAGAAATTCAAACAAAATTCAGACTTTGAAGAAAGTAAGGAAAACCATTAACCCGTGTAGGTATTACCTAAATAACATCCTTTAAATGGAAATGCTGACTACATTCAAGAGATTAGCTCTGGTAAGAGAGAGTGCCTGAGGAACTATGGTCAGAAGTTCACAATATTGTTCAGGAGGTAGCAACAAAAAAAAACATTCCAAAGCATAAAAGGGCAACAAAGCAAAATGCCTGTCTAACGAAGTTTACAAATGGCTGAATAAAGAAGGAAAGTGAAAGGTAAGGGAGAAAGGGAAAGCTATACCCAACTAAATGCAGAATTCAAGAGAAAAGCAAGGAGAGATAAGGTTTTCTTAAATGAGCAATGCAAAGAAAGTAAAGGAAACAACAGAATGGGAAAGACAAGAGATCTCTTCAAGAAAATTAGAGATATCAAAGGAATATTTCATACAAAAATGGGCACGATTAAAGACAAAAATAATAAGGACTTAACAGAAGCAGAAGAAATTAAGAAGAGATGGAAAGAATATATGAAATAACTGTACAAGAAAGAACTTAACATCACCAATAACTATGATGGTATGGTTACTGATCTAAAGCCAGAAATCCTGGAGAATGAAGTCAAGTGGCCTTAGGAAGCACTGCCAACAATAAGGCTAGTAAAGGTGACAGAATTCCAACTGAGCTATTTAAAATCCTAAAAGATGATGCTATTAAAGTGCAGCACTCAATATGCCAGCATGAAAAACTCAACAAAGGCCACTGGATTGGAAAAGATCAGTTTATATCCCAATTCTAAACAAAGGTAATGCCAAGAAATATTCAAATTACTGAACAATTATACTTATTCCACATGCCAAAAAGGTTATGCTTAAGATTCTGCAAGATACGCTTCGGCAATATATGAACTGAAAATTACCAGAAAAGAAGGCTGGTATTCAAAGAGGCAGAAGAACTAGCAACCAAATTGCAAAGATTTGATGCATTATGAAGAAAGCAAGTCAGTTCCAAAAAACCACTGACTTCTTCATTGACTACACTAAAGCCTTTGGCTGCGTAGATCACAACAAAATTTGACAAATCTTCCTAGAGATGGGAGTACCAGATCATCTTACATGTCTCCTGAGGAAGCTGTTTGTGGGCCAAGAAGCCACAGCTAGAACCAAACATGGAACAACTGATTGGTTTAAGATTGGAAAAGGAGTATGACAGGCCTGTATGTTGTCACCAAATTTATTTAACTTACATGCAGAGTACAACATGCAAAATGCCATGACTGATGAATCAAAAGCCAGAATTAAAGTTGCAGAGAGAAATATCGAAAATCTAAGATAAACAGATGATGTCACTGATGGCAGAAAAGTAAAAAGGAATTAAGATGCCTCTTGATGAGAGTGAAAGAAGAGCATAAAAACTGGCTTGAAGCTTAACATAAAAAAAAACAAACAAACATTAAGATCTTGGCAACTAGGGGGGTGAGGCCAAGATGTCATCTGGAAAGCAGGAACTTGCTTAAGCTCCACTCTCAGGTCCTTCCAAATACCTGTAAAAAATGGCTCGGAACAAATTCTAGAGCTGTAGAACCCACAGAATAGCAAAGGGAAGCAGGGCTCCAGCCCGGAAAAGCCTGGATGGTCGCTGGGAAGGGTTTATCACACGGAGCTGGGAGTGGAGCAGAGCCTAGCAGAGCAGAGCGTGGACCGTACCAGCACCAACCAGACTGGGATCCTGGCAGAACAAGCGTAGTGCCCTGAGTTGTTGAGCTGTGGGAGTTACCAGACTTCTCAACTCACAAAAGCCAAAGAAAACAGAGAAGGTTAGTGGGAAAAGCTGTTGGGACTGAGTGGAAGAAGTTCATGGTCAGCCACCGCCCTGGGGGCAGCAGAGGTGGTGCAGCTCTGCAGCTGCTCCCAGAGCTACAGCTGCAGTTGCTTCCTACCCCAGGCCCACCTGGTGGGAGGAATTAAGCAGAGGATTAGAGCAGAAATGCAAAGCCTGCTCTTCCCTGCCTAATCTGGGCCAATCATGGTTGGCGGTTCTTGGGGGAGAAGGAGCATTGGTGTGGCAGAGCTTGCTGTGCAGAAGTAGCTCTGAAAATAGCAGTGCAGTCCCTCAACCTTGGGACAAAGTAGTGTCTACTCTACAAGCAGTCTTACCCTGACAAAAAGCTCAAGGGTCAAATACTTGGCTGGGAACATGAACAGGCAGTGAAAACGGTCTCAGATTCAGACTCTGGAATCTTTTTTTGGTGACAAAGAAGACCAAAACATGCAGCCAGAAGAAGAACAAGTCAAAGAGCCTGTATCAAAAGTCTCCAAGAAAAATACGAATTAGGCTCAGGCCATGGAAGAGCTCAAAAAGGATTTGGAAAAGCAAGTAAGAGAAGTAGAGGAAAAACTGGGAAGAGAAACGAGAGATGCAAGAAAACCATGAAAAACAAGTCAATGACTTGCTAAAGGAGACCCAAAAAAATACTGAAAAATATACTGAAGAAAACAACACCTTAAAAAATAGACTAAGTCAAATGGCAAAAGAGCTCCAAAAAACCAATGAGAAAAAGAATGCCTGGAAAGGCAGAATTAGCCAAATGGAAAAGGAGGTCCAAAAGACCACTGAAGAAAATACTACCTTAAAAATTAGATTGGAACAAACGGAAGCTAGTGACTTCACAAGAAATCAAGGTATTATAAAACAGAACCAAAGAAATGAAAAAATGGAAGACAATGTGAAATATTTCATTGGAAAAACCACTGACTTGGAAAATAGATCCAGGACAGATAATTTAAAAATTATTGGACTACCTGGAAGCCAAGATCAAAAAAAGAGCCTAGATGTCATCTTTCAAAAAATTATCAAGGAGAACTGCCCTGATATTCTAGATCCAGTGGGTAAAATAGAAATTGAAAGAATCCACCAATCGCCTCCTGAGAAAGATCCCAAAAAGAAAACTCCTAGGAATAGTTGTCAAATTCCAGAGCTCCCAGATCAAGGAGAAAATTCTGTAAGCAGCCAGAAAGAAACAATTTGAGTATTGTGGAAACACAAGATCTAGCAGGTTCTACATTAAAGGATCGAAGAGCTTGGAGTATGATATTCTAGAAGTCAATGGAGCTAGGATTAAAACCAAGAATCGCCTACCCAGTGAAACTGAGTATCATGCTCCCAGGCAAAATATGGACTTTCAATAAAATAGAGGACTTTCAAGCTTACTCAGTGAAAAGACCAGAGCTGAATAGAAAATCTGACTTTCAAACACAAGAATCAAGAGAAGCACGAAAAGGTAAACAAAAAAGAGAAATCATAAGGGGCTTACTAAAGTTGAACTGTTTTGTTTACATTCCCACATGGAAATATGATGTGTGTAATTGATGAGACCTCAGTATTAGGGCAGCTGAAGGGAATATATATATATATATATATATATATATATATATGCACACACACACACATATGTGTGTGTGCACGCGTGCGCATGTGTGTGTGTGCGTGTGTGTGTGTGTAGACAGAGGGCACAGGATGAGTTCAATATGAAGGGATGATGTCTAAAAAAATAAAATGAAATTAAGGGATGAGAGAGGAACATATTGGGAGAGGGAGAAAGGGAGAGATAGAATGGGATAAATTATTTCACATAAAAGTGGCAAGAAAAAGCAGTTCTGTAGGAAGGGAAGAGGGGGCAGGTGAGGGGGCATGAGTGAATCTTGCTCTCATCAGATTTGACCTGAGGAGGGAATAACATACATACTCAATTGGGTATCTTACACCACAGGAAAGAAGGAGGAAGAGGATAAAAAAGAGGCGATGACAGGAGAGAAGATAAGGGGAGGAGGTATTCAAAAGAAAACACTTGAAAATGGACAGGGTCAAGGGAGAAAACTGAATAAAGGGGGACTGGATATGAGAGAGGAAAATGTAGTTAGTCTTTCACAACATGAGTATTATGGAGGGGTTTTACATAATGATACATGTGTGACCTATGTTGAAATGCTTGCCTTCTTAGGAAGGGTGGGTAGGGAGGGAAGATGGGAGAGAATTCGGAACTCAAAATTTTTAAAGCAGATGTTAAAAAAAAGTTATTTTTGCATGCAACTGGAAAATAAGATACACAGGCAATGGGGCATAGAAATCTATCTTGTCCTACAAGAAAGTAAGGGAAAAGGGAATGGGGGGGAGTGGGGTGACAGAAGGGAAGGCAGACTGGGGAACAGGGCAATCAGAATATATGCCATCTTGGAGTGAGGGGGGAGGGTAGAAATGGAGACAATATTTCTAATTCAAAATCTTGTGGAAAAAATGCTGAAAACTAAAAATATTAAATAAAAAAAAAGATCTTGGCAACTAGTCCCATCAATTCGTGGCAAATAAAGGGAGAAAAAATGGAAGCAGATTTTATATTCTTGAGCTCAAAGATCACTGTAGACAGCAACTGGCCTCATGAAATTAAAAGACATTTGCTCCTTGAATGAAAGCTATGGAAACCCTGAACTAAAATGTGGATACATCACTATGATGACAAAGGTCCATATAGCCAAAGCTATGGCTTTTACAGTAGCAATGTATGGCTATGAAAGTTGGACTATAAGGAAAGCTGACTGCTTCACTTTTGAATTGTGATGCTGGAGAAGAGTTTTGAGAGTCCCTTGCACAGCAAGGAGATCAAATCAGTCAATACTTAGAGAAATTAATTCACCAAAAGTTCAGATACTTCAAACTGAAGCTTAAATAATTTGGCCATATAATGAAAAAACAGGGCTTACTGGAAAAGATCCTAATGTTAGGAAAGATTGGAGGCAAAAGGAAAAGGAGATGGCAGAGGGTGAGATGGATAGTGTCTTCAAAAACAACAAACATGAACTTGGACAGACTTTAAGAGACAATGGAGGATAGAAGGGTATGGTGTGCTACGGTCCATGGGGTCAGGAATTGTGGAGTACATCTGAATAAATGAATAACAATTCCAGAAACAAAAGTATTGTTGATTTGATTCGAGCTCATGGAGCAAGCGGTGGGAAAAGAAGATATGTGTGGAAGCAGAAAAATTCAAGAATCATTTAGGGGAACAAATGAAGGTAGTTCAGTTAGTTAAAAATGAAAGGTCAATATAATAATAAAATGATAATAGTTAATAATAATAGCCAGCATTTACATAATGCTTTAAGATTTGTAAAATACTTCACAAATATTATCTCATGTTATCCTTAGGTGCTAATTAATAGCACCAGGTAGGTGTCATTATTATACCCATTTTATGAATAAGGGAACTGAGGGAAACAAAGGTTAAGTTTATTTTGTTGGGTTTTTTTAGGAAGACTAAAAATTTATTAAGCACCTTTAATGTGAAAGGTACAGTGCTGGGCACTGTACAAAGATCAACACAGACAAACATTCTGCCCTCAAGAGGGCTTAAAGGTTAACATGGGCTTAAATAAAACAAAAAACAAACCAAAAAAGATGTAAAGTAAAGGAACAATGACCTTCATTCTTTACTATTCCAAGTGCTGACCAGATGTCATTTCCATACACTCCTAAACAGGGTCAAATAGCAAATAAGCATCTGAGTTCAACTCTGAACTCAGGTCTTCCTGACTCTAGTTTTAACACTATCTACTCTGCCACCTAGCTGCCTAAATACTGGGGTGTACTGGGAGATAAATCCTGAAAAAAACGATAACAATATAAATGATTACACTTGCATACCATATTACAACTTCCGAAGCACTTTATCATAACATTATGTCATTTTAGACTCACAATAACCTTATCAGATATGGAAGGTACTAGGTTGTAGAAAGCCTTAAATTCTAGCCACTTTCAAGAACATTCTGACTCTTAAGTGCATTTAATTTTCCCATATCATTTAAAAAAATAGTAAAAGGCCACTCAAGTTATATCATCTTTTTTTCATTTTCCAAATATTAAGAACATAGCAACTTACTGAGCACACGGACATGTGCTCCTAATAGCCTGCCCATTTATGAAATATTTAGTGGATACTTGGTATAACTGCTTCTTTGAAGTCTTATGCTAATTAAGTCCTTAATATGGAACTTAACAATTTAAACTTATTAAGTACTCAGTATCACTCATCAGAGGATTGGCTACAAGGTGATGAATTATTTTGACTACAACTAACTATGAAACTATCAGAGCACAGAGGGGTTGTGATCTGTACTTGAAGAGTATGAGTACACTAACCAAATCAAGGACCCTTGACAATATTCTACCCCTAGATTTGTTTTGGGGGGGAACCAATATAATCACAGAAATTCTCCTGAGATGGTCTTTCTGTCACCAGGAGGTAGAAATGCAGAGGTTGAATGACAACCTGTTGAGGATAATTGTAGGGCTATTTATGCAATGGGCAGGAAGCTGACCATGTGATCTCTTCAATCCCTTCCAATTAAAAGATTGCTGGATAGATTAAATCTACCAACTACTTAATTACACAATTTTTAAATAATTTCTACCTTACGTATATGATAAGAAGTCTAAAATTGTTTTACTAACCATTCCTTTCCTACCATTTTTCTCTCTTCCACTTACTCTCCCAAGGGAGTCTCTTAGGCCCTTAAGCACATCTCATTCACTTCTATGTTTCAGTACTTGCTTTAAAAGAGAATAAAAATTACAAGGAAATACAAACTGGGGAGAAGACATAGAAAAGGCTGAAATTTAATCAGCATGCAGAAAAATGACAAAATTTATGTAAGGCACCTCCTATAATCTGAAAGTCTACTGGAAGATCTATCATAGCACAGAAAAGTCCTTAGAAACAGGAAAAGGTCCACAGAGATTACTTTTCCCCAACTACCCAAAATTCAATCAGTAAATTTTCAGGGACACAAAAACTGTGACAGACTAGACTCTGCTAAGCCTGCTTAAATAATTCTGTAGTATCTGAGTGGGTCGCCAAGCCAAAGCTTCCTACCAGAGGAGAAATGATTGAGCTAGAAGGATACCAAATTGTACTACAACAGAAACTTTCCCATCATGGGCCCACACTTTCTCTTCAGCAGAGTGCTTTAGCACTTCTGTGTTGTAAGATAAAAATGAGTAATGCGTAATTCACAAAGCACAAAATGTTTTTGCTTTAATAGGGGCACGTTAGCACTGAAAAAGAGCCAAATTTGTATAATACATTAAAAAATCAGAATACAGATCGTTGACCAAAATCAGAGTTTGGGGTGGGGGACAGGTGTCAAAGCAGTTAAAACTTAACATCTGTCAAGAAAAAAAAAAGTGTAAGACAAGATGTGAGGGGAGGGAGAGAAAAAGAAAGGAGAGATGGAGGGAGCGAAGGAAGAAATCCTTGCCCTTATACTTGCCACTAATTATAATGTATAAGCTGAAACATGGAAGGCTATTTTCTTGGGATTATTTAGAACTCATAAAATCAGTTTGTGCATTCTGTTAGCATGGAGCAAAGGGTACCTCCACCCTTCTGCTCCAAAGCATTCCTAGGCATTTTCACCACTAAAAAAACAGCTTTAATGAGCAAAGACACAATTTTGTAGTTAAGTTAAAGATGTAACAGAAATTAATATTTATTCAGCATAGATTCTTTTATGAAGTGCATTTACATAGCATTCAAAATGACAATTACATGGAATAAGAATTTCTATTCAAAGGTTTTAACTGACAAAATGTTATTATATAGCTAGTATAGTTTTAACTGTTAAGCTGAGGTTGATTAGAAATAATTAGTCTTGGCGACCTTAAATTTGCTCTATATGCTAAAAATTCAATCAATCCATCAATCAACATGTATCAAGCACCAACTGCATGCCAGAGAACAATGCCTCTCACACTGTCATACAGTCTCAGCACCAGATGGGATCTCAGATGACATCCTATCCAAACCATACCTACACCTAAAAGAAATCTCCTCTGTGATATCCCTGACAAATGGTCATCTAGATTTCTCTAAATAACCTCCACGGAAGAAGTAACCACTACCTCCTGAGAGGCCCATTCCACTTTTGGACTGTTCTGTCGAGAACTTTCTTCCTGACACAGAATCTAATCTGCTTCTCTGAAGCTTCCCCTCATTGCTCCTAGTTTTGCCATCTGAAATAAATTACATCAAATCTAATGCCTTCTTTCCTCTTCATGACAGCTCTTCAACAATCTGAAGACAGAGATATGCTAATCTTCTAGCCCACCATTCCCTCCCTCCATCAAAAATCTTTACTTTTCTGAGCTAAATATTTCTAGTTATTTCAAGTCATCTTCCTAAGGCAAGGTTTCCATTTCCTATACTATCAAGATTCACCCTTTTCTGGATGCAATCCAGTTCATTAACCTCCTTCCAAAAATGTAGCACCTAGAACTCTACAATCCTTCTGACTTCTGTGCTACCTTAGCCTTTACCAGTATCTATAAACATAATTCTTAGAAACAGAGTTAAGGTGTTCTGACAAATTGCATTCTTCAGTTGTTAAATACAATATTCCCAAGTGGAAATTGATTTCAAAATTGTGAAAATATTAAAATGTTTTAGGGTTTATTTTTAAATACATTTATCCAACTTTTTCAATATTGAAGGATTTAATTATCTTTCTGCTCTAAAATAGTTTTAGATCTACCCAGTGGATACTGAAAGTATAGCCTTTAAAATAAATTAATCGATATGAAATTGATTTGGATGTTTCCATGTGTCCTTTTGGCAAGGTTAAGACAATAGCCCTTTAAGAGGGCCAACGCAAGGTAGGTTTCCAGCTTCAAATAATAGCTAATAATAAAAGAATTTAGGTAAGATCCAAAAGGATAGACCATAAAAACTGGATCCCAGAACTAAAAGTATAGTTCATTGATCCAAACACTGAAAATAATAGGAGATTGGGAGTCTAAATGTTCTGGTTTCAAATCTTAACTCTGCCATTGTGGAACTTTGGTAAAGTCACCTTTGATTCTGAACCTCAGTTTTATCATCTGTAAAATGAGGATATTTTAAAAGATGTTTAAGATCTCTTCCAGTTCTAAACCCTATGTGATACAAAAAAATCAAACTGAAAATGAGGAAAAGAGTAAGAAGGAGGGCTGACAATTCTAGTCCAGTTTTAATAGGCAAAAATTTGACGAGATTGAAGAAAAGAGAGAAGACAGGTAAAGTACCATGGCTAAACCAAACATTATCTTATGGCAACTAAATGTTGAATTTGTTCCATTCATTCCTAAAGTAAATTGCAAGCCTGTTAATCCTAATTTTTTCTTCTCTAAATAAACATAATGGACATTTCCAAATAAACAGAGGAATTATTGTCAAAAAATGCTGCATCTCTTTTTTGGAATCATTAGCAGGTATGGAAATATTCTCAGATTAGAAGTACAGTCATTTAAGGATCAAGTCAACAAAGAAAAAATACTAGTGCAAATGAATTTTGCCTAGGACAGTAAGAATTCTATAGAAAGAGATTTCTCAATACCTACCTGTCAGGTGAATAGGAAAAAGGAATTTGTAAGGATAATTTATACATAGAAAATGAGATGTCTCTAATTGTATAAATTATATAGACGAAGCTTCCTACTATGCCTTCCTTCTTTGGACATTTTTCAGTGAGGAGGAAAGAGAAACTGGAAAATACCATATTTGACATGGCAGAGTTCTGGCATCGAGGCAATTCCCTGGCAGAATCTCCTCATCAATACTGTAGGACCCGTACATTCTCACCACATTACCTTCATGGTGATGCTATGTCTAGGCGGAGAAAAGAAATAGGAAGTGGGTATGTTTTTAAAAATGGAAAACCAATGTTGTTACTCTTAAGTAAATATATTAAAAGACTCATTTCTGACAACAGTGCCTTCTGCTCTTTGGATACAAAATTCTCCATGTTATCTATCTCTTTATAGGGCCAGAGCTATATTGAAGACCAACCTGTCAAATTATTCTCAAATTAATCCAAGGATTGGTAGTCTGCCATATGAACATAACTACTTATTTAATGTCTGCAAATGTGGGTTATATGTGGAGCCAGATTTTTTATGATAGCATGGGTTTTGAACCTGTACTTAATTGAAAATGAGTAATCTTAGTATTGGCAGTGCTATGCTTCAAAAATGACAACATTCTCAAAGCATGTGGATAAAATAATCATAGGTTACAAATATAGCCCTGGAAGAGTTCTCAGGTCTTCTCATACAATCATAGTTGAAGAAGTTACAACTTAGAGAAGTTCTGATTTGCCTATGGTTACAAAGGTACTATGTAGACCAGCTAGGACAGTATCTCTAGTCCTTTGATTCCAAGTCTATTAATTCTCCACTCTATCATATTACTTCTTATTATTTGTGTATCATCGAACACTATATATAGAGTCAGATGAAGGCCATAAAAACAACGTCAGGGCTCAAGTCACGTTCTAGCCTACCTACAGAGGGCCAGGTATGCTGACTTTACATCCCAAGTTTTCCTAGGCACTCCAAATTTCAAGAAAACAAAGTTACTTTAAATAAGACTTTGCTAAAAGATAATCTTTTATCTGGCCAGACAACCAAATTCTTGGTTTGAGATATTCATGTTAGGGAGGGAACTCCCAAAGGAGAGGAATTACCCAGCTTTTCTTTAGAAAAGTTTAATTGCTCTCCTTCCACTTCTGTTGACCTACTGTTTACCAGGTGAAAGGCACAGTATTTAAAGATCTACCTGTAATGAAAAAATACAGGAATTTTGAAGTCTGATCATTTTTAACAGGGATCTGGCTTTCACATCGCATTAGAAAATGAACACAGTTTGGATACTTATGAACTTCTTTGACGGGGGAGAGAGGAGGAGATGGAGAGGGAAAAGGAGAGGAAGAAGGAAAGGGGCGGAGAGAGTGAGAGAGAAAGAGACAGAGAGACACAGACAGAGACACAGAGAGACTGTCCCAAAGACTTAAATAGGTCACCAACACAAGAAATGTGGAGAAAATGTGAAGTGATACCCCTAAGAAAAGGAGGAGAATAAGGGGTGTGGGAGATTAGGGTTAAAGGAGAGGATTTATAACTAATTGTGCAACAGCACCTTATGAAAGACCACTGAAGACCTCTATAGACCTGCTGTAAATATTTTAGCTCTTAAGCACCTAATATGAATTTCAAGCTACAAACATTTTAATTTTGTACAACAACTGGACAATTCAATTCAACTGGACAAGCATTTTTAAGGCCCTCTAAGGCCAGGCTTTGCACCTGGAGCTGTGGATACAAAGGCAAATGCAAAATAATCCTGACCTACAAGGAACTTATGTTCTTCTGGAAGTCAGTAACAACATATAGATAAGTAGATAGACTGAGTTCCTTAAGAGCAGAAGCAGTCTTTTGCCTTTCATTGTATCCCTGTAACACAGGAGCTTCTGGGCTCCTGCCTCTACTCTAGCAGGTTCACTCTGTTTCTGGGCAGATAGAAGGACAGCAGCAGAGACATGATAAGGGGTTAATTTACTTTATTCTTCTTGGTGAGGGCATTTTGGGAGGATGAAGTGAGGAAGCACCCACCTACTTACTCTTCTTGTAGCAACGGCGAAAGTATAAGTACAGCATCCCCTAAGTCTCCTTGGGGGCCAGTCAAGACAAGTACAGCATCCACATTCCCCTTTACTGACCAGTGCTTGCTTGATTTATAGAGGAGCACACAAAGAAGACAATTTGCCAGCAATAGCCTCACAAATTTACATTAACTTTAGCAATATCACGGTGATTTGGCATAGCACAGGCACAGTGGGCTGTTTATAACTTAAGCTCAAATGTTTATATTTTTTATAGTTATATAATGATGTGCAAGTGCAGTGAAATTGTTTACAAGCTATTGTAAGAAATGGGAGGAGGAGTTTTGTTTCCACAGAACTAAAGGTGTGCTTCCCTGCCCTCCCCCACCCCAGCTTTAGCAGAGACCAGGCCTCAAGGTCGGTCAGGTGAGAGGTCAGAGGCTTGTACTCATGTGCATACTTTTTGAGAAGGCAGTCTGGGGAATTAGAGAGGCCAAACCCACTTGAACCTGTTCAAGCTTATCTAGGGTCTGTTCTTGGTCAAGAATCCAGGCCTACTGATTTGCATCATTTGCATATGTTAAAGAGGGAAAGTAGGGGAAGTAAAAGAATATAGTTTAATCCTAAACTAAGACAAGGAAAATTTAATTAACTTCACTTTTGCTTCTGTATCCTTATTATCCTATTTGTATAAACTGTATAACCTAGGAAAACTACGTAAAAAAACAAAGATTATAAACTAACCATGACTCTAGCAGGAGTGGAGGGAATGGTCACCCCTGCTCCTGCAGCTGTATCAGTGTGAGTGTTCCTGTGAGCACTGTACCCACTCTCTCGGGGAGCGTAATAAAATGCCTTCCTCTACCCACTCTGCTCTTGAGTTCTTTGGGTGCGAATGGGCAAATCACATGGATTTTCCTAAGGTTAAGTGAAGGGAAGCAACAGGCAGCGGAAGCTCGCCGGGCTTACTTCTGGATCTTATCTTGGGGTGTCCTGTGATCCCCACTGCGGTGTTAAGAGGGCTACCACTCTGGATTCCCTTGGGGAACCCTGTGGTCTGCACGGCCTTCTTAAGGGGACATCACATGGGACTTCCAGCCCTGTCTCAGGAGCCTTGTAATCTTAATGCCATCCTAAGGGGCCATCACTTGGGTCCTCCTTAGGGTCTGACCCCCAGGAGGCCCGGTGATCCCCACAGATTAAGGGATGGCTACCACTTGGTCTTCCTCTGGGAGTCCTGTGGTCTGTACAGCCTTCCCTAGGGATTATCACAGGGTTCTTCCTCAGGACTTTGGCCCTGACTAGGAAGTCCAGTGATCCCCAAAACCACATTTCTCACACTATGATCCTAGGAACTTGCAGAATGTTTATGGCCATGGATCCTGCTAACTAGTATCTTAAAAACAAAAACAAATCCACCTTATATACAATTCCCAATTCTTAATATTGCATTGCACAGGGTAGACACTTAACAAATGCTTGTTAGCTTGACTAATTACAAAATATATTCCAAAAAAAATACAGGTAATTCAGGGCCAGGTAGCACCAACAACCGATGGAATCAGAAAAGGCCTCTTGGAAAACATGGCACTTATGCTGAGCCCTGAAGTTAGTTAAGGGTTCCAAGACATGGAGGGGAGGAAGGGTTTGAAGAAGCAAACTCTGAAAAGCTCTGAAACAGGAGATGGAAATTCCCATTGGGACAATTCAGCAGTACAGTTCAGGAACTAGAGGCCCTAAAGGAATAGTGTATTATAAACCTGGAAAGACTGGTTGGACACATATTGTGAGAAGCATTTTTAAGTGCCAAACAAACTAAGGAAGTGAAGAAATGTAATTTATTCTGAGGTCTACCCTACAGACACATATATATAGTTAAACACATGCATTCAAACTGTTAAATTATGTTTCTAAAATGTTTAAAACCGATACTTAGCTGGTGCTTTAGTTTAAATTCTAGTGGCTATTCATTTCAATTATCCGTCAAGTGGAAATAATGCTTAGGTGTTAGGGATCTACCAATTAAAAATTTTGTTTCAATTAAGAACTTCAGCTTTTAGCCAAAATCAGAATCTATAAAACGACTATTAAATGTTTACTGGTTCGTGCACTGCTCAACTTAATACAGCACAGTGAGTAATAAAGGAGTTTCGGCATAATAACAAAATAAACTTGGACTATATGTAGTCCAAGAAAATAAGAACAAATACCAAGTACATTCAACAACTGCATCTAGAAAGAACCATAGAACCATTGTTATCTGCTGCTACCAATCAGTATTGTTATGGCTGTACAAAGAATCCAGTGCACCAGACTGTCGCTAATTATGTATATTCAAGTGATTAGCGAGCACTTGTTGCCTCTTTCACACCACCCTCTCAACAGCAGCCTGAGAGAGGAGAATAGACTGCAAATTTATTGAGAGAACACTGTTAATCCTTCGGGGAGAATGTAAATGTAAACAGGACTAGTCAGCATCAAGGTGCTTTGACAACAACAATCATCTGCATAAACACATGCTCAACAACAAACAGGTGTTCTATTTCACAACTAGCACCCATTTGACGCTTTCAAGTAAGCATTATGCACAAACTGTTAGAAGTACTTTGAAACCAGCTGCAATTACTATAATTAGCAGCTTTCCTACACTTTTGTTTTCTTCTACCTGTTCAGATAGCATTGGATGCCAATTCATAAGTTTCAAATAAAATGAATATTTTTAAGACTACTAAGATAATAGATTTGCTTTTTTAAAAAGTCTTCAGGGGTCATCTAGCCCAACTTCCTCACTTTATAGATTTGGAAATTGAGGCCTGGAAATAACAAGCAACTTGCCCAATATTATATTAACTAATAAGTGGCAGACTTAGGGTCTGAACCCATGTCTTTAAACTTTTACCACTGAATCACACTGCTTCTCATATGCTTCTTTAAAATTTTTCATGATAAGAAGTATAAAGTGTCTTCATCTAATCACTTAATCTAAATTCTACAGGCAATTCTTTAAGACTGTTTTTTGCAAAGCAGGTATTTATCTGCATTGGTATAGGGAATTTCTTACCCAGGCCTCACCACATACATGAAATCCTGATTCCAGTAAGAAAAAAAATCAACCAAAAAAAGTTAACAACAGTTAGAACCGTCAGAGAAATTTAAATGTTTTCAGATACTCTGATGTTCTTTTCTAAAATGTAGGACCTACCAGAGGATGTTTTACATTGGGATAGTCTTAAAAGAATTTGGGTTACTACCACACCAGACTGAGACAACACAGAAGGGCTATTTGAGTACCCATCTGATAATTTGTATCTTTTCCAAGAGTCAGGCTAGATACATTTTACAAAGTTCACCACCAGGCAGGCCCCAGAATGATTAATTTTTGATACAAATAAAAGTCTGAAAGACCTTTAAATAAGATGTAGAAAGTTGCAATTAGTTTTTGGTGGAAGAAGTACATTAAATAACTTTATGTATTAAAGTAGCAGAAAAGAAGCATGGAAATGTTGCTATCCAGTTGATATAAAAAGATCAGAAGATCTGTAAGATGTGGCTTCTTAATAAAATCTGGGGAAGCTCTGATGGGCAATTAGCATGTTGACATGAATTTGTGGAAAAACTATGGTTGTTTTAAAAAGAAATCATGAGTCATAATTTATCAGAAATCATTAAATTATAGGAATTAACCCTGAGGCTGTGTGCGCACCAAAAGGGAGAATTTGGTTCAGGAGATTTCACGTCAGAACCCAGAAAAATAACTTATTACAAGAATTGCAAAGAAAGACATTTCAATGGGAAACTGAAGGGTGCTCATTGAGGCAAGATCAAATGGACCCTGCTTCCCAAGTGGTCAGTAAAATTAAGCAAGGGATTACTGACTGAAACTGAAAAATTAAGAACTGTAAAATCTTGATGTATATATGAAAGAAAACAAAATAAAAAGATCACCCTTTAAGCTGTATGTGACTCAGTGACTCTGGTCTCCTTAATATTCCTTGAATAGAACACCCCATCTCCCAATTCCATACAGTTTCACTGGTTGTTCCTCCATGCCTGGAATACTCTTCTTCCTCCCTTCCACTTTCTGATTTCTTTCAAATCTCAGCTAAAATCCAACTCTTAAAAAAAAGCCTTCCCAAGTTTTTCTTAAAGTTAATGTCATAATTCTGAGGGAATATAAATGAATTATCTCCAATTTATCCAGTATATGTATTGCTTGTACTTAACTATTTGAATGATATCTTTCCCAATAGGATTGTGAGTTTCTTTAAGGCAGGAACCATTTTTGCTTTTTTTTTGTATGCAGAATGCTTGGCACATTAAGTAAGTGATTAATCAACTGCTTGCTGACTTGACTTGACTTAAATACATGCAAGATAATAGATTAAATCAGAAACAAAGATGCCAATCTGAATGGGACCAACCTAAGAGTGAATTGCCCAAACAATACCTCTACCTGAAACAAGGGAAACAAAATATAGAAGTTCAGATGCTTCCACTTTAAAGAGCTATTAAAAGAGGGGGAACAGCAAGGATGATGGAGAGAAGCCAGGAGCTTTCACCAATTTCCCTCAAAAACAACATTAAATCAAGCTTGTAAAAGAATTTGACAGAATCCACAAAAAGATGAAGTAAAAAAAAAATTTCCACCTTAAGATAACTAAGAAGAACGTCAGGAAAGGTATGTCTAACTTGGGTAAAAGGGGAGCACAGCCCAGCACAGGCAGCACCCAGGGAAGCCAGAAGGAGGCTCTTAGCCATAGCACACATCATCAAGTGAGGCCCCATGATTCTGGCTCAGCAGGCCAACTGTGAAGCTTTCAGCCCCAGCAGGGAAGGTAAATACCAGCGCTGGAAGCCAGGGCACAACAGTCACAATTACACTAGGCCAACACAGTGAAGTGGGCAAACCACCACAGAAAGCCAGTGACCAGCTCCCTGGCCCCCCCATGCAAGAAGATTGAGACAGTGCCCCCTATACCCTAGGGGCAAAGCTCAACTTTTAGAAATGATTTTTAAAAAACAGAAAAGAGCTCTAAACAAAGAAAGCTACTGTGGAGACAGAGAAGATCAAAACACAAAACTCAGAAGAGAATAATGAAAAATTGCCTACATGAAAAGCTTCAAAGGGGAATGCAAATTGGTCTGAAACCCAAAATCCTGTAGGAAGAGCTCACAAAGGATTTTTAAAGCAAGGAAGAAAGGTAGAAGAAAAAATTGGAAAAGGTAAGAGTTATGCAAGAGAAAGAGTCAACAGCTTGGAAAATGAAGCACAAAAACTGACTGAAGAAAATTACTGCTTAAAAAATAGAATTGTCCAAATGGAAAAAAATTCACTGAAGAAAAAAAACTCCTTTAAAATAGAACTGGCCAAATGTTAAAGGAGGTACAAAAGCTAACTAAAGAAAATAATTCCTTAAAAATTAGAACTGGAAAGTGGAAGTTAATGACTTTATGAGACATCAAGAAGCAAACAAAATCAAAAGAATAAAATAATAGAAGAAAATTTAAAATACCTCATTAGAAAAACAACTCACCTGGAAAATAGATCCAGGAGAGATAATTTAAGAATCATTGGACTACCTAAAGGTCATGATCAAAACAAGAGCCTGGAGAGCATCTTTCAAGAAATTATCAAGGAAAACTGGCCTGATATTCTAGAATCAGAGGGTAAATTAATTATTGAAAGAATCTACCAATCACCTCCTGAATATATCCCAAAATGAAAACTCCAAGGAATATTGTAACTAAATTCTAGAACTATCAGGTCAAGGAGAAAATACTGTAAGCAGCCACAAAGAAACAATTCAAATACCAAGGAATCACAGTCAAGATTACAAAGGACTTAGCAGCTTCTACCCTGAAGGATTGGAAGGATTGGAAAGACAAAAGAGTGTGGAATACAACCAAGAATCAACTACCTGCCAAACTGAGCATAATCTCTCAGGTTAAAAGATGGACATTCAATGAAAAAGGGGACTTTAACTTTCCTGATGAAGAGCTGAATTAAAACTGTTCTTCAAATTCAAGATTCAAGAGAAGCATAAAAAAGTAACCAGGTAAGGAAAAAAAAACCATGGTATTCGATAAGGTTAAACTGTTTACATCCCAACATGGAACGATGACACTTGTAACTCTTAAGAACTATATCTCTATTAGGGGAATTAGAAGGAGTATACAAAGACAGAGGGTGTGGGTATAAGTTGACTTTGTGGTGACTAAAAAATTAAGGGGTGAAAAAAGGATTGTACTGGGAGAAGAGGAAAGGGGAAAACAGAATGGAATAAATTATATCACATAAAGAGGAATGAAAGACCTATTATACTAGAGGCAGAGAAGGGAAGGGGTGAACACTGCTTGAACCTTTTTCTCATAGGATTTGCCTCAAAAAGGGAATGACATACACACTCGGTTGGGTAGAGGAATCTAGCTCACCCTGTGGGGAAGAAGGAGGGGAAAGGAGAAAGAAGGGAGGGCAGATATGGCGGCAGCAGCGGTCAGAAGAAAAACACTGGTGAAGAGTGACAGTGTGAAAGGAGAGAGAAAAATATAAACAGGGAAAACAGGATGAAGAGAAATAACAAAGTTAGTAATCATAACTGTGAATGTGAATGGGATGACTTCTCCTATAAAACAGGAGCAGGAAGCAGAGCAGATTAAAAACCAGAATCCTACAATCTGTTGTTTACAAGAAACACATTTGAAGTAAAAAGATGTACAAAGACTCAAGGTAAAAGGCATAATATGTAAGGGCACAATATAAAAGGCATAATATGTTAAGCTTCAGATGAAGTAAAAAAAAAAGTAGGAGTAGCAAGCATGATCTCAGAGACAACAAAAGCAAAAATAGATCTAATAAAAATAGAGAAGGAAGGAAACTACATCTTGCTAAAAGGTACCACAGACAATAGAGTAATATTGATACTAAACATATAAGCACCAAATAGTACAGTATCCAAATTCTTAGAGAAGTTAAGTGAGTTACAGGAATAAATAGAGATGAAAAACTGTAAAAGAGGAGGACCTCAACTTCCTTGTCTCAGAACAAAATAAATCTAACCATAAAATAAACAAGAAAAAACTTCATGGAATGGAATTTTAGAAAAGTTAGGTATGACAGACCTCTGAAGAAAACTGAGGATAGAAAGTAATATACCTTTATCTCAGCAATACATGGTACCTACAAAAAATATGACCATGTATTGGGGCATAAAAACCTTGCAATCAAATGCAGAAGGGCAGAAACATTAAATGCATCCTTTTCAGTTCATGAAGTAATAAAAATTATGTATAACAAAAGGCCATGGAAAAATAGATTGAAAATTAATTAGAAACTAAATAATCTAATCCTAAAGAATGAGTGGGTGAAAAAGAGTCATACAAACAAGCAATAATTTGATCAAAGGGAATGGAAATAATGAGACAACATACAAAAATTTGTGGGATACAGCTAAAGCAGTTCTCAGGGAAAATTTTACATCTTTAAAGGCTTACATGAAAACAATAGAGAAAGAGCAGATTAATGAATCGGACATGTAACTAAAAAAGCTAGAAAAAGAACAAACTGAAAATTCTCAATTAACTACCGAATTAGAAATTCTGAAAATCAAAGGAGATATTAATAAAATTGAAATTTACTACTGAACTTGTAAATAAAACTAGGAGCTGGTTTAATGAAAAAAATACCAATAAAATAGATAAACCTTTGGATAATTTGGTTTTTTTTTGTTTAAAAAAAAGAAAACCAAATTACCAGTATGAAAAATTAAAAGGGTGAATTCACCTCCATGTGAAAAGGAAATTAAATAGGAGGTATTTTACCTAACTGTATGCCAATAAATCTGAAGTGAAACAGATGAATATTTACAAAAATATAAATAGTCCAGATTAACAGAAGAGGAAATAGAGTACTTAAATAACCTCATCTTAGAAAAAAGAAAATCAACAAGCAATCAAAGAACTCTCCAAGAAAAAATCTCCAGGGCCAGACAGATTTAAAAGTGAATTCTAACAACACTTAAAGAACAATTAATTCCAATACTATATCAACTATTTAGAAAAATAGGTTATGAAGGAATTGTACTAAATTCCATTTTATGACATAAATATGGTGCTGTTACCTAAACCAGGAAGAGCTAAAACAGAAAAAAAAATTATAGACCAATTTCGCTAATGAATTGTCAATGCAACAATTTTTAATAAAATGTTAGCAAATGGATTGCAACAATTTATCACCAGGATAATACACTATGACCAGGTGAGATTTAAACAGGAATGCAGGGCTGGTTAAATATTAGGAAAAATATCAGCATGATTAACCATATCAATAAGAAAATCAACAGATTATGATTATCTCAATAGATGCAGAAAAAACATCAAAACAAAATACAGCATCCATTCTGATTAAAAACACTACAGAGCATAGGAATAAATGGAGTCTTCTTTAAAATGATAAGAAGTATCTTTCTAAAACCATCAGCAAGCATTATATGTAACGGGGTTATAAATTAGAAGAATTCACAATAAGATCAGGGGTGAAACTAGGATGTTCATTATAACCACTATTTTTCAATATTGCACCAAAAATGTTAGCTCTAGCTATAAGAGAAGAAAAAGAAGTTGAAAGATGTAAAATAAATCCCCATAAATCATCAGCATTTCAATATATTACCAACAAAAGTCAGCAAGAAGAGATAGAAAGCGAAATTCCACTTAAAATAACAACAGACAATATAAAATATTTGAGAGTCTATGTCTCAAGGCAAACCCAGGAACTATATGAACATAATTACAAAACACTTTTCACATGAATAAAGTCAGATCTAAACAACTGGAAAAATACCAATTGCTCATGGGTAGACCAAACTAAAATAAGAAAAATGATGATTCTAACTAAATTAATTTCCTTATTCAATGCCAAGACAAACTACCAAAAAAGTATTCTATAGAGCTTGAAACTATAATAACAAAATTGAACTGGAAAAAGAAAGGGTCAAAATATCACGGGAATTAATGGAAAAAAATGCAAAGGAAGGAGGCCTAACCATACCAGATATAAAACTGTATTATAAAGCAACAATGATTAAAACTACTTGGTACTGCCTAAGAAACAGAGTGGTTGATCAGTGGAATAGGTTAGGGACACAAGACACTGTGGTCAATGATTATAATAATCTTCTGTTTGATGAAGGCTCCAGTTTCTGAGATAAGAATTCACTATTTCACAAAAATTGCTGGAAAAACCGGAAAACAGTGTGGCAGAAACTGGGCATAGACCAGTATCTTACAGTGTATACCAAAATAAAATCAAAATGGGTTCATGATTTAGGAATAAAAACTGATACTATAAGCATTTTGGGAGAGCAAGGAATAGTTTACCTGTCATTTATGGGAAAGGGAAGAATTCATGACCCAACTAGAGATAGAGAGCATTACAAAGTGCAAAATGGATAATTATGACTATCTTAACTTGAGAACTTTTTGTATAAAGAAAGCCAAGGCAACAACGATTAGGAAGGAAGCAGAAAATTGGGAAAAAATCTTTACAACCAGTGTCTCTGATAAAGGCCTCATCTCTAAAATATACAGGAAACTGAAACAAATTTATAGGAATATAAGTCATTCCCCAATTGATAGATGGTCAAAAGATGTAAACAGGCAGTTTTCAGAGGAAGAAATAAAAGATATCTAGAGTCGTATGAAAAAATGCTCTAAATCACTATTGATCAGAGAAATGCAAATCAAAACAACTCTTAGGTACCACATCTCTCCTGTCAGATTAGCTAACATGACAAAACAGGAAAATGATAAATCCTGGAGAGGATGTGGGAAAATTGGAACATTGTTACATTGCTGGGGGAGTTGTGAACAGATCCAGCTATTCTGCAGAACAATCTGGAATTATGCCCAAAGGGCTATAAAAATGTCCATAGCCTTTGAAGCAGCAATACCACTTCTAGGGCTATATCCCAAAGAGGTCAGACAAGTGGGAAAGGGACCCATATGTACAAAAATATTTATAGCAGCTCTTTCTGCAGTGGCAAAAAATTGGAAATTAAGGGGAGGCCCATCAATTGGGGAATGTCTAAACAAATTGTGGTATATGCATTTAATGGAATATTATTCTGCTATAAGAAAGGAGGAGCAGACAGAATTCATAATAACCTGGAATGACTTATATGATCTGATGCTGAGTGAGGGGAGCAGAGCCGGCCGAACATTATACATGATTACAGACACACAGTATCTGTGATTACTAACTTTCATAGACTTGGCTCTTCTCATCAATGCAAGATTTTAAGACAGCTCCAAAAGACTAATGATGGAAAAAGCTAACCACATCCAGAGAAAGAATTATGGAGTCTGAATGCAGGCTGAAGCAAACTATTTGCTCTCTCTTTTTTTTTGGGGGGGGGGGGGTGTTTCTTCTTTCTCACAGTTCATTCCATTACTTATAATTCTTCTTTACAACTTGACTATTGTGAAGATAAATTTAATGTGAAGGCATAGGTAGAACTTATATTGGATTACATATGGTCTCCAGAGGGGGTGGGGGTGTGGGAGAGAGGAGGGGAGAAAACTTTGAACTCAAAAACTACCGAAACTGAGTACTGTAAACCAAAAATAAAAAAATAAATTTAAAAAAAGAACTACTGAAATTAAATTCAGAACTACCCCTAAAGGCTGACCCACTGGTCACCCAAAAGATAATCAAGAAAAATGAGTAATAATTAAAAGGCTGCTCATATAAAATGTTAATATCAAAATCCAAAGGTCATTAAAATGAAACCAGTAAAGTACAAAACTTAAATATGAACTACATCAAAATGAAACAAAGCAAAAGTCTAATCTTTAGGCCAAATTCAAGAAATAGTTGTTAAAAGTAAGCTGTAAACTCAAATAGGGAACTATGAAAAACTACTTGGCATATATATCATAGAAAAAATAACAGACTAAAAAAAGAAACAGTAGTAGTAACTGTTTTAATGATAACAACTCAAATTTATATAGTACTTTAAGGTTTCTAAAATATTCTCCTCACAAGAATCCTTTTTAAGTAAATATTCAAAGTATTATTATCCTCATTTTTCATATAATAATGAGCATTTATACAGCTCTTTAAAGTTTGCAAATTGCTTTACAAATATTATCTCATGTTAATAAGAGCTAACATATATATATATAGCACCTACTATGTGCCAGGCACTGTGCTGAGTATTTTACAATAATAATCTCATTTCATCCTCACAATAACCCTTGGAAGTAGGTACTTTTATTATCCCCCTTTTACAGATGAGAAAAAAGGCAGACAGAAGTTAATAGACTTGCCCAGAGTCACACAGCTAGTAAATTTCAGAGTCGGCACTCCAATCCTTGTGCCACCTACCTGTCTCAGATGAAGAAACTGAAGCTCTGAGGGGTTGTGAGTTGCCTATTGCCACAAGGCAGAATTTGAATCCAGTTCTCCTCATTCTGAGCCTCACATTCTATTACACTATTAAAAGTATTCCATTAAACTGATTTCTAACTTTAAAGCAAGTATTTGTTTAAGAGGTAAAAGCACAGGACTACCTTGGCCACTAGTCCTACTCCCTTAAATCAATTAATATCCTCAGACGTTGATTTCCACTACTATAAAATAAAGAAAATAATGCCTGTTCTGGGGTCCTTATGGAACTGAAAATTATATGTCCAGTAACATTAAAGGCCTTTACTTATTCACATGTAATATAGGGATGGTATTGTTTTAGTTAAAATTAAGGTAGTCTGAGGCACAAAGCATGATCAATTTTTAGTAAAGCATGAATTTAACAATAAATAGGATCTCAGCTTCCTCAGCGTAGATCCTAAATGAGGGGTAAAGCTCTTTAATACTTTGGGTGGGGAGAACGGAGGTAAGATGGCAGATGGAATAAGCAGGGACTTGCTTGCGCTATCCCCCAAATTCCCTGCAAAAACCTGCAAAAAATGGCTCTTAACAAATTCTAGAGCTGTGGAACCAACAAAATAGCAGAGGAAAGCAGATCTCCAGTCCAGGACAGCCTGGATGATCACTGGGAAGGGTGTATCACACACTGCTGAAAGCAGACCACAGCCGAGTTTGGGGTGCACCAGGACCGACCAGACTGGGAGTTGGGTGGAACAGGCCACAGGACCAAGAATCAATGAGCTTTGGCAGTTGCCAGACTTCTCAATGCACAAATGCTAAAGACAACTGAGAAGTTAGTGGGAAAACTTGCTGGATCAGGGTGAGAGCAGTCTGGCCCCAGCTCCAGGGGCAGAGGTGGCACAGCAGCAGCAGGAAGCTCCTGTGGCTGCTCCCAGAGCTCCAGCAAAACCTGCTTTCAGAGTCCTTGTATTACACTGTGGGAGGAATCAAGCAGCGGATCAGAGCAGGAGGGCAGGGAGTGCTTTGCTGTTACAGAGGCAAGGTTCTCTTGCTTTGCCCAGCTTGGATCTAGGTTGCGGTCCTGGTTGGTGGTTCTTGGGGGAGGAGGGACGCTGCTGTGACAGAGCTTGCTGTGTGGAAGTAGCTCTGAAAAATGGGACAAAGTACTCTCTACTCTACAAGCAGTCAAACCCTGACAAGAAGGTCAAGGATTGAGTAGTAGGCTGGGAACATGAACAGGCAGCATAAATGGACTCAGACTACAGAATCCTTTTTGGTGACAAAGAAGATCAAAACATACAGCCCGAAGTCAATAAAGTCAAAGAGCCTACATCAAAAGCCTCCAAGAAAAATATGAATTGGGCTCAGGCCATGGAAGACATCAAAAAAGATTTGGAAAAGCAAGTAAGAGAAGTAGAGAAAAAATTGGGAAGAGAAATGAGAAGGATGCGAGAAAACCATGAAAAACAAGTCAATGACTTGCTAAAGGAGACCCAAAAAAATACTGAAGAAAATAACACCTTAAAAATAGACTAACTCAAATGGCAAAAGAGCTCCAAAAAGCCAATGAGGAGAAGGATGCTTGGAAAGGCAGAATTAGCCAAATAGAAAAGGAGGTCCAAAAGACTACTGAAGAAAATACTACCTTAAAAATTGGATTGGAGCAAATGGAAGATAGTGACTTGATGAGAAATCAAGATATTATAAAACAGAACCAAAGGAATGAAAAAAATGGAAGACAATGTGAAGTATCTCATCAGAAAAACGACTGACCTGGAAAATAGATCCAGGAGAGATAATTTAAAAATTATTGGACTACCTGAAAGCCATGATCAAAAAAAGAGCCTAGATATCATCTTTCAAGAAATTGTCAAGGAGAACTGCCCTGATATCCTATAGCCAGAGGGTAAAACAGAAATTGAAAGAATCCACCAATCACCTCCTCAGAAAGATCCCAAAAAGAAAACTTCTAGGAATATTGTCGCCAAATTCCAGAGCTCCCAGATCAAGGAGAAAATACTGCAAGCAGCCAGAAAGAAATAATTGGAGTATTGTGGAAACACAATCAGGATAACACAAGATCTAGCAGCTTCTACATTAAGGGATCAAAGGGCTTGGAATATAATATTCCAGAGGACAATGGAGCTAGGATTAAAACCAAGAATCACCTACCCAGCAAAACTGAGTATCATGCTCCAAGGCAAAATATGGATTTTCAATAAAATAGAGGACTTTCAAGCTTTCTCAGTGAAAAGACCAGAGCTGAATAGAAAATCTGACTTTCAACCACAAGAATCAAGAGAAGCATAAAATGGTAAACAAGAAAGAGAAATCATAAGGGACTTACTAAAGTTGAACTGTTTTGTTTACATTCCTACATGGAAAGATGATGTGTGTATTAGGGTAGCTGAAGGGAATATACATATATATATGTATGTATATATATGATACATATACGTACATATACACACACACACATATATATAGACAGAAGGCATAGGGTGAGTTGAATATGAAAGGATGATGTCTAAAAAAATAAAATCCAATTAAGAGATGAGAGAGGAATATATTGGGAGAGGGAGAAAGAGAGAGATAGAATGGGGTAAATTATCTCACATAAAAGTGGCAAGAAAAAGCAGTTCATTGGAAGGGAAGAGGGGGCAGGTGAGGGGGAATGAGTGAATCTTGCTCTCATTGCATTTGACTTGAGGAGGGAATAACATACACACTCAGTTGGGTATCTTACCCCACAGGAAAGAAGGAGGAAGAGGATAAAAAAGAGGCGATGACAGAAGGGAGGGCAGATAGGGGGAGGAGGTAGTCAAAAGCAAGCACTTTCGAAAATGGACAGGGTCAAGGGAGAAAACTGAATAACGGGGGACAGGATAGGAGGGAGCAAAATATAGTAGTCTTTCACAACACGATTATGGTGGAAGTGTTTTGCATAATGATACATGTGTGGCCTATGTTAAACTGCCTACCTTCTCAGGGAGGGTGGGTGGGGAGGAAGGAGGGGAGATAATTTGGAACTCAAAGTTCTAAAAGTGGATGCAAAAGAAGTTGTTTTTGCATGCAACTGGGAAATAAGATATACAGGAAATGGGGTATAGAAAGCTATCCTGCCCTACAAGAAAGTAAGGGGAAAGGAGATGGGGGGGAAGTGGGGTGACAGAAGGGAGGGCTGACTGGGAAATTGGGCAATCAGAATATATGTCATCTTGGAATGGGGTGGACGATAGAAATGGGGAGAAAATTTGTAACTCAAAATCTTGTGGAAATTAATGCTGAAAACTAAAAATATTACATAATAAAATATTATTATTGCTATATCCTGAAAAAAATTAGTTTTGGGGGGTATAGAACAAAGATCAGGACTTCTTAAGACAGTGAACGAGTTAAGACTGGTTAACAAAGCTTGACATCATGAATAATGAAATCAATAAGAGCTGTTACAGAGCTGAATCATGGGAGATAATATGACTGGTGAAATATTGGGAATGAGAGGCTAGCAACAGTCCCCTCTTTCACTCCTGGGAGTAAGAAATGTTCACCAATTACAAATTCAGAGATAGTGGACCAGACTTCTTTGGATAACAAACCAAGTATCCTTGAAGGGTAACAGATTTCCTTAACACAAGAATAGAATAGTGATTAACAAGAGAACTGGATTTCTAAACTTAACTAATTATAGGATATTTGAATTTCTTTTTTTTTTTTTTTTGCTTTTTGGCAGGGCAATTGGGGTTAAGTGACCTGCCCAAGGTCACACAGCTAGTACATGTGTCAAGTGTCTGAGGCCGGATTTGAACCCAGGGCCTCCTGACTCCAGGGCCGGTGCTCTACTGACTGTGCCACCTAGCTGCCCCAGGATATTTGAATTTCTGAACTAAGTTCAGAGACAAAGAATTATGACTCAGGCAGTTACAGGACAAAAATCAATTAACTATGTAAATTGGATCAATAAAAAGACAGAATCAATCTGATTATTTCAGTATTTATTATTACATCAGAAAATTAATAGGTACTTACTACGTATAGTAGTAATTAACTTTGGAGGAAAACATTAGTTTAGTTTTGGTTATATTTAATTTGAAATACCTGTCAGACATGAAAGAGGATATATAAAGCAATCTGTAAAACTGGAAAAGTGCTACATAAAATTAGTAGTTACTACTATAAAGATCAGGAAAAATAAGAAAATATAAGGGATCAGACAGAAGGATTGAGTTGGAGAATGTAGGTAGGTAAGAGCCATTTGTCAGAAGCAGGAATCAAGGTTTTTTGGATAGCCAGAGTAAAGGACATATACTGTTTATGAGAAGTAGCTAACTAGAAAGAAATGTTGAAGAAGCAATTAAGCCAGAAGAAAAAGGAAAAACAGTAAAAGGTATTTTAAGAGATAACCAGCTAAAAAGAATATAGATCCCTCTTGTCAAACTTAAGGGCTTTCAGGAGTCTTACTTTCATAAGGAACCAGAATGAAATAGTTTCAGAAAATCAGAGCCTGTGCTAATTAAAAATGAAATAGCTCAGGTATGTACAAGCTCTCCTCTTAACAAAGAGACCTTATCAAATCAATTTATCTTCCTCAAAATTCACTTCAACAAACATTACTAATCCCATTAGTAATGGGATGTCGTTATCTATAAAGTACTTGGATTTGTGCCAGTTTCTTATATTTCTTCTATTTATATATTTATTTGCATCTGCCCAGACAATTAAGAGGCATAGTGAGTGGATAAAGCTCTGGACTTAAAATCAGGAATGCCTGGGTTCAAATCCTGCCCCATATTATATGACCGCAGACAAGTCACTTAATTCCTTAGGTTAATTTCATTGTCAGTGAAATGGTGATAATAACATCACCTACTTCCTAAAGTTGCTATGTGGATCAAATGAGATGATATAGATTAAGTACTTTATGAACATTTAAGTGCTATGTAAATGTTAGTTGTTGTTATTATCCCTCTTTGTTTTGAATGGATAAGTTAATGCCTTTAATTTCTTGGCATTTCTTCAAGGTAGACAATAGGAGTACAGAAAATTAAAAATAATGCTGTAAAGAAAAAACAGAAGAGGTTCAAGGACAAAGTGTCGAGGGACAACCAAGCTTTAACCTCAGAAAGGAGACTCAAAAGAAGTAATGAAATAAGTAAGAAGAGAATCATTTTCAAGATTAGGAAAAAAAAGTATTCTTAATCTTAATTTCATGTCAACTATTAGTAGTTGTGCTTCATTCAGCTCTATTGGAAGCTTCTTGAGAACAGGGAACATCATGTTACCACTTACCCTCAACACCTAGCACATTGCTGGGCATAAAGCAGGGGTGGGATTCAGCCATTTCGCACCAGTTCGGCAGAACTGATAACTAATTTCATGTTGAATTCCACGAACTGGTTGTTAAAATGGCCCGTGTAGGGGCAGCTAAGTGGCACAGTGAGTAGAACGCCAGCCCTGGAGTCAGGAGGACCTGAGTTCAAATCCAGCCTCCAACACTTGACACACTTACTAGCTGTGTGACCTTGGGCAAGTCACTTTGTAATACTTGGAATTAAGATTGCAGTTTAGATCTATAATAAAGAACCCTGCTTTAGGACAGTTGTTGCCTTGCCACACATTCCTGTAATCCCCAAGGGACCCCCACCCTCTTGCTTCAACCTGAATTAGCACAAGACCCTATCTTACAAGACTCAGGCTTTAGTAACAAGGAACTGACCTACATCCAAAGTGAACAAACAAGTCCTGTTATGAGTATGTCCCTCAAGGCCCCTGCCCCCAAACAGTAAAAGAATAAGAAAACACGAATGCAGTTAGGCCTCGAGGGGCCCCTCGAGGCCTGTTCTTGTCAGCTAAAAGGATAAAGTTATACAAAGACAGACACATTTGCTAACATCCCTGTTCTTGACTCTTGTGCCCAAAAACCTTGTGCAACACCCATACAGTTAAGAAAATATCTAACCGCTGAACCTCTGCTTCTGTATGAAAGCTTCCCTTTGAGCTCTGTTTGGGGCAGCTCTGATTTGGGTTGCTTGTGCCCTGACGGCCACCGGCTAATAAATTCTCCAACTAAAACTTACACTCTGTGATGTGTCTTGCTCGTTGCCGGTATAACAACTTAACCTCAACTGCCCTGCCTTTCCCCCACAAAATAAAAAAAAAAAAAATGTAAAAAAAAAATAACAACAAAATGGTCCTTGTAATCAGGGTTCTCTCTTAAGGTGGGTGTCGGGGCAGTTACCCAATGTGGAAATCACAAATATATATTCCCTGCCCCTTCCCCCCACCAAAGGCGGTGCTGTGTCCCAGCCTGGGAATGGGGTCTAGGATGGAGGCACAGGGGAAAGTGGTAGTGCAGTAATGAGGTGCCAGCACAAGATAGAAGAAGGAAGGGAAGGGAAGAGATAGGCCTGGGATGGTGGGCTGGACACATCCCCAGCAGAAGCTGCCGCTGAGGGGCGGTGGACATGCAGGACGCAGGGGGCGCAATAGCAGCAGCAGCAGGGGCTGCTAAGGGCTTAGACCCTCCCCCCTCCCCTGCTCCCTCCCTCTCCATCTGCTGGAGAATGAATCACCTGCCAACCCACACCTCCAGGTGCCAGCAGTGAAGTTAGAGGCTTCTCTTAGCATAAAGGGGAGAAGTGGTAAGCCGTTACTTTGGGCTTCCTCCCAGGGCCTTCTGCCTTCTGCCTGCTTACCACTCCTACTATACCTAGTGTGAGGAGGCAGAAGGCACTGATGGTGGAAGCCACGTAACACATGGATCTCCACTGCTCCCTGCCCTTACTGACCTTGCTCCCTCCGCTAGCACCCTCTCCCCTTCTTGTAATCAGCCTGCTACTTTCTCCCTGGGCCTGAGCCCTGATCAGAGTTGGTCCCAACTGATCCTGATGACTGAGGGACCCCTCTTGTCAAGGAAACAAGGGCTCAAAGGGAATGTTCTGCGGGAGGCAGGAGGAGGGGGTTGGGGTAGACATGCTAAAAAGTCAGATTGTCCTTGGTGCCTCAGACTTGGCCTCTTAGTGCAACTAAAGCTGTTCAAGAGAAACTCCAACTTTTTTCCTGGTCCTTAGCTCACCTTAGTCCTGATGTCTCCAGGTCTCAGGATGGTGATGGCTGACTCCCAGGAGAAATCGGGCTGCAAGTCAATGGGTATAACAACCCCATGTATACAACTCAAGACCATTTTTCTGAGCTGGTCCAGTGCCTTATGACAAATACACACACATGCACATACACACGTACACACACACACACGCATACATACATTCATACATATTCACCAACATTGATACACACTCCATCCACATGGTCACAGACTCATACATTCACACATGTTCACTTACATACTCACACATTCACACATACTCACACATACACAAGCTGACACACAGACTATACATATTCTTATACACACACGTTCACTTACACACTCATACACATTCACACACACACATAAACAAGCTGACACACACAGACTATACATATTCTCACACACACACATACACACACATTCACCAACATTCGCTCAACAGGCACCACAAATTGGATAAAGAAAAAAAAAACAACATGAAGAAAGAAAATACCTCTAAAAAGCAAAGACATACATAAAATAAAAATAAGAGCCTTGGATATAATCTTCATCAGATGAACTCAAAAAGAAGAGCAATTTTAGCCATGCTATCAGACAAAAAATAAAAATTCACAATATGAACAGAGATAAATAAGTAAATCATTATGCTGAAAGAAGTGTGAAACAAGAAAACAACAGAAATACTAAACTTCTACAAATGGAAAACCATCAGCATTCATAATGGAAAAATTATTTGGGGAAAAAAAAACCACAGTAAGAAATAGCAGGAGACTTAAATATTCTCAGCATTGGACAAATCTAACAGAAAAATAAAAGGGAAAATTTGGAAGTGAGCAAATTGCTGGAAAAAGTAGAACTAAAAGACAATGCCTTTGTATGGGATCACTAAAGATATAAATATTTCTCAACATCACTTTAATTTTTTTTTAAATTCAACCTGCATTAGGGCACGGAGAAATTGCAAAAATAAAAAGGCAGAAATACTAAACATACTCTTTATAGACCACAAGACAATAAAAATGTTAATATATTACAAAAATACAAACAAAAGACAGCAACTTAAACGGAAACAATAATAAAATCATAAATATTAACTGGGTCAAAGAATACATCATAAAAACAATAGTTATGTGAAAAACAATGATAATGCAATAATACACAAAAATTTCTGGGAAGCAACTGAAGCAGTCCTCAGAAGAAAACTTTATGCAGAGAATCATTCACTATAACCAAGTTAGATTTATATGAGGAATGCAAGGATGTTTCAACAGTATGAAAACATTACTAATCATATTTAAAAATATACAAAACAGGGGCAGCTAGGTGGCATAGTGAGTAGAGTACCAGCCCTGGAGTCTGGAGGACCTCAGTTCAAATCCGACCTCAGACACTTGACACATGTACTAGGTGTGTGACCTTGGGCAAGTCACTTAACCCCAATTGCCCTGCTCCACCCCAAAAATATGCAAAACCCACCTATTATCTCAATAGGAAAAATCATTTGACAAAGTACAACGCTCACTTATGCCAAAACCCCCAGAGTATGGGCATGGGGGACGAGGGGGAAAGGTGTCTTTTTTTAAAATATCATAAAAATTATCTAAATACCAAAATCAAACATCATAGAAAATGGGGACACACTAGCTTTTCCAAAAAATACAGGAATAAAAAAAGAAAGCCCTCTTAGCCCTATTATTTTATATAGTTCTGTAAAAGCTAGAAAGATGAAAAATTTAAGAGATAAAAATTAAAGGAATAAAGATAGGCAAAGAAGAGATAAAACTATCCTCTGTTGCTGACAAACATGATAGTTTACTTAAGAAAATCCCAGGAAATCATTAAAGAAAATGAGACAATAGCTTACACAAAGTTGTGGGCTATAAAATAAGTGACAAAAATCAATAACATTTCTATATAATAACACCAAATAGGCAATAATAAAAAGAGAAATCTCATTCCAAATGACTACAAAATGTATAAAATATTTGGAAGTCAATATACCAAAGCACACTCAGTACTTAAGAGTCATTTGCAAAAAAAATGCTACTTAAAGAAATAAAGAACAGCTTTAAATAGTTGAAAGAATATTCAGTGCTCATGGAAGGTCCATTTAAAAATAATAATACTATCAAATTTAATTCATAAATGTAATACTATAACAATCAAATGACTGTAATAATACCTTACAGACTAGAAAAATAATAACAAAATTAATATAGAGGAAAAATCTATAGAACATCAAAAGAAATAATGAAAAAAGGTAGGAATGAAGAGAAAATAGCACTTCTAGACCTCAAAATATATTATAAAGCAGCAATTCTCCAAACTATTTGCTCTTGGTTAAAAAATGAAAAATGCATATCAATTACACAAGGGAGAATCAAAAAAAATGGAACTAAGTAATCTTTTTTCAATAAACCCCAAAACACACATTGTTTAGGAAAGAGTACCTTATTTGATCAAAACTTCTGGGAAAAACTAGAAAGCAGCCTAGAAGAAAAAAGGCTTATGTTTTGTAGGATATTACATATCAAGTTCAAAATAGAAAAACAATCAAAACAACAATTTTGATTACATGAAATTGCAAAGCTTTTGCACAAAATATATCCAGGATTAGAAGGGAAGTAGTCAACTGGAAAAAAAATCTTTGCATCAACTATTTCTGATTTGGGTTTCATATCTAAGATACGTAGAAAATTAATAAATAAAATCAAAACTTATTTCCCAACAGACAAGTTGAACAAAGTTTTCAAGTAAGAATTGCAAATAGTAACAATCACATAAAAGGATGCTACAAATCCCTACTAATGAAAATAAGGTAAATCAAAATAACCTGGTGGAGTTGTGACTTGGCATAACCATTCTAGAAGAAATTTGCAATGATACAAATTTAAAAGTTATTTTAGAAAATACCTTTTGACTCAGAGATTCCACTGCTAGGCAAAGACCCCATTGAGGTCACTAACAAGAAGAAAGGGTCGATATATATACCAAAACACTTATAGCAATGTTTTGGCAGTAGCAAAGAACTAGAAACAAAGTAAATATGCACCAACTGGGAAACTGCTATGCAAACTGTAGTACAACAGTGAACTGATGCAACATCAAGTAAGCAGATCCAGGAGAAGGATATATATACACAATGAATACAACAATGTAAATGTAAAGGAGAACCACAAAACAAATGAAAACGAAGGTTGCAAAATTACAAAGACCAAGCAAGGGTCCAAAGAAGAGATATAAGAAAGCTACCTTCCAGTCCTCTGAAAAGGTGGGGATGTCCATGATTGTGGAACATTACCTTTAATTTCAGTTTTTGATATATTTATCAGTTTTGTTGATTTTTTTCCTTCTGCCTTTTAAAAGTTATTTGCTATAAAGGATGCCCCTTTAAGGATACAGAGGGAAATCTAGGAAATGTAAAAACAAATGGCATATTATTTTGCAAAAAAAACCAGATTTTTTTTTATATTTTTACTACCAAAGAGAGTGGATATTAGAAATAGTAGTAGTAAAAGGTGGAAAATGAAAAGAAAGGATAACGGTTTCCTTAAAATTAATAAATTAAAATAATACTTGTATCTACTAAGATAAAATTGATCACCATGTACTTGGTGAACAATACGAGCTATAACCAACACTAACATAACACTATCAAACAAATTTAAAATCATACCAGTTGTTATGTAACATTTGAACTTCAATAAATCTTTAGTACAGGTTTGGAAAAAAACACAACAATTTTCTAACTATAGGAAAAAAAATCAATTGAGAGTCACATGAAGTAAACCAAAATTTAAGAGATTCATAAATTAAACTTAACTGATTTATGAGATGGTACAAGGAACATAAAATGATATTAAATAAACTAAAAGAAATATAATTTTTAATTTTATCTTTAATTTATGGAATAAAACAAGCATTTCTACAACATAGTACAATGAAAAGATGATTGTATATGAAACTGCAAATCTACTATGCACAACTTGCTATTCTTTTCAAACATACAACAAAATCATCACATAAATTTCTTTTTTTTCTCCCCCACCCCCATCCCTCAGCCTAGAGATAGCTACCATTAGACGTAAATAGATACATATATGTAAAATTATTCTATACACACTTCTATTTATCAGTCTTTTCTCTGGATGCAGATAGTGTCTTTCTTCATATGTCCTTTCTGGTTAATATGGGTATTTGTAATAGTCAAAATAACTTTTTTGTTCAAAGTCATTCTTAAAACTATACTGCTGTTAATATAAACAATGCTCTCTTGATTCTGCTCATTCTGCTAATCATTATTTCATGCAAGTCTTTCCATGTTTTTCTAAAATCATTGAGCTCATCATTTCTTATAGCACAGTAGTATTCCATCACAATCATATACCACAACTTGTTCAGCCATTCTCCAACTGATGGGCAATTATTTTTTTAAATATGCTTCAATTCTATATTTATAGCTAATTAAGAAGATGTGGAAGTAGTATACTAAGAAAGGAAGAGAGCAAGTGCAGAGAGATGGAAGAGGAAAGTAGAAAGACAATGCAAGTAAAAAGTGAGAAAAAAACAGTCATATGCTCAGGACAGAAAGGGAGATAAAAAAGTGAAGGAGAGAAAAAAAGAAGGGAGAAGTTCCCTTACAAGGTAAAATAAAAAAGAAATCTGCATTTAGAGTTAAGAGTTCTCATATACCATTCTCATCCCAAATCCTCATTTTAATGGTGGTGACACAGAAAACTAGAGTAGTTAATTCAATAAAACATTTATTAATAGCTTACTATGTAAAAGGTTAACTATGCTAGGCACCAGTGATAGAAAGGCAAAAATTAAACAGTTCACAATGAATAGAAATGGCGAAAAATGAAGTATGCTAGGAAGTTTCAAATATGACAATTAAATGAAAGGTTGTCTAGGCCCCAAACCCCTGAATCCTCTCAAAAAAGCAAGAAACAAAGTCTCTAAAGAATAAACAGAAAAAATATTTTAAAAATAAGTACAACTTCCTAATGCTCAAGACTCTTCCCCTCTTTTCTTTCTATACTCATTCTCTGTTATTTCATCAGCTCATATGGATTAATTTATCATCTCTATGCAGATGACACAAAATCTATATAACTACCCCTAATCTCTGTCTTGATTCAGGCTTCCATCACTAACTGCCTAGGCCTACTGGGTATTTCCATCTGAATGTCTCATAATCAATCAAGTATTTCCTAAGGATCTACTATGTGCTAGGAACTATGGTAGGTTCTGGGGACAAAAATACAATAAATGAAACAATCTCCATTTCTAAAGATCTTCCATGTTAATATGGGAAACAAAAATGATAGATAAAAGAATATGCAAAATAAGCAGAGAGAAAATAAATGCAAAATACAAATAAATGCAACGTAGATACAATGTAGTTTGAGAGAGCAATAGCAACTGAAGGGCTTTTTGCTGCTGAGTTGTTTCAGTTCTAGCTGTTTCCTTCTCCACTTGTGGTCCCATTTTACAGAGGAGAAACCGAGGCAAACAGGGGTAAGTAACTTGTCCAGGGTCACATAGCAGTAAGTGTCTGGGACTGGATTTGAACTCAGGTCCTTCTGGTTCAAAGCCCAGTGCTCTATCCACTGCACCATCTAGCTGCCCTACAGGGTTTATATGAAGGCTTCATATACACAGTAGTATTTGAATGACACCTTGAAGGAAGAGAAGGTTTCCATGAAACAGAGGTAGAGTGCAAAGAAAATAGAGTCCTGTGTGGGGAACAAGTCTAGTTTGGCTGAATCTGGCTGCAGAGTTCAGGAGAGTGATGTACAATAAGGCTGGAAAAATAAGTTGGGGCAAAGTGGTAAAAGGTTTTAAAAAGCTAAACAAAGGATCCTTTTTTCTAAGTCATGAAGTGGAATACTGAAGTCGCATACAATTTGTTAGAAACAAAATTTTAAGATAATTAAGAAGACTAATCTGAATATAATTTAAGAAAAGCTAGACACAATACCTTTTGTGGTCTATTGACTAGAAATTTTAATCTTTCCACATTAAATGGAACCTTTACAAAAATGGATCACATGCTAGGAAATAGAGCACTAAAAAAATGTGGAAAGACAAAAGCGTTATATATAACACAATAAGAACTGTCATCAATAAGGAAAATATCAACAGATTTATCACAGACTTAGACCTAGAAGGGACCTTACATAGTCCAACCCTTGGCTTTCACAAATAAGGAAAATTGAGCCCCAAGAGATTAAGTGAATTGGCTAAGATCACAAAGGTATTAAATGGCAGAACTGAAATTCTAAACTATGTCCTGCGACTTTTAAGCCTAAAATATTACCTAAGAAGTGATGAATAATTTATTATCTAGCACTTATAAAAGTTTATATTTGTCATTTGTAATTTATACCATTTATAATTTCATTGCTATAATGCAACAAAAGATAAAAATTTGTCATGTATCTAAGATAATACCTGCAAAAATATTTGAGTAATTGTATTAATAAAAATATTGAAAAAAACAATGAATTGTTCATGACACTAAGGAAAAAAATCAACAAATAATACCTAAACAAGCCCACAGTTAACAAATTTTGAAAATAAAGAGCTACTACAAGATTGACAATAAAGACAATAAGGGCCATTAAAAAAATTAATAAATAAATAAACCAATAGGTAATTTAATTTTTTAAAAGGGGAAAAAATCACTATGGTAAATGATAAAAAAAATGAAAAGTCACAATGAATCCTTTTCAAAAGAAGAAATACAAATCATCAACCAATTGAAAAATATTCAAAATCACTAATAATTAGAAAAATGCAATTTAAAATAACCTCATGTACATCACTTTAGCAAAAACAGCTAAGTACAAGAGAGACTCATTGTTGACTCAATAGTTCACTGTTAATGAAACTGTAAATTGGTTCAGTTACTCTGGAAAATTGATTTGGATTTATACTAGAAATTTTACTAAACTGTTCTTACCTCTTGACCTAGAAATTTTCCTGCTACCAGGAATTAGCTCCAAGAAGTTTACTGATAGTAACAGAAGACTCACATTCACAAAAATGTACATAGCAATATTATTTGCAGAAAAAAAAAATCCTGGGAAACAAAATATGTGCCCAGTGATACCAGAATGGTTGAATAATCTGTGGTATATGTATTTCATGGAATATTAAAGGAAATGCAAATGAATTCAGGAAAACATGGCAAGATATGTACCAAATAATACAAAATGAACAAAGTAAAACCAAAAGAACAACAGTTGAAATGACAATGCTAAGAGGCAATAAAAATCTCCCTCAACTAAAATGGCCAATTCATACTATCAACACTAAACAACTGACTCTTTCAGGGAATTAACTTTATAAGGGAATTGGGGGTATCTGCTGGAAAGTGTCAGTTGCGCTGAAAAATGCAAAAAAAGAAAAAGAAAAAAAAAACTTTAAAGTTATACTTTTGCCATACCATGCTTTTTTTCTCTTTCAACTGTGGGATAAACTGATATTACCTGTATTACAGCCCATTGGAATCCTAATGAACTGATTAACCATTATACACAGTTCTTCAGCTGCTTTTTATCTTTAACTTTCAGGGGCTTTGCACTAATTGGGGCAATCAAAGCATTCCAGAAGGGCTAAATTATTCTCTAGGCTACAGTAACCAGAGTAATATTGCCTCACTGAATATATTAAAAAGACAGAGGTTCTCCAAATCAGCTTTAAAAACAAAACAAAAAAAAATGAAGGCATGTTAGTCAGTCAGCCAGTTAATAAATAAACATTTATTTAGAACCTATCATGTGCTAAGTAAGTCATTGTGCTAAGCTCTGGGGATACAAAGAAAGGCAAAAGACAGTCCCTACTCTCCAAGAACTGACAGTCTAATGAAGGAGACAACACACAAACTATGTACAAATAAGCTATGTAGAAGATAAACTGGAAATAATCAACAGAAGGAAGAGATTAAAAATAAACAGGGATCAAGAAAGGTTTCCTGTAGAAAATGAAAACCAACCTTTATAAAAGGTAGCAATAAATTATTTTAAAATTCCAGATCTCTTAAGTACTTTCTTTTCTAATTTCTTAATTTTCTAGCACAAAATTTCTACTTGATATAAATTTTTTCAGATTGATATTATGACTAGTGAGTTACAGTTAATTTACTCCAAACTCCAACTATATCTATGACCCATACAAATTAAACAGAAAGAAGAAATAATGAATAAAGTTTGTTTTTACAGGCCAGTGCCATCAAATTTTTCCTTTATATTTGCATAGCAATACTACTACTCAGTCTCCCCATTATTCAAGAGTTCTTTACAATATACCGTCAGCTACCCTGACAACTCAGTTGCCTTGCCAGTGGCTTTGTCTAAATCCTAAAGCTCTGTGTTTGACTGCATGCTGAGTTCAGTGCTTGTCTGTGATTTGAATGCAAATTAAGAGTACTGTCCATATCATTAGATAAGCCTAAGACAGAAGAGTCTCTTTGGAGTCAATAAACTGTCCCAACTACTTTCATAAGTTTAAGAGACTGAGAAAAGCATCTAAGAACTCATCTCATTCCTTAAAGAGACAACAGGGGAAGCACTTAAGTTTGAAAATGTCAACTGTTGAACAGTTTTATTCTTAATTAGGAAGAAGTTCAGTAAATATTCCAATATGATTTTAAACAATTTCTAGTTCTTTTAACAGAGGTAATTTTTGTTGTAAAAGATACAAATTTTTTCCCGCATTTTGGGTAATAAATTATGAGCCAAAAACAGCATTTCAAATCATCTCAACTGTAACCATTAAATCAAATGATTAGCTTCCTTAATATGAACTGAGTATGCCTGGGTAGTGGCACTATGCTAAGCATGACAAATATCAATCTAATCTCTTGTTTATTTTTCCAAGACATGTAATTCCATGACCCCACTTTCACTTTGATACAACCAACTTTACTGAATGTGCTATAAATATTGTGTAATTAGTGAACTAGTCAACTTGGGTTTTTTTTCCACTGAATAACAGATAAAAAAAAGCCATCTGCTTGCTAGTACTGAATAATAGGATAACTTACTTAGAAGTTCTTGTTACCTACATAGAACATAATGTTCATCTTAACATAATTTAACTTAAAATAATACCACAACCTATACCAGTGTTAAAAAATTCATTCTGGGTTGCCTCTTGAAAAAGTAAAGATAAATGTTACACCAGGTTTGCAAAATAAGACTAAAAAGGGGAGGGGATTAAAAAATTTGTTCAACTAGTTTCAGAACCAAACAATCACAGAACAGAGGAAACATGACGAAGAAATCACTATGAACAAACTACTATATTGCATGTATTCACACAGTCAGAAAGCCATTCAACATTGAAAAGTTATGCATGATTATGGAATGTTTGTTTACAGAAGATGCAAAATTCTTAAATTCCTTCTCTGTATTACGTTGTCAAAACCTTATGTCGTTCATATTAGGATACAAAAAATGTAAGGAATATATGGAATATTATGGAATCTAATATTTCTCTTTAGGGATCAAACCTAAGTGTGCCTCATTGCTCCCCTACAACTTTAAAAATAATAAAAATATAATCCATCCAATACCTCTGAGGCAACTGGATGTCTTGTTGGATAGAGCAATGAGACCTGGAGTCAGAAAAATCAGAGTTTAAATATCACCTCAGACACTTCCTGGTTTGGTAACCCTACCGTGGACAAGTGACTGAACTTCCAAGCTTCTGATTCCTCATCTGTAAAATGGGGACAATAACAGCACCTACTTCTCAGAGCTGTTGTAAGGCTCAAATGGGAAAGTTTTAAAGCACTTAGCACAGTGCCTGGCACATAGTAAGTACCATTTAAATGTTAGCTATTAACTAACCTCTCTGTCCCTCAGCTTCCTCATCTATAAAATGAAGATAATAACAGCACCTACTTCCCAAAGTTGTTGTGAAGATCAAATGAGATATTTATAAAGCTCTTTGTAAACCTGAAAGTGTGGTATAAATAAATAACTATTACTGACCTTAGTCATGTAACTAAATCAAATGGTTTTCAACAAACTAGGATCTCTACCAAAATGCCTATTAGAAGCCAAGCACTGTGAAAGACTCTGGGGATATGAAGAAAGGTAAAAAAAAGTCCTTGCTCTCAAGGAGACCACAATCTAACAGAGGAGACAACATACCAATAATTATGTACAAACAAACTGGAATCAATTGAGGGAAGGCACTCGCATTAAGAATGATTAGGAAAAGGCTTCCTATAGAAGGTGGGATTTTAGCTGAGACTTAAAGGAGCCCAGGGATGCCATGAGACAGAGATGAGGAGGGAGAACATTACAGGCATGGGGGGACAAGCCAGTGAAAATGGCCAGAATTGGAGCTGCAGTATCTTTTTTGAGGAATAGCAAGGAGACCAGTGTTACTGGATTGCAGAATTCATGAGGGAGGGTGTAAAGTGTAAGAAGACTGGAAAAAAAGGGCTAGGAGGGGCAGGTTATGAAGGGCTTTGAACGCCAAAGAGGATTTTATACTTGATGAGGTGATAAAGAGCCAAGGGAGTTCATTGCATAAAGGGGTGACATGATCAGACCTAAATTTTGGGGAAATCACTTTGGCAGCTGAACATAAGACAGAATGGAATGAGTTGAGAGACTTGTGGCAGTAGACCAATCAATATGCTTTTTTATAAAAGACCAGGCATGAAGTTATGAAGACCTGCACCAGAGGAGTGGCTGTATCAGAGGAGAGAAGGGATCATACGCAAGAAATGTTATGAAAGTAAATTTGACAGGCCAGGTCTTGTCAGTTCATACAACACCAGCAATCTACCTGAAGCAATCACAGAGTTTATTTTGGAAATAATAACAACAAGAGTTATCATTTAGGTAGTACTTTAAAGTCTGCAAAGCAGATAGGTGGTTCAGAAAATAGAGAACTGGACCTGAAGTCAGGAAAACCTGAGTTCAAGTCCTGTCTCAGACTTAACCTCTGTCAACCTCGTTTTCCTCAAATGTAAAATAGGGATAACGATACCATCTACCTCCAAGGGTATTGTGAGGATCAAATGAGATAGTACTTATAAAGGGCATTGCACAGTGGCAGGTGCATAATGGGTGCTTAATAAATGTTTATACTTTTCATTGCAGAGGTAACGTACTATTATTATCCCATTTTACAGGACAGGAAACTGAGACAGAAAGAGGCTAACTTACTTGTCCAGAGTCTCAGTAAGGTTCTAAAGCCAAATCTGAACTCAGGTCTTCCTAACGCCCAAGCTCAGCTCAGTGAAGTACCATCTAGTGTTTATTCAACCCCTTCTCTATAGGAATAGTGTTTTCAGGCTTTTTCATCTATGCAGGCAATTTCATCCCTAATTCACTTATCCAATCTTCTAATCTCTCATTCAACAAAATATTCAACAATTATTTAAGCACAAAAATACAAAGTAGGATAAAATATATGTTTCTAACTGAAGAAAAATAACATATACTTACATAAAAAATAACAAGGCAATGTGTAGTGGATCCTTTAGGACTGGTACAAAGAAGACTAGAAGTATTCTTAATCTACATGACTTGTGGGGCAGATTGATTCAAATAAAAAGATCTTGTACACCACTGACATATTAATTGTCTTTGAACACCATTTTCAGCACATGAATTGCCCTCCTTGAGAGCCTGAAGAAGGTGGTAGAGTGGGAAGAACACTGGATTTGAAGTCAGGAGACTTTGCTGTACTTGCCTGCAGCATTTATTCACTCCTCCTTCATTTCTGTTGTTTGGGGTGTTCAAGAAGCAATCTCTCCTGTTCTAGTTTTCCTTCAAAAAAAATATTTCCAATTCTTGTTTGCCATTGAATGTCCATCTTTTGTCCTGCAAGGTGAAGTTCAGATTTGCAGGACAGATCACCCTGAAATGCATCCTAAGCTCCATTGCTCTTTATAACACATTATTCCGTTCCTTCCTCCTTTTTCTAGTGGGTACAGAATAGTCTTGCATTATTTGAATGTCCTTTCCTTTGTACTTGAAAGTCTTTCTCCTAATGGCTTATAGAATTTGTTTCTGAAATGAATTATTAAATTTAACCATTGGAGTTTGAAGCCTTAGGGCTTGTTTGTTTTTCTGGAAGCAATCTGAATTCTTTCAATTAGAATTTCATTTTCTAGGTTCAAAAGTTCTAGGCAGTTCTCTCTTATTATTTCTTTCACTATGGCATTAAAGCTATTGGGTTTTTTTTTTTTGTCCTGTCATGTTCTTCTAGGAGACTGATTCTTAGGCTGTATCTACACAACCCTTCTTCAGTATCAGTATTTTCAGCTTGCATAGTGAGTATATTTTCTTTAACATTATTGTTTTTTGTTTCTCTTCTCCTAGGTTGTCCTTCATTTCTGCATACGTGTGTTCCCAATATACTGTTCTTTGAATCTTGCTATTGCAGACTCAAGTTTTTCTAATCTGTTCATTATTTTTACCATGCATAAATTCTGTTCTCATAATTTCTCTTTTTAAGCCAAAGAAGAACAGCAGCATGTTATAGTCCCATGTTCTCCTCAAATCCTCCAGGGCCATCTGTATCATTAAGTGTTGGATCATTTTCCTTCATTTTGCATTATTGATTCATAGATGCCTGAACTCATTTACTAGAACTGGAGGCCATATTTCCTTTTGTTGTTACTGTTTTACCTGTTGATTTATCTGTTTATGTTCAAGGGCTTTGAGTTTTCTTCCCAAAATCTGTACTTTCAGTGCCCCCCCAACCCCTTGTTTTCCTTATCACTCCTTCCTGACTCCATCCCCTCTGATTACAGTTTTCTTTGGTACTGGCTCTCAACGTGTCTCAGCTTCCTCCCACACTAAGCAACTTACACTTCACTAGCCTAGGTCTCTGCCCCAACTGACTTTTGGGTTAATAAATGGTTCCAGCCACATGTTATATTCTTTCCCTCAGACTTGATGGAGTGTTGCACTGCCCCCAATACATATAGTGCCCTGTCCTGGTAAACGAAGAGATTCTGTTCCTCCATTCTATGGTCTAGCACTGGCAGTTCAGAACCTATTTTCCCCAGCACCAGCAGTTCAGCACTTATAGCACTGGTACTTCTAGGCTACAGCCACCAGCTGACTTTAGCTCCTGAAGGGCTGTGGCCAAGTGGGCTATCTCTCAGTAAATTTCTACAACCTGAAACCAGGGTCTTCACAGCACTGGAAAGAGGAAGGGAGAACCAGGGTATAGGTACATGTCTTTGGGTCTACTAGGCAAGCTTGCTGCTAATAGCACAGGAGGTGGTGAGGTGTGGGTGGGAGAGGGTGCACTGCCCAGTATTCTCAGGAACAGTAAACATCACTAGGTTTGGGTTTTTTTTTTTAACCTTTTGGATTCTGGATATCTTAGACCATGGAAATATCTAAAGGTGTTTTATCTTTGGCACATGATTTCTGTTTTGGAGAGGTTTGAGAGGTCATGGGGATCAGAGAAAATATCTAGTTTGCCATCTTGTTCTTCACATCCTCAAATCCTCTCCCGTCCTCAAATCTCACCTGGCTCCAATCCATCCTCTATTCAGCTGCCAAAGTAATTTTCCTAAGCCATGGGTCTGCTCATATTATCTCCACACATCCCAACACCCCCATAACAAATGCTTCAATCAAGCTCTATGGCTCCCTATTAACTCTAAGATCAATTACAACCTATCCCCTTCCTCCCTTTCCAGTCTTATGTAACTTTATTTCCCTCCATGTAATCTACAATGCAGATATGCTAGCCTACTCCCAGTTCCTCCCACCCAGCACTCTACCTTCAGATTCAATACCTTTGCAATGGTTGTCCCTCCTGCTGGGAATGTTCTTCCTCTTCATCAGCACCTCTTGGAATCCTTAGTTTTCTTCAAGTCTTAACTTCAAATGACACTGTTTCAAGGAGCCCTTTCTTGATCCTTCCAGTTACCAGAGTCCTCCCCTCTAAAGTTATTTTCTATCTAGTCTATATGTATCTTGTATGTACCTTTTCTTTACATGCTGTCTCTCCCATTAGAACGTAAGCTTTTTGAAGGCAGAGACTGTTTTTGACTTTTCACCTAATATTCCTTGCATTTAGCACAATGCCTAGTACCTAAGTGCTAAATGAATGTTTGTTGAGTATTTCTTTACTTATTCTAGGCATCGACTCCACATTAGTCATTTTTGTTCTAGCCTTTCCAGTCTAAAGGTCGCACACGCTCCATGGTGAAGAAAACAGAACTTCCCTTTAAGTGGTCTTTGGTACACATCACGATAGTTAACACATCCAATGATATGCAACCAAATACTTTCCACAAGCCTTTCAAAGCCCCACTCTGGTTCTTGGCTTTTCTCATATGAGTAAACCTATACATTATTACTCTACTCTCCCACCATCTTCTACCTATTCAGTCATTTTAATTAATCCAAAGCCATACTAGAGTGGATTTCACATACATGCATTTAAACTTCTCAGTCATGCCTATGAAGTCAAGCTTGCCTTCTCTTAGGTACTCTAAAGTAATTTCAGAGGTCCCTACCAACTCCATATCTATGACCCAAAAGGTGATACAGAATATCCAAATGTTTTCTATTTTTATTTTCATGGCTCAAATTAATTTGTTCTTGACAATTTAATATATACAACACATACAAAATAACTACAATGTAAAGAAGAAGAGGAAAAAACTGCTGGGAGAAATCAGTAAAGATCTTATGTTAGTCATTGCTTTTGAGCTGAGTTTTGAAAAAATAGGGATTTTAACTGGAAGAAATGAGAAGAAAGTGGATCTCAAACATGCAAAGGCTAGGATATGGGGAAAAGAACATTGTGTTCCAGGAAATACAATAAAGCCAATTTGGTTGGATGAAGGGGAATAATGTACAATAAAGCTAGAAGGGTAGGTAAAAATCAGTTTAGGAAAGGACTTTACTTGTGAAATTGAGAAGTTTGCATTTGATACTAGAGGGAGTTCCTAGAACTTACTGAATTGGAATAACTAGGTAGGATGGTGAAGAATAGCTAAGAGAGGGCCAATTCACTTGCACAGATAGCTCTAATTGATAAGGTAACACTCCCAAGTAGGCTACTTCCCCAACACTCTCTCACAGGGACAGGCTGAGGCCCCGATCATGCCTCCTATTTCTCCCTCAGGCTTCTAGAGGTAATTTTGAGCAACATATAAAATAAGTTGTCCAAAAATTCCTGTTGATTAGAACTTGTATAATGCTTCAACAAATTCTCTGGTATTTTTCTGTTCTGTGGCATACAGTTGTCATACTCAAAACTAGAGATTAGATTACCTCATAAGGGAAGATCTAAAAACTCAAAAAGAGTAAAAATCATTTGCATTCTTGTGAAAAACTCATGTTACATGTTGGTAAGGCATAAATAAATTAGACCCTTAGAATAAAAAATCTCAAAGAAAATTTGGTCTTTTTATTCATAGGAGTATTTTGAACCTAATAGGTATTCCAATAAATGTTTGCTGAATTTGTACAACTGATTTAAATCCATTTTGTCTTCCTGTCAAAAGTTGTATCATCACCTTTCCTAAACTTCAAAGTAGCAATCTGTACCACTCTCCAATCCCTATCTATCTTTCTATATTTATAAGTGCCATTTTCATTCCACAACACTCATTTTAGTCTCATACTGCCCAGCTTCAGAAAGGACAAATAGACACTTATCTATACACAAATCACCATAATAGGGAATGCTTAGAAATGAATATTCACTTTCTCTTACTTCTGACATAATAAAATGTTTACCAAAATATTGTCTGACTACCTGAAGGCAGAATTCTCTCAAAATTGCTCAATGTATCATCTTAATAAGGTTACTTATTAAGATTAATAATATTTAATCTAGAAAGGTACATTTCTTTAAGAGAAAAAACTATTCAGGCAATTTCAAATTCCAGGTTAAATGATAACATTGAGATTATCTAAAAGAAGAAACATGGATGATTTTTATTAATGGATTTTAAATAACCTTCTGAATTTCTGAACACTCTCTTAGTGGAAAAATCAGGGGAAAAAGGGAAGAAAGTTTCATTTATTAAAACTCTTTATTCTTTAGATATCAACCAGTGTTTCTTTAATACACGATTTTAATCATAAATGACTGCAACCACAACACTTGGACACTAACATCTCAGACTCTGATATCTTATCTGAGGAAGTACAAAGAATATGAAAACAGAAATGACAAAAACAATGAGAAAATTTTATGGATTAGAGATATCTGAAACATGGGTAGACACTGCAAAGATGGATGAAAATAGGAGGTATAATATGACCAAAAAAAGGTAATGAGAGAAAATGACTATCAACCTATACACATAATTTTTCTTCACTATAAAGTCTTCAGAAAAATGACTCATACATCTATCCAGGCTTTCCTTCATGAAATTCTATATTAACAAATCTTGAGTTGCCAAAAATTAGGCAATGAAATAATCCACAGAACTTTAAAACACAACTGTGAAATCATTTGTTTGGGACATTGTTGATGTGAATTCACCAACTTAGAAGAGATTTTTCAAAGGAATTCTTAGTAGATGGCATCATAACATACTGATTCATGTATCTCATTTCAATTTTTTTTGTGGACAAAAAGCTTAGCTGAAGAAATACAGAAAATTTATATCTATGACTATAGTGTGTAGGTTAGATTAAAGAATATTTAAAATTGCTAATATCTTTCTTTGGTTATCTGTCTTTCACCCAACAGTTTTAGTGTTTTATCCTATGAAAATGATAGAAAAATCAGCAACTGCAGAGCTGGTTATTCTATTCAACATGTGAAGTGACATTTACATAGGCCTCTGTTATTTAAAAAATCAGTATTAAAAAATTTCTTCAGAAGGCATAATTTTCACATGTTAAATTGTTCAAGTTTTCAGCTAACCTAAAAGGGAATCATTCAAGAGGCTGGGAGCAGCAAAAGGCTGCATAAATGGAATTGTTGGTATCTCTAAAACAGCTCTTCTTTATCCCATCATAGGAATGCATCTTCATTTATGCAGTTCTCCAGTCTATAAGCAAGCCCCTGGTATCTTCTATACCATGATGACACCATCTTGGGTAGTCTAAACACCATTATACTAATAATAGTTTTTCTGTGTGTGTTTAAAATATAACTATTTCCACAGAAATACAAATCTATTTATTCCTTTTAGGTTCACAATCTGACTTTCACTTACCACCTACTTCATTTCCATTCAGTCCAAAGTAATTTAAAGTCTAGATTAATGAGCATTTTATTTAAATTAAAAGAGGAAATGCTTTAATACCTATCGTCTTAACCATAATTTTCTTAATTATCCTATTTTAATTGCTTTATATAGCAATTTATATACTTTAAATAGGTACATATTTATATATTTAAACTTATTCCAATTAAAGTTCACATCAACCTACTGTAATCTAATTTATTTTCAGAATTAAGTCAGCCCTCAGAATTGGAGGACTTATTTTTTATGCTAAGCTATGACATTTCCCAGCCACTTAACAGGGATATTGTATAGAAAGCAGGCCTTAAAGGGTAAATAAAGGCAAGATATTATTATTGTTATTATTATTACTTTGGTATAAAGAGCTATAAAAATATCACTATTTCAAAGTAAGAAAATATGTAAAATCTGTAACTTGACAGTCAAGGGTCATTAATTCACAATCAGTCCAGCTTTTTTGTTTGTTTTTGCTGTTCCAGTTGTCAATACTGGTTTGGGACTGGAGTCAAGAATTTGAGGTCAAATCTAGCCTTTGACCCACAGCAAAGTCATTTAATCTCAAACAACTCTCAAAGAGATGCTGACACAAATTCTTTGGTAGAGAGAGCCCCCACAATGGGGATTTCCAGCATTCAGGTAACTCTGTCTTTGTGATGGAAAACTAGGGCATAAGAGATTAAGAAACTTCAGTTTTACTCATTTGTTCTAAATTCCAGTTAGTTAGTTATAATGCTCACTACCTAATGCCCAGTCTGTCTTAATCTACTTTCCTATACAGAGGGTGGGAGCTAACATTGTTATTCATGGTTATTACAATAAGTAAAACTCTTTAAGAAATGCAAAAGTGATCTCCTGAGAAGGCAGAGCCAAGATGGAAGGTGAAAAGCCAGGAAGTTCCTTGAGCTCTCCCCAGTTTCCCTCAGAAACAACATTAAATCAAGCCTCTAAAAGAATTCTGGAGCAACAGAACCTACAAAAAGATGCAGTGAAACAATTTTCCAACTTAAGATAACTAAGAAGGATTTCAGGAAACGTTAATCTAACTTGGGTAAAAGGCAGGGGCAGCGTATAGCCCAGTGCAGGTGGTGTCTGCCAATGGGAAGCTCTAAGCCACATGACACATGAGCAACTGAGGCTCCTTGGCCCTGGCTCAGCAAGTTAGTGACACAGCAGGCCAGCTGTGAAGCCTCCAACCCCAACACAGAATGCAAACAGCCAGCGCAAGAATCCCCAACACAACAGGCATGAATAAGCTGGGCCACCCCACCCTGGTGGGCAAACCATCAGCACCTGAGGCCCCGGCAGAGAAAGTCAGTGACCAGACCCTTCACCCCCAGCACAAGAAGCCTGGGGCAGTAAGCCCTGTGCTCCAGGAGCAGAGGTCAACTTTAAAAGTCACAAAATAGGATTCAAAATGAGTAAAAACAGAAAAGAGCCCTGACCACAGAAAGCTATTATGGTGACAGAGAAGAATAAAACACAAATTCAGAAAATGAAAACAATGTCAAAATGCCTATATGAGCAGCCTCAAAGAGGAATATAAATTGGACTCAAAACCAAAAAGCCTTCTTAAAAGAGCTCAAAAAAGATTTTAACAATCAAATAAGAGAGGTAGAAGAAAAACTGGGAAAAGAAATGAGAGTTATGCAAGAGAGTCAACAACTTAGAAAGGAAGGACAAAACTGACTGAAGAAAACAATTCCTTAAAAAATACAATTAGCTAAATGGGAAAAAAATCCACTTAATAAAACTCTTTAAAAAGTGAAAATGACCAAATGGAAAAGGAGGTACAAAAGATAAATGAAGAAAATAACTCCTTAAAAATTAGAATTGGGCAAGTGGAAGCTAATGACTCTACGAGAAATCAAAAATTAGTCAAACAAAACCAAAAGAATGAAAAAAAGAAGAAAATGTAAAATACCTCACTGGAAAAACAACTGACCTGGAAAACAGATCCAAGAGATATAATTTAAGAATTATTGGACTACCTAAAGGCCATGATCAAAATAAAAAGAGCAGCATCTAAAGAGCATCTTTCAAGACATTTTCAAGGAAAACTGGCCTGATATCCTAGAACCAGAGGGTAATCATTGAAAGAATCCAATGATCACCTCCTGAAAGAGAACCCAAAATGAAAATTCCAAGGAATACTGCAGCCAAATTCCATAAAAGGGAGGAGAGTGGGGTGGACTCTTAGAAGGGAAGGCAGGCGTGAGGGCAGAAGTAGGAAAGGAAAAGGGAAAGAAAAGATGGAAGGGTTGATAGCAGGAAAAGACGATTGAGGGAGGCAGTGCTCAGATGCAAACACTGGGGAATGACAGGATGAAAGGATAGAGAAAAGGATAAAAAGAGAGATAAATAGGATGGAGAGAAATACACAGTTAATAACTAGAACCTACAACATGTTGTTTACAAGTAACATCTGAAGCAAAGACATACACACAGACTAAAGGTAAAAGGCTGGAACATAATATATTAAGCTTCAGCTGAAAGACAAAGCAAAAGTAAAACTAGATCTAACTAAAAGACATAAAGAAACCACATCTTGCTAAAAGGTACCATAAGACAATGAAGTAATATCAATACAAAGCATATATGCAACAAGTGGTATAGCATCCAAATTCTTAGAGAAGAAATCAAGTGAGTTACAGGAAAAAATAAGATAGCAAAAATTAACAGTGAAATAGCAAAACTACACTGGGGGGACCTCAACCTCCGCCTCTCAGAACTACATGAATCCAATGACAAAATAAACAAGAAAGAAGTTTAGGAGGCAAACAAAATTTTAGAAAAGTTAGATGTCATAGACCTCTGGAGAAAATTGAATGGGGATGAAAAGGAACACACCTTTTTTTCTCAGCAGTACATGGCACCTACACAAAAACTGACCACATATTAAGGCAAAAGAACCTCACAATCAAATTCAAAAAGGCAGAAATATTAAATGCATCCGTTTCAGATCATGATTCAATAAAAATCACATGTAATAAAGAGCCAAAGAAAAATAGATTAAAAATTGGAAACTAAATAATCTAATCCTAAAGAATGAGTGGGTCAAACAAAAATCATAGAAATAATCAATAATTAAATCAAAGAGAACACACCAAAATTTATGGGATGCAGCCAAAGCAGTTCTTAGGGGAAATTTTCTATCTCTAAAAGTTTACATGTATACAATAAAGAAAGAGCAGACCAATGAATTGGGCACACAACTAAAAAAGCTAGAAAAAGAACAAATTAAAAATCCCCAAATAAACATCAGTTCTGAAAGTCATAGGAGAGATTAATAAAATTGAAAGTAAAAAAAAAATTATTAAACTAATAAAACTAAGAGCTTGGTTTATGAAAAAAATAAACTTTGGTTAATTTGATTTTTAAAAAAGGACAAAAAACAAATTACCAGTATCAAAAATGAACAGTGCTGTAGGCTTTTAGTTACATGCGATACCTGTGGGAAATTCATATTATAATGAAGGACAGAAATACTGTGTGTGTGTGTGTGTGTGTGTGTGTGTGAGAGAGAGAGAGAGAGAGGGGGGGGGGGGGAGGGAGAGGGAGAGGGAGACAGAGAGAGAGAGAAATCAGAAAAATTTCAAGAAAGGAACAACTGCAAACTGCCAAGCTTGGACTTTGAGAATTCAGTGGCTACGAAAGTTTTGTATTAAGCTATGATTCCACTGGGAAGAGTGAAGCCTCTAAATAATGATGTCAAAAGAGTTTTTACATTCCTGGGAACCTACTGTATGCAAACAAGAAGCTTGCACTTGGTCCTAATGAAGAAGTCTTTTAAGATGAGAGATGGCAAGTATATATGAACATTTTCTAAAGGAATTTATTATTCTTGTCATAGTGTAAAAAATTTAAATTAATTTAGATGATTTTATGTTAAAAAAAGAAATACAATAACCTCAAAAAGATGCTCCATTTGAAAAAACTAAATGTTCGAATGGAATCTCTAAGCTCTAAAGTTAGTCATAAAAGTAATCAGGAGGCAGTTTAACTGACACATTTTCAGTACAGTATCTTAAACCATTTTATGACTGCAAAAGGTACATGACTAAGATGCCGCTCTATATGTACTTTCATTACACAGAGCAAACTTATAGTCACCTTCCTAAGTTAATTTATTTATTCTGACAGACAAAATCAAGAGTCACTGTAGAGAATGGTAGAGGGTGTTATTTACAGAGCCACCTAGTTATTGCCCAAGTCATTGGAGGGCTAGAGATGTACTGAGTACAGACCAGGGACCAACTAGAATGGAGCTCCTTGGCAAAATTTTGCTTAGGAATACTTCTCATACCTTTAGGCCTCAACCCTCTTCCTCCACATTATTATTTCAAATAGATTTCTTCTCTTCTATTATGGTTCATAAATCTGGTTCCTGCCTTCTGCCTTTCCCCCAAAGTCCTTCAAAAGGGTTTTGTTGATTCTATTGTCATCTAAAAGTTTTCCTCCTGTAAACTCAAGGGGCCCCAGAGGGCTAAGTGGAATATTACAAGGGGTCCCAGAATCCAAGTGTCCTCATCACTTAACTCCAGCAAACACATGAAATGGTGTGCTTCAATAAACAAGTGCACAGACACTCAGTAGACCAAATAAATAATATATTGATGCATATACGTATTACTATTTTTCAAATACATGTGAATGTCACTGTGATTGTTAAAATGTAAATTCATTTAAAGGTATTATTGAATTCACAAGAGCATTTTTTTCATCATGCATTTTCTCAATTGATGTATATTAATAGTACAACTGCTATCAGGTAGGTTTTCAAAAAAAATGTTTTTGTAGTTAAAAAGGGCTCTTCACACTTGAAAAAGTTGGGGACCATTAAGAGTCAATAAATAGTTGAACAAGGGCAATGACTACCACCAGATAAAGTCAGATTAAAATATACCCACCTAATGGATATAAAGAGAATGAAATTCAAGAGCAATAAATTTAGACCACCTTTCAAGAGGAAAAAATAAAATGAAACTTCCCAAGTATGAGACAGAGTGAAAAAGACTTTGTATAAACAGTATTAAAAGCAGTCCAATGTCGTAATGAATTTCAAGCTCAATTTAGAATGTCATGAGGTAATAGAAAAGAGAAGAAAATCATTTGGGTTCCTGAATTAGACAGGAAGGGATTAAATGATACCTCTATGTCATCAGGGTTTTCAAACTCTTAACATAGGACTCACTAATTGCACACACAAAATTTTATCAAAGCCCCATCTACCTGTTCCACCAAAAGTGGGAGAGGAGGGAAGCATGGCATGATTTCCTTTCTACTGATCATTATGAATGGGTATCTCAAAAAAGCAAATGGACAGGCCAACAGCTTCAGGAAGTTTGAAAATCATAAGTATAAGAATTCATAACCTAATGCTGATGTGAGACTGATACAAATAAAAACCATGAATTACAGCAAATATCCCTGATAAAGGCTTCATTTCTCAAATATATAGAGAACTGAGTCAAATTTATAAGAATACAAATGACAAATGGTCAAAGGATATGAACAAGCAAAAAATCAAAACTAAGTTATATAAAAAATGCTCTAAAAAGTTATATAAAAAAATGCTCTAAATTACTATCAATTAAAAAAATGCAAATTAAAACACATCTGAGGTACCACCTCACCGATCAGATTAGCTAATACGACAGAAAAGGAAAATGATAAATATTGGAGGCAATGTAGGAAAATTGGGACACTGATGCACCATTGATAGAGTTGTGGATTGATCCAACCATTCTGGAGAGCAATTTACAACTATACCCAAAGGGTTTAAAACTTTACATACCCTTTACTCGGTAATCTCACTGCTAGGTCTGTACCCCCCAAAGAGATTCAAAAAAGGGAAAAACATCTATTTGTACAAAATTATTTATAGCAGCTCTTTTTGTGGTGTCAAAGAAGTGCAAATCGAGGGGATGCCCATCAATTGGGGAATGGCTGAACAAGTTGTGGCATATGATTGTAAATACTATTGTACTATAAGAAATAATGAGCAGATAGAATTCAAATAAACCGGAAAGACATACATGAATTGGTACAAAGTAAGGAGAACCAGGAGAAGACTGCACGTGGTAACAGCAATAGTGTATATGATAATCAACTATGAATGACTTTAGCCATCCTCAGCAATATAATGATCCGAAAGACTCATGATGAAAAATGCTATCCACCTCCAGTGAAAGAACTGATGGAATCTGAATGAAGATCAAAGAATACTAGTTTTTACTTTCTTCATTTTTTAGTCTTCTTAGTAATCACCATCTTAGGGAGGGGGAGAGGAGAAAAGGGAGAAATTTTGGAACTCAAAATTAAAAAATGAAGCTAAAATTGTTTTTACATGTAATTGGGAAAAAATAAAATATTATTAAAAAATATATATATATATATGAATATAATAATAGCCAGCATTTATATAATTCCTAATACTATTTGCCAGGTGTTTAACAAACATTATCTCATTTGATCCTCACAACAACTCTGGGAGATAGGTACTACTAGTCCCATTTTATAGTTGAGGAAACTGAGGCAAACAGGTTAAATGATTTTCTCAGGATACCTTAGCTACTGTCTGGGGCAGGTTGAACTCAAGTCTTACTGCCTGGAAGCCCAATATTCTATCTACTTTACCAACTAGCTGGTAAAATCAACTCAATTTTATTTTTTCAAATAGCGAGCATTTTTTTTTCCCTTCAACCTCTCCAGTACCACCACTCTACCACTGGAAAAAAAAAGAAAGAAAAACAATACCACAGAAACAAATATGTATAGTCAAGGAAAACAAATTTCCATATTGCCCATGTCCAAAAACAGGTGTGTTATTCAGCATATTTAGCCTATCTTCTATTAGGACATGGATAGTATTCTTCATCACTGGTCCTCTGAAGTCATGGTTGAACACTGTTTATCTAAAATTTTAAGTCTTCCAATTTTTTTTCACTTTATACGGTTACTGCTATGGCACAAATTATTCTCAGAACTAGTCAAATCAATAAATATATTAAGTACCTACTCCTTGCCAGGCTATGTGTTAAGTACTGGGTATTCAAAGAAAAGCAAAAACAATTCCTGCCCTCAAGAAGCTTATATTTGATTGGGGGAGACAACAAACAAATAACTATTTACAGCTATGTTCTTTCGGTTCCACTCACCATACTAAGCCTAAATTCATATAAACCTAACCTTGTTTTAATAGTAAAGGGGAAGGAGCATGGGATCTGAGGAAATGTGATAGTACCCATACAATAGGGGAGGTAGGAGGGGAATGGATGACATTAAATACCATTGTGTGTTTTACACAGTTATAGGTATAGAAAAAAAAATCTTAAAACCATGCTTATACCAAAATTTGGTTCAAAATTCAAACCAGGCTAATAGATAAATATGTAGGACTGTAAAATGTTTTGAAAAGAAAGTAATCTTAGCCAAGTACATGAAAAAGCAGAACACCCAGTTTTATATAGTGAACACAATCACGATACTGAAAGTCCTAGGATATAACAAAAATCCTAGTTTAACTCTATCGTATAGCCCAACTCTTATAGATTGCTTAAAATTTCCCCAAAGAAAGGAAAAATGACCTATTTCCGAGAAATGTTTAAATTTGTATCTCAGGAAAAGTTAACCCAGGCATATTCCAGGCAGGCTCACATGTTACTAGTCTATTCTTTACATTTTTATAACCATTTATATGAAAAAGCTAGTGTCCTTTATGTCCTTCTCAATCCTTAAAGAAGAGTCCTACAGAGTCAATAATTTGGTTTGTTAGTAGATGCACTTTTAAATTTTTTTAAATTTTCATATAAGAACTCAAATGATATGGCATATAATGGAAATTTTTAACAAAAATACTGCACTAAAAATGAAGCAAATATGACAAATCCAAACACAGGAGAAAAAAAGGTATTCCCCTTAAAGTTTGAACATACCATAGCAGCTTTAAATAACACAGACTCTGAATGTTGAATTCATTATAGTAACCATGAGCAGTACTTTCTGAAAAGCCTTGATATTGAAATGAACATTCTTTGTATTTGATGACACTAATTCAGCCTTCTTTGTAGCTGATGCTATAAATGTTACGGAAATTATGCACTGCCCATGTTCATTACCTCATTTTCACATAATAGTAGGTTTGTTAAATTAATTTTTCCCTAAAATAGGCTAAACAATTAATCCTTATTAAGGTTTAATCATTTGCCAAATTTAATTCTCTGAAAAAAACTTTACTTCAGTTATAAACCAGTCTCAGTTTAAGCATTTTTACTTTTCTGTTCTTCAAAGTCAAGTATGATTGACCTTTTAAGTGTTTTTTCAATGATCTGTAAACTTAACAATGTGGATACTTCCTCCAATAATGCCGATCCCAAACCACCCTGATTTCTCATCCTGTTATTATAGTTTATGTTCTTTTATAGATCCTCTTTAGTCAATCAACAAGCATTTATTAAGGGTCTATTATGTGGAGGTATGGTGCTAGCCCCTGGGGATACAAAGAATGAAATAATCTCTAATCACAAGAAGCTTCTACTCTAATGGAGGAGGTACCAAATACAAAAATATATGCAGTATAAGGGGAATATAAATACAAACACATACAAGTAGTTATATTCAAGATAATCTGGGAGGAAAGAAGGAAATAAGCCTTTACGTAGTTCCTACTATATGTCAGGCATTGTGTTCAGTGCTATTTTTAAACAAATATCTCATTTGATCCTCACAACAATCCTGTGAGGTAGGTGCTATTATCCCCATTTTACAGATGAGGAAATTGAAGTAGGGAGGGTTAAGTTGCCCGGGGTCACACAGCTAGTAAGTGTCTGCAGTCAAATTTGAACTCAAGTCTTCCTGACTCCATGCCCAATGCTCTATCCATTTGGGAGGCTGGGAAGGACACTAGTACCTTAAATACGTACAGATTAAATGCAAGGTAGCTAGGAAGGGAGGGCACTAGCACCTAAGGAGATCAGTAAAGCCTTCATATGGAAAGTGTTGCTCGAACTGAGGCTGAAGAAGTGAGGGATTCCAGGAGGCTGAGATAAGGAAGGAGTATATGAGAGGAGAGCAAAAGCATGGAAAAGGGAGATGGAAAGATGTGTACAAGGAACAGAGATAGGGCAAATATGACTGAAACCTGGCCATGTACATGAAGGAGAATAATCTATAATAAGACTAAAAGATTAGGATCAGGATGTGGAGGGCTTTAAAGACTAAAGAGAGCAGTTTATATTTTATTCAAGAGGCAACAGAAAGGCACAGGAGTCTATTGAGTAGGAAGAGAGTAGTATAGTTTATATCTGTGCTGCATGGAAGATGTACTGAAGTGGAGGAAGAGTTGAGGCCCGGAAACCAATTCTGAGGCCATTACAACAGTTCATAAGAGAAGTGATCAAAATGTGAACTAAAGTGCTACAGAAGCAGTAAGGGGATGGATGTGAGAGATATCATGCAGAAAGAAACACCAAGATTTGCTAGCCCTTTGGAAATGTGAGAGGATAGGGAGAATGAGGAGTCAACATTAAAGCCAAAATTACCAGTCTAAGAGACTGGAACAATGGTGGTAACCTCAACAAAAATAGGTAAATTCTGTAAAGGAGTGGTTATGGGGGAAAGACATAATGAGTTCTATTTTGGATATGTTGAGTTTAAGATATATGTGTGGCATCCTATTTGAAACTTCAACTAACTGGTGACGTAAGAGTTGTATTTTTTCAGGAGAAAAAATGGCACTGGATATATAGATTTTAAGTCAGTGGCATAGAGATGCTTATTAAACCCCTGGTAGCTCTTTAAATCACCAAGAGAAAATATACCGTAAAGGGTGCCTGGGATAGTGTTGGCATACACCTTCAGTGAGATAGCATAATAAGGACAATGAACCAGCAAAGGAGATTGTGGTGAGAGCAACAGGCTAATTCCTTTCCCTGTGCAAATTAGGCTAGTTTTTCTGTCACAGATGACAAAGCTATACTCAAGACTTGATTGGCCCAGAGAGCTAAGGATCAAGTTGTCCTTCCCTTGATGAAGGTTCTTTTGATGCAGTTTCCTGGTTATAAAAGGGCATAAAAAGGCCCACTCACATGGAGTTATCACCCTTCATATTTGGTAGATATTTTGCAAGATATTCCAAGACTATACAAGTCAATATACTCTAATCCCCTGCCCTACTGAAAAGTGGAGTGCCCATATGGAGGCTAGAGAGTCTACACCTACCCATAATAAGTGCTGGAGTAATCCTTTCTATCCTACAGCTAAATAAATCTCCTTTTGTTGACTACTGAGTGGCCCATGAGGGCCTCATTTCATTACAACATTAAACCTGAACAGAGTACTTACCAAGTACAAACACCAAGAAGGAACAACACTCAGACAGGTAGGAGAAGAATAACAAGAGAGAGAATAGTGTCATAAAAACACAAAGAAGAAAGCATACCCAGGAGGAGATGGTATATCAACAATGCTGCTTGCAGCTGCTGCGGGGGTATAAGACCAAAAACACCAGCACACAGGAGGGCTGCTAGCACAGGTTCTTTGATCTGCTTTTCTAAAGGAAAGCAACTTTAAAAGAGTCAACAATCTTACTTTAATCGTGTGTGTGTGTGTGTGTGTGTGTGTGTGCGTGTGTGTGTGTGTGAGATTCACTTAGTTCAGAGGAAAAGTCAGCACCCTGAGCTACAGAGAAAATACAAACAGAAATTACAAGCAGGTATTATATAAACAGAACAAATACAAACAAAGACCAACAGACAGGGTTTCCAACTGTCTGACCAAAAGCAATACATACATAGTTACCAGAGAGAGAAGCACCAACTTCTGGGTTTTCAAAGTGGCGGGGCTCCTTAACGGCTACACAGAGTCTCATCTGGCTCAATCACATGAACACTCCTCCAACGAGTGAGCCTCAAAGAAAGCAAAATGCTAACCTTGGAGTATATATACACCCTTCTTCAGGGCCAGAAGACATCACAACCATTTTGACCCAGGCTCATGTGATTCTGTCACATAGGCCTACTAAGGGGTGGGGAAGATCTTCAAATTGTATTAACATCATAGATGGTGATCAACAATGTCAAATGAGGTAGAGAAATTTAAAGAGACTTCCTGTCCTCAGAAAAGGTCCTCAAATTTGGCAATTAAAAAATCACTAGGTCTTTCACTGGAGGACAGCTGCTGTTAGCTTCTGGGAGGGGGAAGGGCCTTAGGCCCTCTATCTCCCAGAGCTGGCCTTACTCCTAGAGAACACAGACCTGCTGTTTGCTGTTGCTGCTATCTTTGTTGTATCTACTCTTTCCTGGTTTTAGGTGAAAGAAATTAGAGATGGCCACAACCTTGTGAACTTAAAAAAAACATCAGGAGAATGAACCACCAGAAATCTTAAAGTCCCTACTAGGTTTTGGTAGAAGTCAGCCCATGGGGATCAGTCGCTGGTGACCTATTTGAAGTCTAGTCCAGCAGCAACAATGATGAAAACTGATCCATGTGCCATGCCACATCTGAAAACAAACTTGGTGGGGCAAATGCTATATAGAAACTATAACTCAGCCTGTTCTCCCCATGGACCAAGTTGCATAGGTTAAGAAGTATGTTCCTAGGCACTGGGGGTGGAGGATGCATGTTCATGCTATGTCTTCAAAGTAAATATCCATTTGTAGAAGAGAGAGACAAATACAGAGAAAGAGAAAAAGAGAAACAGAATTGGAAATTTTGGAGAAGTTTCAGTTGAGTGATGGTGCTGGAAGCCAAATTGAAAGGGACTAAGAAGAGAGTGAGAGGAAAGAAACTGGAGGTAACCAGAGTAGAAAGCTTTTTCTAGGACTATAGCTATAAAGAAATGCTATAGGACAAGAGTTTGAGGGGATGCTAAGGTAAAGTGAGGATTTTTTTTAAGGATGGGTGAGACTAAGCATGGTTGTAGCCAACAGAGAAGGAATAAATGGAGAACAGAAAAACACTCTATCAAGTTCCATGAACAAGGAAGATTAATATCACTCATCTATCATTTATTAAGTGCCTACTATGTATAATGCATTGTGCTAAAACATGCTTTGCAGGGTCACAGGAAAAGAATGCTATCTCAGGAAGAGCCTAGCAAATTACAAAAAGCATCAGCAGTTTCAGAGATTAAAAAACTGGGTGGGTGGAGAACGAGAAAAGTCCTTAGCAGTTTCTTAGAGGTCCCAAACTGATGTTGACAGGGTATAGTTTAGCAATCAGACATTAAGCAAGGAGCTACATGGAATTTCTAGACTACGTCAGAAAAAAGTTTCTGCATCAGAATGTAGAGATTAAAAAATAGATTTATGCCAACAGGCACTAGCTAGCTAGAATGTTTCAAAGGGATTAATGCCTGGGACAAGAATCTCCTTTTGGAGAAGAAACACCTATTTCAATCAGGGTTCTGAGAACAAAGAGATTCTCATAATTGGAGAAAAGGCTATTAAGATTTTTTCTTTGCCTTCCTAAAAGAACTATAATTAAGAACTGGGATTTAACTAAAAAAGATCTGGCAGAGACTACTCCTCCTCTTGTGTATAAGAGTACGAACTCTAGCCAGAAGGTAGAAACAGAAAGTACCACACCTTCACATCAAGTGGAGTAACCAGGCAACCAGGAGACCACCAGTACAAATAGCCACTTGAGACCAATAGAGAGCAACACATGACACAGCTTCAAGACACGTCCGCATATTCAACAAGAGGCTACACCCAACGTAAAGCCAACAGAAAATCAACATAGTAGGACAAAACCCAGCAATTGAAGCACGATGACATTAATAAAAATAGCAGGAGCCCTAGCTATACTTGCTGGACACACATTTCGTGCAAGGACATTCCCACAAACATTGTTCCTTATGTTTGTGTCCTAGTCTTATGTGACCCCTACATATGTCTACTCTTACCAATGCTGGTGTATATCTGTAGAAGCATTTGCCCCAAATTTACAGGGAAAATGTCTTATTGCTACTTTTGTTTCTATAGTCTTTAAAAATATCTTTGCTTTGAATCCAATGTGTCCTCTGGCTATTAAGGTGGTGCTCTAGACCTCCCATTCAAAGCAATCAATCGATGAGATATTATGGAATTTTCCTATATCCTCATCACAATGTGTGGATCAGCCTTTTATCAACTTGAAATGCTCATAGGACTTTTGGGATATTAAGTTGCCCACTCCCTTTTAAGCACTGTGCTACAAAAAGAGACAAAAGATAGTCCCTACTCTCAAGGGGCTCACAATCTAAAGAGGGAAAAAACAAACAAATATTTGCAAAAAGCTATATTCAGGATAAATAGAAAATAAGTAACAAATGGAATTAGAATTAAGAATTAAAAAGGGTTCAGAAAGATTTCCCACAAAAAGTGTGACTTCAGTTACAACTTAAAGAAAGCCAGGGAAGTCAGTAGATGGAGTAGAGGAGAGACAGCATTCCAAGCATGGAAGACAGCCAGAGAAAATGCAGTGTCTTGTTCATGAAAAGCCAGGATGCTAGGGTCACTGGATCAAAGAGTATATGGAAGGGAGTAAGGTGTAAGAAGATTGGAAGGGTAGGAAGTGGTTAGGTAATAAAGGGCTTTAAATATCAAGTAGAGGGTTTTGTATTTAATCCTAGAGACAATAGTGGGTCCTTTGGAGTTTATTCAGTGGGGGGTGAGGGAGAGTGGGATGATGTGGTTGGACCTATATTTAAGGAAATCACTTTGATGGCTGAATGGAGGGTGTATTGGAATGAAGAGATATTTGAGACAAGCAGACCTACCAGCAGGTTACTGCATACTCTAGGTGTGAAGTGATAAGGGCCTATACCACAGTTGTGGCAGTCTCAGAGGAGAGAAGGGGGCATCTTAGAGAGAGATTGCAAAGGTGAAATAGGCCCTGGTGCTGGATTGGATAGGTGGGGTGAAGGATAATGAGGAATCAATGATGACTCCTAGGTTTTGAGCCTGAGGAACTTGGAGAACAGTGTTTGCCCTCTACAGTAATAGAGAAAATAGGGATGTGAGGATTTAGGGGGAAAGATAACGAACTTCATTTTGGACACATTAAGCTTAAACAGGAAACATCTTCTGCCTGGTTAAAAAGATAAAGTGACCTTGATTGGGCTACTTATAAAATCATTAGTACCTAAGGGAGGAAGCAACTTCAAGAAGTATAACCCCTTAATCAAGAAAATAATGCTGGCTATGCAATCTAGAGAGGTATCAATCCTCAGAACCCAGTAGAGATACACTCAGAGAACACTATGGAAGGAGAAAAGAATGCACACTGACCATGAATTTTAAGTCACCCCTTTGCGACACATACTCTACATGCGGGCCTTACTACTTTTGTATTTTAATTTTGAGCCTTGTCTTCCTCAGAGATCCTATGTATGCACAAGGAGAAGTTTAGGGGGGAATGTTTTGTATACTACTCTTTCTATATCCATTTAGTAATTACCTTTGCTACACGTTAATTGAGTCTATTAGTGGATAATCAATGGGGGACACACCAGTAGGGGTTCATGAGTAACAGTTCTAAAATTCAGCCCCATTTCCCTCTCTCCTCAGTCTGTCTTCTGGCAACCTGGTCTACCATTGTGAGTTGAGGGAATGAGACCTAGGTACTACATTAGGAAAAGTAAACATATCGGGGAGGACTTTTGAGTTACTGATTGAGCAAATATGGACCCACAAAGTGCCTTGAAAGCAGAGTATCCTTTTCTGGGGGACCCACTGTGCTAGTTATAGGGTACCACATTTATAAAAGTTCACAGGGCCAAAACAACTTGTATCCAGTAACAAGAAAGAGTAGGGGGGGAGACAGCTTTGTATACATAAGACTGTTTTATAGTTTAGGCCTGCCTATGCTACTGTATTTACAAGAGATCTAGCATATATGGATCTGAATTGAGATTTTTTTCTCTGTATTATTGTACTGTTAATCACGGCAGATGACAAAGATATTTTTTTCATTTTCAGAGTTGGGAAAGAGGACAAAACCACTTGATTTTTTTTTCTTTTTCCTGAGCATCTCCCATAACTGCTTAGCTAGTAACACAATTTCAGGACTACTTCTCCTTAAGATCTTACGGAGTTAGGCTAGGGTAAACTCTAAAAGATAAAATACTTAGTTGTCAGAACACTGTAATTCTATGAATAAAAGATCTATCCTGATAGCTATTAATCATGAATATTACTTCTTAAAACTTCATATAATTTTAAGTAAGCTTTCTACCTCCACAAGAAATATGTTTTAGAATTTTGTTTTTAACCTTTTTTTAGAGGTATGTGGTAAATAAATATTAAATAGCTACATTTAAACTAGTTTATTATTATCAAAGTTTTGTTTGGAAAGGCCAAAATATTTTCCTCCTCAAAGTATAGATCTCTAATCATTCAAATCATCTTATCAGCTTTACATTTAACAGAAAATAATACTGCCTAATACACACTTATATTTTTTACTACCATCTCTGAAACTATTTTGTCATTATTTGTTCAAACTATCATGCCATTTTACAGCAGGAAGATATTTAGAGAAGGAAAGATAATGTCGAAATTATCTTTTTTATCTGACTGATGCATAATCAATGATCCACCCTCTACAGATGGCGATGAAAGCATCCAAAAAATGCTTAGATGTGACAGAGTTCATCATGCTTCACAAAAAGCACTTTTTTTCATAGTATTAATGAGACTTTTAACACATACTTTCTCTAACACCCTTCTCTCCAATCACAAATCTCTTCAGGGTTTAACAAGCAATTTTTGAAAATAAATAAGATATAAGAATGGTTGAAACACTGACCTTAACACATCTGGCAACAAAAATTATGCATGGCAAGGTAAAGATAGTTGATACTGTATTTAAAATGTAAATCCTCAGAAATAATTTCATGTTCTAGATATATTCTAGGAAAAAAACCCGTGGGTTTTGTCCTATTTGTATTATGGTCAATTTTAACTTTTAATTATAAAATAGAGAGCTGCCATTTAATGACAAAAACAGATTAGTCTTAACAGAAAATATTTTAACAACTTGTGAATGAAAAAATTTGTTCCAGCTCAATGCAATTACTCAACTACAGAATGAAATCTTCCTACTTAAATTACCATACATATTCTATACATATTCTCTTGGCATAATTTAATGCTTTATTTAAGAAAAAAGAGATTCAATATATAAAGTTCATTGCATTATTACTGATGCCTGATCAATAAATAAACTAAATTACCCTAAGGTACTAAACTGTCATTTCCCACTATTTAAAGTGCCATAAACTAATAAAATTCATAAACAGCCTATACCATGAATTTAGGTTGAATTGTTACTTTTATATTGATTGTATAAATTACTTTGGAAAAGGCTGTCATTTCCAAGATAAATACATAAGTTTCTTAGGCTATGAAATAAGCATCAAATTAACAAACATTGAGTAACATTTCAGAGTCTGTTCTCCCTAACTTAAAAACTGAAAACTCACATATATCACAATAAAATGTCAGATTTTTTTAACTGAAAATTTACCTCTGTCCTTTCTATTGTTTTACTTGGGAAAAGATGGCTTATAAACCACCTGAGACATAAATATTCCAGCAACCCCTAGTGGATACTTGTGTATATACAGTTTGCTCTTAAGTACAAGACTAGAATTGATTTTCAAAATAGTAACACAAGACTACCCCAAATGTCCCTGGGTCACTGACTCATAGATCTAGAACTGGCTGGAACCTTAACAGTCATTTGGCTCAATCCTTCATTTTACAGATAGAGAACTCAGGCCCACAGAGGTGCCCAAGGTCATACAAGTAGAAGTTGCAGCATTGGGATGTGAACCCAACTTCTACTAGTAGCACTCAGATTTCACTGAAAGCTGTTTTGTTTTGTTTTTAATTGCTTTGTTTTTGTTTTGGAATGGAAAGTAAAGTTAACTTATTTTATGTAATCCTTTATTCATTTTACTTTGTACTGCTAAAAATTATCACAGAGATTTAGACACAGCAATCATAAAGAGCTCCAGGTCAAACTAGCTCTAACACTGTGTCATGGTTTTTTATAAATAACATATCAATCTATAATAACTGTTTTTTAAAGCTATCAAGTATATTTTTAAAAGACAATGTGATTAATAATGTTAGATACAACAGAATACAGGAAGAAAAGGCAGTTATTTGTTTATTTACCCTACAATTGAATTTTTATTGTTCTTTTTGTAAAAATTTAAGTGGACAACTCTTCCAAACATATATTGCTTTTTGCCTTTAATTTTGAATAAAATTATAGATTAATTTTTCTCTTACTTCTTAATCATCAATTTAGTAGTACTTTGATAACAAAAATTAACTAGAATACCCTCCAGTGGATGGTTTTGCAGCACAGAAGAAATTAAATCACAGAAAAGTCAAAGCTTTCATTTCACTGTAGGTAATTTTGAATGAATGACAAGTTTTGACTCATCCACCAACTTACACTCATATTCTTAAACAAAGAATACAAATGCATGGAATAAAATAAAAGGAAGAATTAAATTGCCTCAAAAAAACAGCTCAAACTTCACTGTCATAAACATTACATACTATCATTAGGACAGAGTAAAAATTACTTGAATTGATATTTAAATTCATTCTTGGCAACATGGATTTATGAAAAAATCTTAATTAAATTATGTCACCTTATATTTGTTATGTCTTAAAGGTGTTTGGTCCTTACCTATAAAATGCATATAAAATACCAAAATACCTAAAATCATAAGTTAATCCACTGGAAGACTGACATGCAGTTGACATTTTATATTTAAGTATACTAAATTATGTCTGCTAAGGAAAAATTAAAATTAGCTATACTTAAATAAACTTTTAAAATTATGACATTTAATTGAAAATACAAAAAAAAATCATTCTGAATGACTAATCCTCAAGTACTCTACTTCAGTTAGCAAAATTTATTTTAAAAAAATAGTAACAAAGAACTGGTATTGAAGGAAAAGAAACTAAAAAGTCTATATTTAACTTGCTGCTCAGTCATTAGAAAGGTGCCCCATAACGACCATATGTTACTCAAATATGTTATCACACCTACAATTTCATCATATGTCTCCCAAGAAATTAATTAGCTTTAACTTTTTCAACTTTGACAAAAACGTCTGCATCAGTCAGATTACTAGCTGTTGCAAACATTTAAAAATTAAAAGCTTTCTTCAGCTTTTATTTAACCTTTTAATTACTACTAATCATTTAGCAACATTTAGAACATCATCATTAGGCAGATGTCTAATTCTGTAGTTCTGAGTACTATAAATTCATTTATATGTTTTTACTTTTGGTTTATATTTACTTATTAACCTTAAGAAATAAAGTTACATTAAACATGAAATCCATTTAGAGATCAGGTCACTTCAGGTCTACACTTAGCAAACAGATAAATGTCAGAGAAAAGTACCTAAAATTTCAGTTCTCTTCAGGTAGCTAAATATTTGCAGGAAGGTCCTGGACTTCAGAGTGCCAAGGGAGTTATGTGATTTTAAAACTTTTGTGAGTCAGTTAAATGCAATGAAGCTATTAACATGAGGTCAAATCACTGAAGAGAGCAAAAGAGAACAAAATCACATATGCAAGAAAAGTTCACTAACTGGGCAACTCTTCTAGAATGGGGGGTTGCTAAGAAGCTTCTTGTGTAATACAAGGAAAATTAGGAACCCCTGAGAAACCCCTAGCTACTGACAAGCACCCCCAGAAAGAATGGACTCAGATATCTTTAGCATTTAGCAAACCCCCTGGGACTCCATGACTCCACCAAGGAATGTCAATAGATAGGACCATCCCACTGAAGGATAACCTGGCAGACTCTTTCTAGCAGATATCCCTGGGGCTCCTTGACTCCACCAAGGAATGTAAATGAGATTATCCCACTAGTATGATAACCTGACTGAATCTTTTGATCAGCCAGGGCCTTTGTTCCTGTTTCCCCCCACCCTGTACCCCCACATATCCTATATAAGACAAACTGTCACCCCAACACATGGCCATTGATTTGTGGTGCAGTACCCCAATGGCCGCCGGCTAATAAATTCTCCACTTAAAACTCGCTCGCTTCTGGTACAACACTTGGAATAGTGAACTTTAAGCAATTCTCTCTTCTTTCCCAGATTGGGGAGTTTAACCACTCTAGCAAACTGTAGCTCTTTCAGCAATAATCCATGGACAAATTTGGCAAAACAACTTTTTATGGGGCAAATTAAGCAAAAACTGAACTTAATATCATTTCTAAAAGAGAATTTCCTCCCCTTTCCTAGGCACAAGACCATACCTTAAAGCTAAATCACTGGCTCTCACTGATTAGCTAAAAATGGTCCCAGAGCCAAACCCCACTTGACCATTGTTTGGGCCCTGACTGGCTCTGAGTGAAAGTAAACAGCAATTGTTTCTGCTTTGGTCAGAAACCCTGAGGGTCTTCCCCTCCCAGACTGATTTTTTCTCCTTTTTTTAAAACTAGGGAAAGAGGCCATTCTCTGCCTCATTTCTTCACTGAATGGGCATTCCTCGGTCAAACTGAAACCTGTTAAAGAACTTAGCTTAAAAAGTGCAAGACTTGCCACTGCATCCAGGACCACTCCTGTCATCCTGATCTATATTTGTCCACTGGACCCAGATGGCTCTGGAGGAAAGAGGTTGGTAACTTTGCACATCCCTCCCTCACTTAAATCCACTTCACATGCATAACAGGGTACCATCTCCCTGATGTGATGGTCCTCTTTGAGAATGAAGGACAAACCAACAATGGTAGCATGAGACAAAAATATTTTAAATAGTTAAATGCTTTTAATGTTATTCTAAGGCCCCAAAGTGGCATCCAACTTGGCCAGCCTGATGTCTGGAATAATCCATTTTTCAAAATTATTTATATCCCTCCTCCTGCACTTCCTTCCCTATATAATCCTGCTCCTTCCCCACACTGTCTCAATGTACGTGATCTTAGTGTTGGATAAAAGGAATCTGATTCAACTAACCTGTTCTCTGCCTGGGCCTCCATTTTGTCAGATTAGGTCAGATTAGGTTTTAGGATTATAGGATCATGTAGTTGGAGCTAGAAGGGACCCTTCTCCATTAGAATCATAGTAAAGCACTATATTCTAATTCATATTAATCGATGCATGTTACTACTGAGTAAATGACTGATACTCCCTTAACTTTCTCAGAGATAGAATTTCTGGCCATTCAATGAATTGAAATTTTTTTAAAATTCAGACAAAAATTGGGCAGGATATTTTTGCGCAGGGAATTATTTGGTACCTATAACTACACTGCAAATCCCACTTAACTACACAGCTTTCCCTCTATTAATTATTTCCTATTTATCCTGTAAATAGCTTGTTTATACATAGTTGTTTGCTTGTTGTCTCCTCCATTAAATTGTGAGCTCCTGGAATGTCAGAATTGTCTTTTGCCTTTCTTAGTATACACAGTGCTTAGCACAGTGCCTGGCACATAGTAGGCACTTAAATGCTTACTGACTGACTGAATGCCTATCCTTAGAGTCCAATCACTTAAGCCATTCCTCCTCTTCTGGCATCTTCCTTTCCTCTACTATTGAATCCATGAAGTCTCTAAAAGCTTTAAGTGTTTTTAATAATGACTCCCATACCAACAGTACCAGGAGATCTGGTAATACAGGAAGAAGGGAAAGAGAGATCTATGAGTTAACACTAAGATATTCCTAAATCAGGGAGGTCTTATATATAGTTAAACAAACAACAAATATTTATTAAGTGCTAGGAACTGGGGATTTCCAAGACAAAACCAAAATAGTCCCTGCTCATAAGGAACCTACATTTGCGTGCACGCACACACACATACTTATTAGGAGATCACACACAAATGTCCATGTAGAGGCACATACAAAATGAGTAAAAAGTGAAAGATCAAGAAAGACTTCATGACAAGTTGACATTTAAGCTGCGGTTTTAGGCAGAGGGATAGTGGGGTACATCTCAAGCCAGCTCAAAGGCAAATACAGGAAACAGAGGGCTATATGTGAGGAACACTGAGAAGCTATGCTTCAGGATATGAAATACATGGTACATATGTAATAAGGATGGAAAAGATGGGTTAGAACCAAGTGGTCAAGGGCTTTAGATGCCAAAGAAGAGTTTCTGCGTGATTCTAGAGGTAACAGGAAGGCAGTGATGATTACTGAGTAATGGAGTGACATGGTCAGACCTGTACTTAATTACTCAAATAGATGTGTGATCTCACTGATTCCAGAGTTCCACTGTAGAGTTCTCTACTATGATGCAGATCACAATCCACCCATGAGTGCTCCTTCTGTGCACTTCTAGTCCACATCCTCCCAAAAACTGTCACCAGCTCATCTTTTCTTTACACTATACAACTTTCTGACAATATCCTTTACTTCAGATCTTTGGGATTGTTTGCTGATTACATGTTGCAGCTCACACTCGCCATTTACCTTTCCACTGCATTTGTGTCACCCTCTTCTTTAGTTCTTCAGATGCAATGGTGTTCAGTCTTGCTGTCACAAAGCAACACATGTACTAAAATGATAGACCTTTGTTTGCTGATACAGGAAGTTTTGTAGTCAGTATAGATGTTTCATGCTTTTCCCAAAGACGCTTCAGCCTTTCTCTTCCTCCTTTTCTAGTCTGGGCTCTGTTTATACACCTACAGTTGGATAAGGTCTGTAGGATGTCTATTCAGATGCATGTTAAAATTTGAGCAACAGACATTTTTCATCCATTTGACCTTTCCTGTGTGAAACTGAGATCAACCCAATAAATCCAGTATTTTATTAAGTGCCCCCTACATGCCGGGCACTGTGCAAACTGCTGGGAATACAATTAATAAAAAGAAAAACAGTCCCTCAAGGAGTTTACAATCTAAAGGAGGAGACAACTCACAAAGGGAACCAAAAGTGGGGTCGGTAGCTGTGGGGGGAGAGAACAGATGGGACACAAGAGTTGCAGAGCTATCTTGTTCTGTGGTGTGGAAACCAGGCAGGGCAGCAGATGCAAAAAGTAATCATATTCTTTTCAAAAATCCCTTTGCTGGCTGTATGAAGGATAGGGTACAGTGCGGGAAAACAAGTAAGGAAGCCTATCATTATGAGGCTATTCCAATAGTTCTGGCAAAAGTACCGGCCTTTGATCAATCAATCAATATTTATTAAGCACCCATTATGTACCAGGCAATGTGCTTCATTAGTGTAGTGGCAGTTTGAGGGGAGTAAAGGGGATAGATTCAAAAGATACTGTTGGGATAGAAATGACAAAACTATTCCTACAAGCAGAGATGAGGGCTAAAAGGAAAAGGGTAATAAGTGTTCCTCAGGTTAGACAAACAAGATAATATTTCAGAATGGAGCTAACGAGTAAGATTCCAATTTCAGAATCCAAATAAGAAAAGAAAATTACAAATCTACAGAGTAAAATATAAGATAGTGGAGACACTTAACATACTAAAAAATAAAATTTATGACATACCTACCTGTTATCATTGGAAGAAGCCGAGATAGATATAATTTCTATTTACATGTGTTATACCATGGAACTCCATGTGAGGATAAATTGCATGTACCTCAAGAAGAAGAATATTAAGATTCTCATATAGTAATATAGATACAAATATTTTAAGTCATGTTGGGGGTGGGTAGGAATTATTAAGTTATTTAATTCTTTTTTTTAAAAAAAACAGAAATTAAGTTTAGCTAAAAATATCTAATGAGCCACAAAAGAATCACCCATAAGATACTCTGCCTCTTTCACTCATTGCTGGCCAATCTTGCTGTTAACTGTAAAATGAGCTCTCAGACTTCAGCGTATCTTCAACAAAGAAGAAAGTTTTATGTGACAACAATACCAATAAATTCCCATCTTGTGCATCTTCTGCATTAGATACCATTCATTCTTTTTAACCTTCAAATGCAACAATCCTAGCATAAGTCCACATATTAGGGAAAGGAAAGAATACATTATTCTTGAGTTAAAATGAAAGAAATAAAGAAATAAAAAATATCATTTTATTTTTCAGCTCCCACACTGAAAGTGTCCTGTCTGCTTCCATAGAGGAGTCAAACGGAAAGGCAAACTAGCTAAGAGAACAGCAGCTAGGAAGTCTTCCAAGAAGTAACACTGTGGAAAAAGCAAATACATAGTAGTCGCATGCGTGAGAGGTAATTAACACCTTGTTTGTTGTGTGTTGCATGTTACTGAAGTAGCTTATCTGTACACATGAGAATAAGTGTCCTTGAAAGGAATTGTGTTTAATAAATTATAATATGCAAAGAACTTATGAATTTTCTTAGTGACAATCTTTTTCCAACTACAAGATTGATAAACGTTTATGGCATATTCATAAATGTTAATAGAAAGAAGATTGCTCACTATTGAATAATTCCCGAACTTTATACTTCTCCCATAATCTACCAGTCCTTACTTTCTGAATATTAAAAAGAACCCAGATTCCAGTGTCATCAATATGCTAAATTCATAAGTAAATAATAACTTAATTTGATAGTTGTTACTGGGATAGATATTTTAATCATTCCCCAAAAGAAAACACCTACTTCTCTTACACTCTACCAGAGTTGTAGGTCCCAGAAAGTGATCAGTCACTAGCAATAAAGATAACCTACTATATTTGAGAAGTATAACCTAAAGACTTCCAACCTGATTTCCTCCCACTATTCCAGTTTAAGACAAGAGGGGGGAGTCTATCCTACCCAATTGAACATTAAAGACCCAGAGTTCTCTATTCAATCATCCCTACTTCAACTAAAGTAACTAAAAGGACAACCATACCTTAATACTTTTATCAGATACAAAAAAGCTCTTTGATTGAGTCACATAATCAACCAAATGTGTAAACTAGGTGTGAACAATTCCTAGGCACCTCTACTGAATCAATGATCAAAGGTGTAAGCACAGGAAATGTACTAAGATTGGTTGAAAAAATTAGGTATACCTCTTGGCCTAGTAAGTATAAAGAGGAGATTATAGGAGAAAATTCTGAATCCTATGAGGATCTGGACTATCATGCCTGTAAGAGGCATGGTAAACACCTAGAATTTCTTATTCGCTCTGTCCCCTACCCCTCAGTGCAGACCAAGCTATCAGACGGATGAATTAGTTATAAACAATGCATCCAGCTGGAAACTGAAAGAGATGAAACTAGACATATGAAGGGGAACTCCATAAATATTGCACAAAGAAAAGAAATTCCAATCAACTAGGAACTATAAGTTAGAGCTTTACCACATTTGCTCTCTAAACTTGTCTTCTTTCCTTTAGCATCCATGTGTATTTGCTTTCCCAGACTTTTTGGGAGGATTTTGTACTTTGGCCCTTGTTATATACCTTCTTGGTAAATATCCCTTGATAAAAGCTAATTAACTGGTTAATTGATCTTGAAGAGATATCAGCCAGGCAAATGATATTACAAAACACACCAGACTGGGGTGCATGAGCAAAAGTACTAAAAATCCTCCCCCATCCACGAAGTTATTCCTACAACCCAGAGAGAAGAGGTAGTCAGTCACCTCACAAGTTGTGAGAGTGAGTCCAGACCCTATACTACATTAGCATAGTACTTACTATGTCATTAAAATTCATATGAAAGAAACAAAGGTTTGATTTTCAGGAATCAGATAAAAATATAACTATTTCTGGGAAACATAACAAATTAAACTATAATCATTTATTAATAGTTAATTCTTCATCAGATCTAGTCATCCCTAAAGGTCTAATCTAACATAAGGGTCATTTAAATTCTGGGAGGGACATAATTGGCATAGAAAGTTACAATGTAGACAGGTACCAAAGCTAACTCCAATAAAATGTGTTTTATACATACACTATGATGTAAAGTCACTGGGTCCACCTAGGACTAGGGAATACTTGAATGGAGGGGCAAAGGTCTTAAAAAGAAAAGTGGGAGGAAAAGAAATCTTCTTTATACTTTTATGTAAATCCAGACTTTCCAAACAAATAAAAACAACACCTCTTCTAAAGATTAAGCTAAATATGTCACACAAATATGCATTATTATTTTTTCAAATGTATGCAAGTGTTGGTATGATTAGTAAAATTATTGAACCTATAGTAACTTTTTATGATTATGTATTTTCTCATTCAATATGTAATAACAGTACACCTACTAGCATGTATGTGCCTCAGAAATGTTTTGACATCCAAAATGGGGTCATTTGGTTGGTAAGATAGTAGTATGAATTGTTTTCAGAAGTATTACTCTTCCCACAACTTCAAAACTAAAAAACACCCCAAATGTATAGTAATCAAAAGTTGCAACATAAAGAAAAGATAAGATATATTATTATGCTCTTAAGGAAAGTGAAGGGAAAATTCCCAAATTCAAAAAATAAAGGCTAGGGGCCAAGATGGTGGCATGAAAACAGCATCTTACCTGAGCTCTCTTACACCTTCAGTCAGATACCTCTAAAAAAGTGAATCTGAGAAGATCTGAGAGAGTTAGAGGCCACTAGTAGACTGAGAGCGGCAAATTTCCAAGCCTGGAGAGCCTGCAGGGGCAACAGGATAGATCTGTAGGCCAAGAGAGTGCCTAGGAGACAGACCTGCTCCAGACCACATCAAAGCAGAAGCAGGTTGCAGAACCCAGCCAGTGAACTGACCTGGGAGAAGGCTGGGGACGTGAAACTGGTGGCGATACCCAGGCCTCTCAGCCCAGGACAGGAGTCTGTAGGACCTACAAGGGCGGCAGTGCAGCACCTGTGGTGGCGAGAACAACTAGTTACTCCTAAGGCTTGCAGCCGACAGTCTAGAGGTTTGAAACTCGCCTTGTTGAACTTCCAGGAACCATGATGACCTGATAAAATGGCTCTCATCCCTCCTTTCCTTGTGAAGATAATACTTCCTTAGGAGAAACCATGAAATAGAAGAGCCAGAAGTGGAGCTTCAGTAGCCAAGCAACGGGAATTCCTGAGCCCCGGGTGGGGGGGGTAAGGAGACAGCAAGGGTCAACACCAGGAACCCAGAGGTGTCTTTACACAGCCAGGGGAAGTGGTGGACACCAGCACTGACAACTTCTGACACCACCCATGGTATAGAGCAGCCCTAGGAGAAGAGGAGAGTTTCAGCAGCCAGACCACCACTCCCCCACACTTCACACGGTTACACACACACACACACACACACACACCGTGCAAACTCAGAAAGAACTCACTAGGCCTCAATTCTTAGCACACACCAGCCAATTCCTGCTCAGCACCAGGTGAGCAGCAGCAGTATATAGCCTCTAGCTGACAAAACCAGAGGCCACAGCACACAAAACCAGTAACCAGGCCCCCAGTTCCCAGCAGAAGAAGCTTCAGACAGAGTCCTCTGAGCCCCAGAAGAAGAGATCAACTTTAAAGGCTAGAAAAAGATAACCAACAGAAAACCGAGGACTATTGATTCTTTTTAAGGAGAGAGGAAAGATGAAAATACCAATTCAGAAGACAACAGCATTGACACTATACCCACAACTGAAACCTCAAAACAGAATATGAACTGGTCTCAACCCAAAAAACATTCCTGGAAGAGCTCAAGGAGGATTTTAAAAATCAAATTAAAGAGGTAAAAGAAAAAACGGGGGAAAAAATTACTGATGAGAACAAATCTTTAAAAATAAAATTAGCGAAATGGCTAAGGAGATTCACAATCTAATTGGAGAGAATGATGTCCTGAAAAGTAAAATTAATCAAATGAAAAGGAAGGATCAGAAGCTAAATGAAGAAAACAATTTCTTAAAAATTAGAATTTGGCAAGTAGAAGCTAATGACTCTTATGAGGCATTAAGAATCAAACAAAATATAAAGAATGAAAAAATAAAAGAAAACATGAAATATCTCATTGGAAAAACAACTGACCTGGAAAATAGATCCAGGAGAGACAATCTAAAAATTATTGGTCAACCAGAAAGCCATGAGGAAAAAAAGAGCCTAGACAGTATATTCCAAGAAATCATCAAAGATAACTGCCCCAAGGTCCTAGAAGCAGAGGGTAAAAGACTCTACCAATTGAAAGACTCTACCAATCACCCCTGAAAGAGTTCCCAAATTGAAAATTCCAAGAAATGTTGTACCAAATTCCAGAATTATCAGGTCAAGGGGACTTGCAAGCAGCCAGAAAGAAACAATTCAAAGATCACAAAACTACAGTCAGGATCACACAGGATCTTGCAGCTTCTACATTAAAAGACAGGAGGAATTGGAAAACGGTATTTCGAGAGGCAAAGGAGATTGGACTACAACCAAGGATCAATTATCCAGCAAAACTGAGCATAATTTTTCAGGCAAGGAGATGGACATTCAATGACATTGAGGAATTCCTGAAGAAAAGGCCAGAGCTCAATGGAAAATCTGATGAAGGTAAACGAGAAAAAAAAAGCCTTTTTAGTCAATAAGGACAAATTGTTTACTTCCTCATATAGCATTATATTGTTTAATACATGTTATATATAGATAGATAGATAGATAGATATAGATATACACATACACATACACACAAACACATACACACACACATATATGTCAATCTTGAGAATAGTACAGTTATTACAACAAAAGGCATATACATAGCCTGAAAGTGTCAGTATAAAATAACTGATATAATGGTAAAAAACATAATTAAGGGGTGCAAAGGGATGGTTCTGGGAGAAGAGGTAAGGAGGTGGTAGAAAAAGATAAATTACATCACATGAAGAGGCACAAAAACTTATTACAGCAGACGGAAAGAAGGAATGGGGAAGAGCAGTATTTGAGCTTTACGCTCATTAGATTTGGTTCAAGGAGGGACTAACATACTCTGGTAAGTATAGAAATCAAACTTGCCCTACAGGCAGTAGGAGGGGAAAGGGGAAAGAAAGGAGGTGGGGTGTGGGAGGGAAGAAGTAGCAAGAGAAAAAATGTAAGATAAGTGACCAGAATCAATAGGGAGGGAAAACTGAGGAAGGGGTAAGTCAAAAGCAAAACTCTTTTGAGGAATGGAAGAGGGAAGAGAGAAATGAAAGCATAGATGGGGGTGGGGGGAAGGATGGAGAAAAAGACACAGATAGTAATCATAACTGTGAAAGTGAATGAGATAAACTCTCCCATAAAACAAAGGCAGATAGCAGAACGGATTAAAAACCATAATCCTACAACGTGTTGTTTACAAAAAATAAATCTGAAACAGGGCAAACACACAGAGTAAAGGTAAAAGGCTAGAGTAGAATATACTGTGCTTCAGCTACAGTAAAAAAAAGCAGGAGTAAGCAATCCTAATCTCAGACAAAGCAAAAGCAAAGATAGATCTAATTAAAAGAGATAAGAAGGACACTATATCCTCCTAAAAGGCACCATGGACAATGAGGCAGTATCATTACTTAACATATATGCACCAAGTGGTATAGCATCCAAATTCTTAGAGGACAAGTTAAGGGAGTTACAGGAAGAAATAGACAACAAAACTATACAAATGGGGGACCTCAACTTCCCCTTCTCTCAACTTGATAAATCTAACTTCAAAATAAACAAGAAAGAAGTTAAGGAGCTGAACAGAATTTTAGAAAAGGTACATATCTGATAGACTTCTGGAGGAAACCAAACGGGGATAAAAAGGAATATACTTTCTTCTCAGCGGTACATGGCACATACTCAAAAATTGACCATGTACTAGGGCATAAAAACCTCACAATCCAGTGCAGAAAGGCAGAAGTAGTCAATGCCATTAAACTTATTTGTAATAAAGGACCATGGAAAGATAAACTAAAAATTAACTGTAAACTAATCTTATCCTAAAGAGCAAGTGGGTCAAAGAACAAATCATAGAAACAACTAATAACTTCATTCAAGAGCGACAATAATGAGAAAACATACCAAAACTTATGGGATGCAGCAAAAGCAGTTCTTAGGGGAAGTTTTATATCTCTAAACGCTTACATGAATAAAACAGAGAAAAAGGAAATCAATGAATTGGGCATGCAGCTGAAAAAGCTAGAAAAAGAACAAACTGAAAATCTCCAATTAAATACCAAATTAGAAATACTGAAAACCAAAGGAGAGATTAATAAAATTGAAATCAGGAAAACTGTTGAACTAATAAATAAAACTAAGAGCTGGTTTTATGAAAAAAAACAATAAAATTTTATAAACCTTTGGCCAGTTTGATTAAAACAAAGAAGAAAACCAAATTACCAGTATAAAAAATGAAAAGGGTGAATTCACCTCCAACGAAGATTAAATTAAAACAATGATTAGGAATTATTTCGCCCAATTGCATGCCCATAAATTTGACAACCTTAGGGAAATGGATGAATATTTACAAAAATATAAATTGCCCAGATTAACAGAGGAGGAAGCAAAATACCTAAATGACTCCATCCCAGAAAAAGAAACTGAGCAAGCCATCAATAAACTCCCTAAGAAAAAATCTCCCAGGGCCAGATGGTTTTACATGTGGATTCTAACAAACATTTAAAGAACAATTAATTCCCATACTTTAGAGACTATTTGAGAAAATAAGCAAAGAAGAAGTCCTACCAAATTCTTTTAATGACACAAATATGGTATTAATACCTAAACCAGGAAGATCAAAACAGAGAAAGGAAATTATAGACCAATTTCCCTAATGAATATTGATGTAAAAATTTTAAAGAAAATATTTGCAAAAAGATTGCAGCAACTTATCACGACAGTAATACACTATTGACCAAGTAGGATTTATGCCAGGAATGCACAGCTGGTTCAATATTAGGAAAACTATCAGCATAATTGATCATATCAACAACAAAACTAGCAGAAACCATATGATTATCTCAATAGATGTAAAAAAAGCTTTTGACCAAATACAACACCCATTCCTATTAAAACACTAGAAAGCATAGGAATAAACAGATTCGTCCTTAAAATGATTAATGGCATCTATCTAAAACCATCAGCAAGAATTGTATGTAATGGGGATAAGCTACATGCATTTCCAGTTAGATTGGGGATGAAACAAAGATGTCCTACTATTCAATTTGTTACTAGAAATGTCAGCTTTAGTAATAAGAGAAGAAAAAGAAATTGAAGGAATTAGAATAGGCAAGAAGAAACTAAGTTATCACTCTTTACAGATAATATGATGATTTATTTAGAGAATCCTAGAGATTCAAGTAAAAAACTACTTGCAATAATAAACAACTTTAGCAAAGTTACAGGATATAAAATAAACCCACATAAATCCTTGGCATTCCTGTATATTACTAACAAAGTCCAACAGCAAGCAATAGAAAGAGAAATTCCATTTAAAGTTACTGTAGACACTATAAAATATTTGGGAGTCTACCTGCTAAGACAAGCCCAGGGCCTATAGGAACACAATTACGAAACACTTTTCACACAAATAAAGTCAGATCTAAATAAATGGAAAAACATCAGTTGCTCATGGTTAGGCTGAGCTAATACAATAAAAATTACAATTTTACCTAAATCGATTTACTGATTCAGTGCCATACCAATCAAACTATCAAAAAATTATTTCACATTTATTACAGCATTTAAAATGCTCTAATAAAATGCTTTATTATACTACAGAGCTGGATAAAATAACAACTAAATTCATCTGGAAGAACAAAAGGTCCAGATTTATCAAGCCAATTAATGAAAAGAAATGCTAGAGAAGGTAACCTAGCTGTACCAGGTATTAAACTGTATTATAAAGCAGCAGTCATCAAAATTACTTGGTACTGACTAAGAAACAGAGTGGTGGATCAGTGGAATACGTTAGGGACACAGGACACAATAGTCAATGAATATAGCAATCTACTCTTTGATAAACCCAAAGAATCCAGCTTCTGGGTTAAGAATTCACTATTTCACAAAAACTGCTGGGAAAATTGGAAAACAGTACGGCAGAAACTGGGTATAGGCCAATATCTTACACCATATACCAAAATAAAATCAAAATGGGTTCATGATTTAGGAATAAAGGCTGATACTATAAGCAACTTGGGAGAGCAAGGAATAGTTTAACTATCAGATTTATGGAAAAGGGAAGAATTCATGATCAAACAAGAGATAGAGAGCATTGCAAAGTGCAAAATGCATAATTATGACTATTTAAAATTGAAAAGTTTTTGTATAAACAAAGCCAAGGCAACAAAGATTAGGAGAGAAGCAGAAAATTGGGAAAAAAATGTTTATAACCAGTGTCTCTGATAAAGGCCTCATCTCTAAAATATACAGGGAACCGAACCAAATTTACAATACAAGTCATTCCCTAATTGAGAAATGGTAAAAAGATATGAACAGGCAGTTCTCAGAAGAAGAAATTAAAGATATCTATAGTCATACGAAAATGCACTCTAAATCACTAATGATTAGAGAAATGCAAATCAAAACAACTCTACATCTCTCCTGTCAGACTGGTTAACATGAGAAAACAGAAAATGATAAATCCTGGAGAGGATGTGGGAAAATTGGAACACTGCTATGTTGTTGGTGGAATTGTGAACTGATCCTGCCATTCTGGAGAGCAATTTGGAACTATGCCCAAAGGGCTATAAAAATGTGCATAATACCCTGTGACCCAGCAATACCACTTATAGGGCTATATCCCTAAGAGGTCAGACAAGTGGGAAAGAGACTAGTATGTACAAAAATATTTATAGCAACTCTCTCTGAGGTGGCAAAGAATTGGAAATCAAGGTGACGCCCATTAATTGGGGAATGGCTAAACAAATTGGGGTATATGAATGTAATGGAATACTACTGTGCAATAAGAAATGAGGAGCAGACGGACTTCATTACAACCTGGAAAGACTTACATGAACTGAAGCTGAGTGAGGGAAGCAGAACCAGGAGATCATTATACACAATTACAGACACACGGTATCTGTAAGGACTAACTTTGATAGACCTGACTCCTCTCATCAATACAAGTTTCAAAGACAGCTCCAAAAGGCTCATGATGGAAAATGCTATGCACATCCAGAGAAAGAGTTATGGAGTCTGAATGCAGATGGAGGCAAACTATTTGCTCTCTTTTTTTTTCCTTCTTTTCTGGTTTCATTTTTCCTCTCTCATGATTCATTCCACTGGTTATAATTCTTCTTTACAACTGTACCATTATGTAAATAAGTTCAATGTGAAGGTAAAAACCTATATTGGATTACATACCGTCTTGGGGTGGGGGAAAGGAGGAGGAGAGAGGGAGAGAAAATTTGGAACCCAAAAACCTGTGGAACTGAATGTTGTAAACTAAAAATAAAAAAAATTAAAAAACCAAATAAATGCTATAAGTTTGCCAGAAATAACAGATCAGAAGTAAGAAATTCTGAAAACTTCAAAAAAATTTTAGAGAAATTAGCATGTCAATTATGACAGAAATCAGAGCACCTCAAGAAGAAAGGAACAAGTCAAAGAAGACAGTAGATGACTTAGGAAAGAAAATGAAGAATTTGTCTAAAAGAAAAAGACAAATTTGAAACTGAAAAATGCAGAAGAAAATCTGACAGTACAGAAACAAAAGACAATAAATTTGGAAGTGAAATAAGTGACTGACCTTGAAGATAGAATGCACAAAGATAATTTAAATAGTGTATCTCACCCAGAAAAAATATGAATAAATAGCCCAAATACCATTCTGCAATATATATGAAAATTAGCTACTAGTTTTACAAACAGAGAAAAACGTACTTATCAACAGACTCTATGGATCATCTACTAAGAATATGCAAACTTGAAGCCCCAAAGCATGTGGGAGTTAAATTTCAGAATTTCAATATCTAATACCCCAGAGCTATTCTTTGTACATCAGAAATCAAAAAGACAGTAATAAATATACAAAACAAAACAAAGGAGATCTGGATGTACTTCTAACAACATACTAAGAGAGCAGGATTAGTCAACATGTAAGAGACTAGTAATCAACACGGAAAAAAAAGATGACCTTTCAACAAAAGGGGAAGTTGAGGCACCATTCTATAACATGTGTGCTCTTACTCTCCCTAAGCCAGCATGGAATATTTACCTGTAGCTTTCTAGAACAGACTGGGCAGTTGTAAGTGTCTCTTTCCTCAACTCCATTAGCTCAAGCCCCCTAAATGTTATGTCATAAGCACTACCACTGTTAGCTCCCAGTCACTAAACACCCTTGTTCCATTTAACCACTTAATATCTATAGATACTGGAAAGGCTTTTGTCAAAATCCAGCACTCATATTTATTAAAAACTGTAAAAACAAAAGGAATGAATGGACTTTTCCCTAACATAGTAAATAATACCTATCAGATTCCAAGAGTCTACATTATATGTGATGGAGAAGAGTTAAAGGACCTCCAAATAAGATCAGGGGTAAAGCAAGAATACCCATTATCACCACTATTATTTAACAGTGTTAGAAATGCTCAGTGTAGCAGTAAGAAAGAGAAATTCATGAAACTGAGTTTAAACAAAGAAGAAAACAAAATTTTCACATTTTTCAGATATGATGGTTTCTTAGAGAATGCTAAAAAGCAAATTAATAAGTTATATAATAATATCAACAAAGTTGCAGGACATAAAATAAATTATCTGTATCCCAGCATGTTACCAACAAAACCTAGCAGAAAGAGTTAAAAAGATAAATTCCATGCAAAATAAATACCAAAGCTATAAAATACTTGGGAGAGCATCTACCAAGATTCACCTAAAAATTGAATTTATCAAACTATAAACACTCTTCGTAGAAATAAACACATACCTAAATAATTGGAAAAAAGTAATCACTCATTGGTAGGACAATACAATATAATAAAAATGACAACAATACCTAAATTCATTCAGTGCTCTACCAATCAAATTACCAAAGGAATATTTCACAGAGCTAGGGGGAAAAAGTGAAATTCATATGGACAAACAAAAGGTCAAGAGTCTTAAGGGTAATAATGAAAAAAAGTGGAAAGGGAAGGAAAGATTTTTCAAAATCAGATGTCAGAAAGTACTTCAAGCCAGTATTCATTAAAATGAGTTAGAAGTAATTCAGTACACAAAACACAGAAACAAATAAACAAGGAAGTGTGATGTTCTATATACACAAAGGGGGGAGGGAGGGGGAGCAACTGTTTATAAAGAAAAAAATCATTCTAATGAGGAAGGGGAGGGAAAGATGCACTCCTACCTAGCTAAAGTATGAGTAAAGAACGGACAATAAGTTTGTTAGTCTCCCAACATGAATAGTAGAAAAGAGGGTGATGGTGGCAAAGTAAAGGAAAAACAGCAGGGGGAGGGACCAAGAATTAATGAATCAATAAGCCCTTATTAATAACCTACTACAAGCCAGGCATTATGTTAAACACTGGGAATATAAATTCCTAAATGAGAAAATCCCTGACCTAAATCAGCTTTTATTCTTCTCCAGGTATAGGAAAGCAACACATTCACAGATAATAACAAAATCAATTCAAAAGATTGTTTTTTAGAGGGGGCAATAACAACTGATAGAGTCAGGAAAGGTTTCTTCAAGGAGGTGGTACTTGAATTCAATCTTGAAGGGAGTCAGGGATTTCAAGAGAGAACATTCTTGTCATAGGGGAAAAGCCAGTTTAAATGCAATGTCTCAGATGGGAAACAAGTAGATCAATTTGTCTGGGAAGACAGTACATGACAGGAAGAGAATAGTATATAATTAACCTAGAAACTAAGTATCAGGTAAAGATTTTGAAGGCAGAAAATGAGGCCAGAGCAAGGTGACAGCCTAGAAAAACTTGCAGGTATATGGTTACTAGAGGTTACGCTAAGGACTGAGAAGAGGTTTAGAACAGGTAAAACATAGGAGAGACAAAAGGATAAGAGACTATAGTCAGAGAAAAATATCAAAATTACATACTGTGGAGGTAAAACAATTGTGTGTGATAATAAAAGCAAGGGTATAATTATCCCCAAGTGTAACTAGGAGTAGCTTATGGAAGTTGGGGAGGTTGACAAACTAGGAAACAAGAATATCTGAAGGGACATCAAACTGAATTCCCTAAGAGTAGGGGAGTGGAGAGAAGAAGACTAGAAAAATTACCTAGGTGCCAGTACAGAACAGCCACCAAAATCTCCATAGGATTTCACACACAGACATACACAAACACCCCTCTGAAATGAACCTCAAAGGAGGAAATGTTACTGTGTTAGTCATCAGTGAAGATAAATCTAGTGCTGAAAAGAGTAAAAGGATATGCAGGCTTAGGGGGAAGCCAGAGTTCTAACACTACAAAGGGATGAAAAGAAGCATGAGAAGAAGAGGCCTGATAGAACAGTTTGTAGCCAACAGAATAGGTCTTCCAGGGGGAATAATTAAAGAGTTGAGTGGGATAAAGATATAGGAGAGATGGTGCTGACATGGATGAGTATGAAGGAAGGAGTGGTGACCTAGGAAGGAAACTTTAGCCTATACATCACAGGACTAAGAATCATGGAGATTCTGAGAAGAGAAATGAGGTTGTTATACCTCAGAAAGCAGCAGCTGAGTAGATAGCAAGTTTGAAATCTTGCCTCAGGCCTTACCCAAAATTGATTAGAATAACTGCCTCAGAGTATGTTTTAATCTAGAAGATCTTTGATCCTAGATTGGTAATAAGTAAGAAGGAGAAGTGACAGATCAGTGCTTGTGTCTAGCCGACATGACGGTCAGACCAGAAGCTGGTAGAGTCCTGGGGCCTCTCGGTTAAATAGCAGTTAACTGAAACTACTACAGGATTAGAAGTATTCCCTATGACTAAAATGGAGTTATGCTATGAATGTAAGGATGGATCAACACTAGGAAAACAATTAGCATAATTAAAGATATACACCACAAAACAATAGGAATTATATGAAAAGCTTTTGACAGAATACAGTAGTCATTTATGCTCAACCTTTAAACGCACAGACATGAAAGGGCCCATTTTCAGTACAATAAAAAGTATTCAAATAAAACCAAGAGCTAGAATTATTTGCAGTGGAGAAATATTAGAAGCTTTCCCAACAAATATGGGAATAAAACCAGGATGTCCATAACTAGGTGGCCCATTAGATAAACCACAAGATTAGGAGTCAGGAAGACCTGAGTTTGAATTCTAACTTGGTAATTTCCTGACTGTTTTATCCTGCAGTAAATGACCTGAATTGCTCTGTAACTGACTTTCCGGTTATAGAACATATATATATATACATATATATATATATATATAGCATTTGTCACACCTTAAAGCATTATGCAAGCTATCACTCTTTTTCTCAACTATTTAAAGCAATAAGACAAGAGAAATAATAAACTGGCAGAGAAGACAAAATTATCACTATTTGCAGATAGCGTGATGTTTACATAGAAGATTCCCTCCCATAAGTAAAAGTAGGGAAACCAATCAAGGTAATTAATAACTTTAGTAAAACATCAAAATACATAATAAAACCTACAAAAATCATCAGCATTTCTATATAGAAATTTTTAAAAGCAAAAGGAAATAAAAAAGGAAAAAAGCAAAAAGAAATCTCATCCAAATAAGTACCAAAATACACTTTGGGAATCAACATATCAAGATACATTCAAGAATTATATAAATAATAATAATGTCAAAATATTCTTTAAAAAAATAACAGAAGATCTAAATAATCTGAAGGATAACCATGGTTCCTGGTCAGGAAGAACCAAGATAATTAAAATTATATTGCCTAAATCAATTAAGGTTTAGTGCTATCCCAATTAAACTGCCAAGGGGTTACCTCATGGAACTAGATCAAGCAATAACAAAATTCATTTGGAAGTTTAGAATCTCAAGGCAAATAATGACAAAGAATATGAAAGGAGATATAGCACTTCCAGAGCTCCAATTATTATAAAATAGTAATAAATAAAATTATTTGGCACTCATTACAAAGAGATCTGTGCAAAAGCTAAGCAATTCTGCAAAATAATCGCATTGCTTTGTGTTTTGTGTTTGAAATTTGCATATTTGATCACGGTTCAATTAACAAAGAATACAAATTCCTGAAGGAAACACTCTCTATTAGGCAAGGAGGACTGGGAAAAATGGAAAACAATTTGGCAGAAATTAGATTTAGACCAGCATCTTACCCAATATGTTATAATATATTCAAATAAATACACAAGCAAAATAGAAAAATAAAATTAAACAGAGGAGAGTACTTTCTTAATGGTGGTTATGGAGAAAATCTTAATGAAACAAAAGATAAAAGATAAAATTGACAATTTAGGTTATATGAAATTAAAATGCTTTTGCATGAACAAAAGTAATGCAATTATAATGAAAGAAAGTGTAAAAAGGGGGGAAATATTTGTATCAACTATTTCTGATAAAGAATAATACATGAAAATGCCACAAATATATTAATAGGACCAAGAGCCATTTCTTAATAGATACATGGTTTAAGGATATAAATGCAAGTTATTTTCAAAAGAACTGCATACTATCAATATGAAAGATTGTCCTGACTCACTAGTAATAAAAGTAATGAAATAAAATAATTCTGATATTTCACTTTATAGCCATAAAATTGGCAATGAAAAAAAAAGACAGAAATATTGTTGGAGTAGCTTGTAGAAAGATACGACATATTAATATGCTATTGTTGGAACTGTGAATTGATATTACTATCCTGGAAAACTACCTGAAATACTAAAGTCACTAAACTAAAAGTAACTAAATAATCTTTAACCTTATGATTCTATTACTGGGCACATACCCTTAAGGAGGTGAAAGTCAGAAAGGAAGGCCCAATATATTACAAAATGTTCATAGCATTATTTTTTGTGGTAGCAAGAAAATAGGAGAAAAATCTGGTACCTATTGTCTGAAGAATGACTGGACAAAATGTGCTATGTTAATGAAACTTATGATTATTATACAGTAAGCAGCAAAAAATATGAAGAATTCATAGATAAATGAAAATACTTGTATAAACTGATGAACAGTCAAATAAGTAGAACCAAGAGAACAACGTACAAAAATGGGTACAAAATGTAAATAAAAAGAATGAAAGGAAGCCAAAGAAAAATCCTGATGACCAGTCTTGGTCTTAGAAAACCGATGACAAATGTATCTCCTTCCTTTTAAGCTGGGGGGTCTTTTGCTGTGAAATTTTGCACATACAATGAGAAATTGTTGGTTGGTTTTGCGTAATAGATTTTCTTTGTTCCAGGAAGGTCCAATGAAATGAGAGGTAAATATATATATACACCCATAAATGTGAGTAGGGAAAAAGACATCAATAAACTTTATTTTAAAAAATTCTATTTCCACTAGAAAATAAAGAGATCCACAAACATGAAAAGTTTGGAAATCACTTCTTTAAGAACGGATCCATTTTTAAGTTGGTTATAATTCTGTATTTCCCACTTTCTATATTATTTAAATATCCCATAGTTACAGTTTCCATATTTATACTAATTATCACACTTTATCTACTTCTTTTCTACAACACACTCATCACTATTATTACTGGGTGGCTTTGAGGTTTTTTTTACACTGTTGCTATATTAACTATAGTAAATCTACTTGTTTACAATTTATATTTTACTTTTTTTCTCTTCTGAATCACATTATTTGTTATTATTTTTATGCTATTGCAATACTAATGAGGATCAATCTTGTGTCTTTGATTTTTATAACTTTCTTTTTAGCATATGATGCTTTAATCAGGACTTGTGGGTCCTTTTGAAAAGGTACTAAACTCAGTATATCACAGTCTGGAATTTATATTTCCTTAAAAATGAAAAACCTAAAATTGTCATTAAAATATATATCTTAATTTTGTTCACTTTCTGACAAGCTCTCATTCATTAATGTTATTTTATCACTGTCACCAAACATATGGGTCTACTCTGGTATTTATTATTTTTTCTCCATATCACCAATGAACTGCTAAATTAGAGTACAAATTGAGATAACACTGTGGTTCAAATGCTCTAACAGTTGAACTCTAGCATAAAAAGCATCACGCCTTTTCACTGTCTTTATGTACCACACCAAGTCACCTAAAAGATAACCGTATTTATTCTTCAATTTTTTTCTGTTGCTATGAAGCAATGACTGACTGCTTATTTTTTCAAGACCCAGTCCAGATTCTCAGTCACTCACCCGCCCTCCATCTTATGAATCTTGTGCTTCCTCTCCTCCTGTGGGCTCCACCAAAGAGGACTCTATAAAGTAAATGTGGAGACAATTATTGCCAAAAGTAACAGAATGTGGGATTCTTAATAGATCTAGAAAGGATAATTTTGGAAGCCCTAATTTACTCATTTGCTTAGAAAGCAAAATATGAGTCGTCTAGAAATTAGAAATGTGGAGCTAAATTTCTTTAAGTTTCATTATCTGAAAAGATGTCCAATTAATAGCAGAAAACTCAAAACTTCTGAACAAATTTAGAAGCTCCACAAACAAAATCTTAATTCTACAGGTCAAGAAAGACCTAAAGGATGCTGCTGCTTTTTCCTGGGCTCTCTTCATCACCAAAATCCATCCAAATGTATAAGACACTGAAATGGACACTGATACGCTACACAAAAGCAAAAAAATTCTTGCTATGAAATAATAGCCTTTGGATGAAAAAGGATTGTTGCCATAATTACAAATGTTGTTGTCATCAATCTTAGTAATAACAATAATAAATCTAGACATTTGGTATCAAAGATGTTGAAAATAAAAATAGTATGTGGGAAGAAGGAGGGACAGGCTTACAGATGAGGTAGTGCAAAAAGCAATTCAGAACTGCAGTCATAAAATTAGAACTGTTTTATTCTCCTTTCACTAACTGCTGAACAAAGACCCAAGAAAAAATGGTAGGAAGAATATTAAGGGCCCCTCAATCAACCCTTGCCTACTTTCATCTGCATCAACTGAAACTGATTTCATCACCCACCACTGCTAATGTCTTTGCTTCCCACCATTTCTGCCAACTCTTTTTTTTCCGTTAGGGGAACAAGACTGGGATACCCCTAGTGTATCCTTGGCAGGTTCAGATTGATACACTGGTCTACTAGACACACTGTCCTCTGTGAAACTGATGGCCCCAAAATACATTAAACATACTCTTATTTATCAGGTCTTTGCATTTTAACCACCACTTGTAATATAATATAATAATTCTAATAAAAATTACAAGGACTCAGGTTATTCAGAACGGCAGTGGAGATACTCTGAAGAATCTAGTTTTCTGGAACAGAAGATTTATTCTTGTTCTACTTCAATGCCTCATCAAAACACGGAATTGACTCTACAAAGTTGTTGAAGCCTATGTCAATGAAGACCATATAAATTCTGTTAAGGTTGTCAATGAAGACCGTATAAATTCTGTCAAGGCCTACCAAGCTAGAAAGGCTTCAAATGTCTGTTCTCCAAAGCATAGCTGAGTTAATTCTGAAGATACTAGAAGTTTGGCCACCAAGTAAATGACTGGTTTTTTTGGCTACAGCAATTCACAAAGGTCTTCTACCAAAGACTAGGGTTGTAATAAGCATTAGTGGATTAAGTAGCCACATCATGAAGGCACTGAAGTACCTTCCATTTATTTGTATAATGCTTTTTTTTCGAAGCACTTTTTAATATTTTGTATTTGATATTCACCAAAAATCCCATCTTACAGACAGGTATAATTATTCACACCTTATAAATAAGATAAAGGTAAGAAAATTTCAGAGACTTGCCAAAACTAGAACCAACATTTTCTGATTTCTATTCCAGCACTCACTATTACTAGAAAAATACTGTAAAACTATTATTCATATTTATTCCTAAGGCACTATAATAAAAATAAATTGTTTTCTTAATGTCTTAAGCTGATCACTATAATGAATAATAACTGACACTTCTGGAATATTCCTGTCATCCTCATACCACACAACTATACTCTACCTTTCTTCTCCAACAATATCACCCTGGGACCCTGGTGAGAATTCAACAAGTCTAGGTGTCCCAAGAACCACCACCAAGATGTTCTCTGTCAATCTTAGCCCATGTTTGCCTTTACTCTGTCAATAGTAATTAAATCAACCATTCCTGAAAGGACTTGTTAATTACTTAACCATGTAACTCCACTAACCATCCCTGTGACCTACAGACAAAAATACCCTTTCCTGGCCACTGCTCCCCTGTATGTGTTGTCTTCCCCTATTAGAGTGTAGATTCTTTCGAGTGCAGGGATTGCCTTGTATTATGTATTTGTACTATATCCTCAATACTTACTGAGGCTCTTTTTATCACTATGGATGGTCCTTTGACTTTTAGCATCATTCAAAACACTTTCTACTTTTTTTCCAATCAGTAGCCACTTCACCTTCTCTCGGGAACACAACAGGTTGGATTCCTCTTTCCACCAATTACTCATTTTGTAAGCCCAGACAAATGACTGGTTCCACCTATTTCACTGGGTGTTTTGGGGAAATGATGCTCTGCAAATCCCTACACCACTATGCCATCCCTGTTATCTTTTGTTACTTTAATCCATTTCCTCATTTTCAAGTGCCCTTTCTATAACTGTCCTATTTTGAAAGACCATGACCACCCTAAAGGCTTTTAAAATTATTAAATTTAAGTACTGTTCCTTATAGGCATAAATGAGACTCTGGATCTCTTCATCCAGATATCCTTTTTGACTGCTGAGCCATAATGAAGGAATGAATAAATGAAATGAATAAAATGAATGAGTGGGTATTTATTAAACACTTACCACGTACTAAGCATTGGGGCATACTAACAGAAAAGCAAGAAAGTTGCATCCTGATAAGAGATAACAGGTATAGATTTCAGCTACAAGACAGATGGAAAGACCCTTTGGTCCTTAGTGGGCAGCAGCAAATAGGTGATAATATATCTTCTTTAATATTATTTACGCTGATAAAACCATTCATTTCTGATGTCGAACCATTCAACAGTGACAAGGTCTTCACTGGTGGGAATTTTCTCTTCAGGGTCTTCAGTAGCTATGGCTACAGCATCCCCACAGAAGAGGTCACCAGGTTGTATCTCCATGACAGTTGATTCCCAGGGTGGTAGATTCAAAGCCTTGGTGAAAAGCAGGACAAATGGTTGGTGGCTTGGGGAAAAGAGAAAGCAGGAGAGCTACCACTCCTTGATTCAGCTGATTCATTCTGTTGATTAAAAGTTGGTATTAGTGGTAGCAAGTGAGGTGGGCCCCTTCTCCTTATTATTGCTCTCTTCAGTGATGACTGCAGAGTCTAGGTTGAAATTAAGGCCAGTGATGAGTGGTATAGTGGCTGGGGAGAAGTAATGTTATTCCCAAAGCTCTTAGGTCTTAGGCAATCTTCACAGGAGTATGAGAGGAGGTAATCATCTAGATGGTACTGCTGGTGATTCGACTTGCCTGGCACATGTTATACTACCTATCTCCAGAGGCCTCACAGTGCCTTCTTAAATAATATATATTTTTAAGGACAAGTAATATAAAAAAGAACTTTCAGTTTTTACAAATACTTATTTTAAAAAATATTTATTTAGCCACTTAGTTCATGCACAACTATGAAGAATCTTTCACCTTTGTGTGTTCTGTTTAGATTTTTAGGATCCATCCCATTTTGCAGTACCTTGGGAGTATATCATCCACGCAACTGTCAAACTGACCTTCTTAAAGCACATCTGAACATATCACCCTTCTATACAATGAATTCCTGTGACTCCTTATTGCCTCCAAAAGCAAATGTACAACTTTCTGATTAGTTTTTAAAGACCTTCATAACCTGTTTTCTTCTTATTTTTTCCAGTCTTCATACATCTTACTCCCCATTCACATAAACTGTGATCCAGTGACGCTGACCTCCTTGCCGTCCATCACACACAAAATTCCCATCTCCCAACTCTGGCCATTTTCATTATCTGTATTCCATGCCTGAAACTCTCTCCTTCTTCATTTCCATCTCTAATTTCTTTGGCTTCCTTCAACTTTGAGCTTGAGTTCCACCTTCTGTAAGAAGCTTTTCCCAATCTTCCAGTTAGTTCTTTCCCTCTGAGATTTTCTCCAGTTTATTCTGTCTATATCATGTTTGTACATAGTTGTTTACATGTTGTCTCTCCATTGCTCTGTGAGCTTCCCTGAGAGCAGGGCCTACTTTTTGGCAGCAAGGGAGCTTAGTGGACTAAGTCAGGAAAACCTAAGTTCAAATTTGGCCTCAGACATTATCTACCTATGTGACCCTAGGCAAGTCACTTAACTTCTGTCTGTCTCAGTTTCCTCATCTATAAAATAGGAATAATAGTACTACCTCCAATCTACCTCCAAGAGTTGTTGTGAGAATCAAATGAGGTAATATTTGTGAAACAATTTGGAAACCTTGATGAGCAATAAAAATGCTATCATCATCATCTTCATCCCTGGCACTTATCACAGTGACTGGCACAAATTAGGCATTTAGTAATTTTTATTTGTTTGCTTGACTTCTTAGTATCAAAGAATTATAGTTCTGAGAGCTGGATAAGACTCCAGCAGTCATCTAGTTCATTTTATGGGAAAGCCATGAAGCCAAGATCAACCAGTTTGTTGAAAGGAGTAGAATAACTCCTTAAGTATTAACAATTTCAGGAAGTCTTTCACTTTGCAGATGTACTCCATCTTCATTTTCTTTTTTTTTAATTTCCATAAGAACCTAACATTAGTCAAATGCATTCTGTGTTTTGATGAGGAAACTGAACTTTGGAGATTAAGTGACTTGACCGAGGGGACATAAGTAGTAGATGGGAAGATTAGACTTCAAAACTGGATTCTCTGACTCCAAATTATGTATGTTTAAAAATATGCGACTGCATATTTACTTTTTAAATGGTAAAAGTTCCCCAACACTAAAGTTTTCCATTTAGACATATTCCAAGTTGAACCACTGCAAAAAAGGCCAATCTTCTCCTTACTGCACAACATAAGTGACCATCCTTTCAAAAGTGTGATGCACCGTTGCTGACCTCTAAGTCCTTCTGGCCCAAAATTGTCAGTTATCATAGAACAGGGTGTAGGATCCCAGCACAGGTAAAGGCTGAATAATGTTACATTGTTCATAAATATCTTTCCTATGTGTTCCACCAATTAAATTAATTTGAATTAACAAGCTTAAAAAATGTAAATCCTACCACCCTATACACTTAACTCTTACCCATGTGACCCTTTCCCTATTTTCCAGATTTCATCCAGTTGCTCCTACCACTAAACTTAAATATAGCCAATGGGACACTCCCAGAATTATAAATTATAAGATCTGCTTTTCTGTTAAAAACAGGGACTGAAAAAAATCTGAAATGCTATCATTTCTTAGCAAAAACTACTGTTGGTTAAGAAAACCACTCCTTGGGAACATGGGAAAATTGGGACACAAATGAACTGATGGTGGAGTTGTGAACTGGTCCAACCATTCTGAAAAATAATGTGGATAGTTAACTATACTCAAAAGGCTCTGAAACCATGCATACCCTTTTACCTATCAATACCACCATTAGGTCTGGAGCCAAAGAGGTTTTTCTTAAAAAAAAAAAAAAAAGTACCTATTTGTACAAAAATATTGATAGCAGCTCTTTTTGTGGTTGCTAAGATTTGGAAATTTAGGGGATACCTATCAATTGGAGAATGACTGAAGAAGTTGTGGTATATGATTATGTTAGAATACTATTGTACCATAACAAATGATGAGCAGGATGATTTAAGGAACACTTGGGATGGCTTGTATGAATTGATGCAAAGAGAAGTAAGAAAAACCAGGAGAAGAACATTGTATACAGTAAAAGCAATACTGTATGATGATCAATTGTGAATGACTTAGCTATCCTCAGCAATACAAGGACCTCCAAAACAATTCCCAAGGGACTGATGATGAAAAATGCTATCCGCACCTCCATAGAAAGAACTGATGAATTCTAAATGCAGACTAAAGCATACTTTTTCAATTTTAGTATTCTTGGATTTTTTTTTGGTCTGCATTTTCTTTTGCACCAAATATGGAAATTTTCCATGACTGCACATGTATAAATCTGTATCAAACTGCTTACTGTCTTAGGGAAGGGGAAGAAAAGAAGGGAGAAAAAGAGTATGGAATTCAAAATTTTTAAAAAGAATGTTAAAAATTTTTATTTATATGTAATTGCAAAAAAAATTTTTAAAAGAGAAACCACTTGTTATAGTCTATCATTTTTTCTTTATGTACTCTTTTGTTTATATTTCAAAAGAACTCTTAAAAAGGCATATTTCATTAGTCCATAAAGTATGAGGGCTAACTAGAGGCATGCCTGTTTTACTATGCTTCACAAATATTGTGGTTTTTATAAATTAAAGATTTTTTGGTAACCCTTTGTCGAGCAAGTCTATCAGCACCATTTTCCCAACAGCATGTGCTCACATTGTGTCTCTGTGTCACATTTTGGTAATTCTCCCAATATTTCAAACTTTTTTATTATTAATGTATCTGTTATGGTGATCTGTGATCAATGAACTGTGATGCTACTTCTCATTGTTTTGCAGCATCATGAACTACACCCATATGAGATGGCTAACTTAATCAATAAATGTTGTATGCGGTCTGTCTACTCCACTAACCAACTGTTCCCCTCTCTCCCTCTTTTCGGGCCTCCCTATTCCCCGAGACACAACAATATTGAAATGATGTCCATTAATAATCCTCTAAATATTCAAGTGAAAGGAAGAATCAATTGATGTGGCAAACTTCATTGTTGTCTTACTTTAAGAAATTGCCACAGCCACACCAACGTTAAGCAACCACCATCCTGATCAGTAGCAGCCATCAACATGAAGCCAAGACCCACCAAAAGCAACGTTTATGACTCACTAAAGGCTCAGATGATAACATTTTTAGCAACATTTTAAAATTATGTTATGTACATTGTCTTTTTTAGACATAATACTATTGCACACTTAATAGCCTATAGTATAGTGTAGATATAACCTTTATATACATACACTGAGAAACCAAAAAGTTCATGTGACTCTCTTTATTGCTATGTTTTTTGCAGTGCTCTGGAACTGAACCTGCAATATCTCTGAGGTATGCCTATATAAACATATGACTTTAACCATGTTTTCAAATTTTTAAATAGAATTTGCCAAACTGAATTTTCTATGATTACCGAAGTTTCTTTAAAAGAAACACAAAACTTTAAATAATAAGTAACAGAAATTAGGTTACAATTCCTTACACATCCTTCTGAGGGAACTATTTTAGCCAATCTGCAAACACTAATTTAACTACTGGCTCTCTAAAAATGAGAGTCTTGTCCACAACCAATAAGGAGTTGATATACTACTGTATGATAAGAACTATATCTATACTGACATTCTCATTATAAATTATATCGTTCAGGAGATACGCCACTGGAAAACAAAGTGAGTCGGTCATAGCCAAAGAAAGAAATAAAAGATGGGAAGCCTAAGTGTTGTGTTGATGCCCCCAAAATATTAAAAATAACTAAAAGAAAGGCCTCCAACATGTTGGGTAGACCTTCTCTGGAAGACTTACAAGACACAGATAAGAACTGCACAAAATGAGAAGGCAGAGATATTTGCAATATTTTTAGTGATGAGACCATAGCAGCATTAAAGCATCAAAGAAGTATTACTGTCAAGTTCTAGCTCATTCTGGGCCAAAGTGTGCCTGAAGTTCTTAAATACCATGCTACCATATTGTATTAATCCTCAGTTATTTGTCCTTGCCCTTCAGTAGATTTCCTTTTAAAATCTGAGCTGCTCTAGTCTCTGTACATCTATAAACATTTCTCTAAACATTCTATGACACTGTTTGTGTCATTAGAAATTCATTCTTTAAAATATCCTATCTTGGGCCAACTTCCCCTGTAGAATCCTAAATTATGGGATCCTATCAATCCTTCCTCTCAACTCTTTAAAATCCATTTCCCAATGTCTGCATGTAGATACATATGAAAAATAACTGACAGCCAAGTCATGTACATTACATTCCTTTCACCATGAAGCCCTGAAGAGTTTCTCAATATTGTTACAAGATATGGGTTCCATATCACATGACCCACAAAATAAGAAAAGAAAGGAGAAGTAGAAGAGTGAGAAATTATTCTCCCTTTCCCTCCTAAACATTCCTAAGATTAGATGAAAGGAGAGTAGTCATTTGTTCCAGTTTACTTCCCTCACTGAAGAGGAAAGGAAGAAAAACATTCTACCACTGGGTGGGGTAAAGAACAATCTGTGCCCCTTTGGCTCCTTTCAGAAGCTTTGAGCCAAATGAATCAACATGTTTATCAGTTAATAAAGCTAAGCTCATTTTATAATTTTAGGCACTTGTAAGGAAATCATAAGTTCTTTTTTTAAAGTAGCAGTACTGAACACTAAAAGATATATTTTTAGCAAATTGAGTCAGGTATTTGTTTACAAAGACTAAAAGCTAGAATAATTCTCTCATTAGGTCAAGATGTTTATTACCCAACTGTAAAAAGTTTAAGGAAATTTAAGTTTTAAAGTATTTTGATGTAAGGGTCAAAGACTATCTGACCTATTAGTTCTGTCAATAGTCTTTTTTTCAATTATTTCCTGTACCAGGGAACTCTCACTGTTCTTTCGTGAACAATAATGAAAAGTTATTTATGTAAGCACTAGGATTATTTTTTCCTTTTAAACCATATTTATATTCATTTAGTAATAGCTATATTCCAGAAGCAGCCTGAGAGTCAGAAAGACCAGGGTTCAATTGCTACCTCTGATGCATGATAGCTGGGCAAATCATTTAACCTGAATAACCCAAACAATTCTAACGCTATATATAGGTTACAGATAGTTTGCCCATCTATGCAAATGAAGGAAATTTCCACAATGGAAATTTCAAGCAGGGATGGATTCTCAGATCTAGACCCAAAAGAAAAAACAGAAAAAAAGAAAAAGCCATTTTTGAAACTTTTATATATCATACATACTAGTTATTTTTCACTGTTTGTAGGTATCACTGTTTTTCCTCAGAAAAGCACATGTCTTAAAATATTAAACATATAGGGTATCCCAAAAGTCTTAGTGCAGTTTTAAGCTATTAAAGCTTCTGCACAGTCACTAAAGCTTAAAACTGAACTAAGATTTTTGGGACAACTTGTATCACTTTAATAACTAAGAACCCTTCTAAATCATCTGAGGAGAGAAGATGGGGTGGGTAAGGAAAGGAAGGAGGGAGGGAAAAGGAGAGGCAGGCGAGAGAGAGAAAGAGAGATAGAGAGAGAGAGAGCGCGCTCCTTTTCATTCAAAATCCTTCAAGTTACTTTAAATAAAAATATAAGTCTCTGGCTGGTAACCTGGTAATTCATTTACTCACTGAGGAAGAGAGAAAAATACATTCTTTAGTGTACTACCACCTACAGACATTCACCATTTCAAAATTAACTTAAAGTCCTAAAGTGTGTTTTTTTTAATTATGAAAAAAGTATTTGACTCAATACAGCAACAAAATGCTACTAGACAGACTTTTAAGGTGATTTCTAGCTTTATGCCTCTTCTGCTAGCTATGATCAGAGGATCATTTAACTGGGTTATTTCTGTTAAATATGCTTCTGAAAGTATCTTGAAAGATTTTGATGTATGCTTACCAGAAGTATTTAACAACACTATGTCAGAGAAAACCCACCAAAGAGTTCAAGTTGAAGATTCCACTTTCCCTGTGAATGGTAAGGTCACCCAGAGGGTTCTACTTACGGATGACATTGTGCTCACTGTATCAAATCGATTACTGCAGAGGCTCCTAGAATAGATCTGTAATCACCCAAAAGAGTTTGAGCTGACCATTTACACAGGAACAGACCAAGTAGATAAAAACTGCCCAAATTAAAATATGTATTTGGAGAGACAACCTATAGGGCTTATCCAGCAGCATGTGTATCTTGTAGAAGCAGTACACATGGAAAATCAGTTGGGCTCAGAATTGAAAAGAAGGAGCAGAGTGACTGAGTGATATGGATTACCTTCAAGTAATAACAAAACTCCCTTTAATGATCCCGAGCTTCACATGAAAGCAAAGGCTCCATCACTTTACTATCAATATCCTACTGGTGTTACTGTATGTCTACAGGACATGGAATACCAGCAATGAAGAGGTATGTGGTGGGTATGAAAAGGCACACATAAATGCATAAGCAATGAGTAATTTTGAAGAAGAGGAATTGAGATATGATATGTCATGAGGAAACTACATGATGAGAAATGGATATATATAGGTCATGTGGGAGAGGCAAAAGAAGATAGGTAGAATAGTCCAAGAGAACCATTGGTATCCTTGAGATGTCCAGAGAAACTGACGAAGGTCTCCAGCAAAGTGGATGGAGACTAGTAGCTAGGCAGTACAATGACTAGCAGGGACCTGGAGTCAGAAAGACCTGAGGTCAAATCCAGTCTGAGATACTTACTAGCTGTGTGACTCTGGGCAAGTCACTTAACCTGTTTCTTCAATTGTAAAACAGATAATAATATGGCCTTTCAGGGTTGTTGTGGGGATAAAATTAGATAATATTTGTAAAATGCTTAGCAGAATACCTGGTACATAGTAGGTACTTAATAAATCATTCCTTCCTTCCTTCACCTGTAACAAATTTGTGGTAAGAAATAGCTGAGAACTGTACAAGTCATGGGTGGATTTCAGTCTGCATCTTAAGAGGAAACTTCCAAATTTGATCAGTTCACCAATCTACTTGAGTATTTGCTATTGGAGAATAGATTTGGATGAAATAAGATACTGCTGAGGGAGGAGACGTAAGGGGTAATGGGTCACAGAACAAGGAAAATAGAAGACTGACAGAAGATGAAGACTCTCAATTCTATTTTGCTTCTGATTTCTGACAAGGACAATGATCTAGGGGAAAAAAAACCTCATAATTTCCAAGTATAAATGAATGAATGAATAAAATATAAATAAATGTGGACAGAATAAGAGCCTGGGTGTCCATGGTGATTCCAAATACCAGGACCAGATAAATTATATCAAAAAGAGAAGAAAAAAAAAACTAAAAGAAATGACTGACAGTGATCAAAGATCATGGAGAAATGCTGACTTGGTTTTCAAAAATGGGAAGAGAATGTAGACTGCAAACAATACACCAGTGAGCTTAATTTAAATTCCAGGCAAAATTCTAGAATGTACTATTATACAGATAGTTCAATGACCATCTTACAAAAGAAACAGTGGGTGTAAGATCTTGATGGCAGCCATCACAGACAGGCTAGATGAATCTTAGGGCCTTTTGTTGTTAAGATTACTAACTCGGCAAATCAGGAACGTATCTTAACCCAGGCATATTTTTCAATTCACAAATGACCAGATAGGTTTTTAAGCTCTCAGTGCCCTAGGAAGCAGCACTCTGAGAAGGGCAGTTGCAGATACTTGCTTATTTGCATTGACAGTAGTAGTTTTCCTACATGGATAAAATCACAAGTCTAAAATGATAACAATAATTTAAAAAAAATACTTTTAGAAGGTTTCAAGTTTTAGAAGGTTGAAAAAAAAAGAAAAAAACAAGGTAGTTGTGTTCAAACAATAAGGTTCCGAGAACTGGTGGTAATAAAGTAATTATGAGACCTTCCTGAATTGTCTTCTAACTCTAGAAGAAAGAAACTTCTATATTATAAATATTGGATTAGAATAGATTTAAACAGATTAAAAATCAATCTATTCAATTATTTTCTAAAAACAAAAAACCATGGGTTTCATATAACAAAGCTTAAGAGAAGTAAAAAAAGGAAGAAAACAAAACTGTAAACAAATGTTATTACATATATAAATTATCTTTAAAAAGCTACTCAGCATTGTTTCCTTTTCTTAAAATACATAAATTAAATATATTTATAGCCAATTAAAAGAAAATTATATGAAGAATCCCTTTGAAACCCATACTAAAAGCACCTCTTTTTTTTTCTTTCCAGAGAGGAATTGGGAGGGAGCAAATTTTACATCAGACAGAATTTGGTCCAGCCCATGTTGAGTGAGTTCTTGGAAGAGTATAAAAGGACTCTTTATGGGGAAAGTTGCCTCTCAGATTCTTAAAAGGTCAGATTATATAGGATCAAAGATTTGAAACTAGAAAGGACCCTCAAGGTCATCTAGTCCAGGGTTTCTTAAACTTTTTGTTTAGGCTGCGTAAGTTGGCGTTGTGTGTCCTGAGAGCATGCTTTGTGTTCAGAACCAAGGCTTCAGTGAAGTTGCCAGATGCAACACTGGCAAGTGCTGCCAAAAACACCACAGATTTGTCACGTTTAATTTTTAATTAATTTTTGGTCCTTGCATGTTCAGAAACCTTTTATTGTTGCACAGGTTAAGATGCACTGATCTAGTCTAATCCCCACATTTTAGTTAAGAAAATAGGTGCCCAGAGAAGTTAAATGCAAAATCATATCCATTAAACTCCAAACACTGCAGTTTCCACAGCCACACATTCTTCCCACAGTAGCTTCAAAATTTAGTTAGACATGTAACCCCAGAACACCAGACATACCTATACTGAAACGTAATTAGTAAAGCACATGACAAAGAACAGAACTCATCTGGAAATGATCTTCTCTCCACAAGTATGAATAATCAATGGCAGATTTTACAGATTGCTCTACCATGCAGTTTCATTAAATTTTGAAAATGTGTTCCTGCAAAAACGACAACATTTTGGCCCCAGACATAATAAAAACATTACAGGTTCTTTGTGATTCAAAAATAGATACATATCTTATTGCTTCTGATAATAAGGATAAAAATAATCATGGCTCACTTTTATATAGCATTTTAAGATTTGTAAAGTATTTTACATACAGTTTGGAAGGCAGACAACAAATACCATAAAGATTTGGACACTTTTAAAGATATGTTAGAATTCAGGTAGTCTCTACTTTTTTTACTTCTACAACCTCAGAAAGCAAAATGTCATGTTGCACTCCTTATCAAAGAATGGATATCAAATAAATCAGAGATATTACTAATAAGGTATCATAAAAGAAAATGCATGATTAGGTCTATATAATAATTTAAAATAGTAAATAGACTTAAATATGCTTAGACATATGTACTCTACATACAGCTTGATTATAACAGAAAACACACAACAGGAGACCAAGAAAGATGATGAAGTAGGAGGAAAAATAACAGCCCAGCTTTCCCATGTAACTACTCAAATAGGCCTAAAAAGAAAAAAGAAAAAGCACCAGTCCAAGACACAACAAGGAAATGCAAAAGAAAAGAGCAGTGATTGATTTTTCCAGTCCAGATAAGCTTAAAAAAATGTGGAGCAGAGCCAGATACATTTTAAACCTCATTTTCATTTTACCCTGTCAAAGGAGTACATGTATGTATATACATGCATAAACATGCACATACACACACACACACACACACACACATACACACACACTCTGAATTGGGTGCAAAAATAATTTAACTCAATAGAGAGGAGAAAAAAGAGGAAGGCTATGTTAAGGAAAATTATTTATAAGCAAAACTAATTCAGGGAGAATATTGAGAAGGGGGAAGGGAGGAGGAAGAGGGGAATAGAAGGAGAGACAGAGAAAGGAAAGGAGAGATGGGGGGACGGAGGCGGAAGGGAGGGAGGGAAGAAGTAAGGGCACATAATTGAGATCTGGGAAGAGTTAGAAAGAAGAGAAGGAAAGCAGAAGCAGAATCCACTGAAAACAGAGCACTACCACTTCTTTATAAAGAAGGTATGGGAAGCAAAGAGTAAAAAGTGTGAGAATAGATAAAGGGAAATACACAATTAATAATCAAAATCATGAGTGTGAATAAACTCACCCACAAACAGAGAGACGCAGACTCAATTACAAAGAAGAATCCAACAACAGGTTGTTTGCAATGAACATCCTTAAAACATAAAGATTCACATAAAGTTAAAATGATGGACTGAAATAAAATCTGTTATACTTCAGATGAACTCAAAATGGCTGGGAATAGCAAGCATGATTTCAAACAAGACAAAGCAAAAACAGATTCAATTAAAAGAGATAACAGAGAAACTACATTATGCTGTAAGGTCACATAGACAATGAATTAATATCAATACTTGGCATTTATATGTTGGATGACACAGCACTAAATACCTAAAGAAGCTGAATGAATTAGAAAAATATTATGAAAGTAAAAATGTAACAGTGAAGGAACTCAATGTACACAAATCTAAAAAAAAAAAGTGCCTGAATAGATTTTTTTATAAGTTGAATATGTTTCAACAATCCAGCTAGCTTCTGTAGAGGTGTAAGATCCACCCACAGCCAGCACCCAGAAAGCTGCCAACAGCACAGGTTCTTTTGATCTGCTTAATTAAGGAAAGCAAGGTGAAGGGGTTGACAAGTTTAATCCAGCATACAGACAACATTCACTTAGTTCAGGGGGAAAAGCCAGCACTCTGAACTTCAGAACAAAATACAAACAAATTACAGACATCAACAGACAGACCCAATACAGATTCATAGTTACCAACATCTAGGTTCAGCCTGGGAGCTCAGAACAAGGGCTGGCCCAGAGTCACAAGTGCCACCACTGCTGCGCCAAAGAGCTCCAAAGAACAAACAGCCAACCCCTGGTTTTTATATCTTTTTCATGTCAGGGGTGAGTCACACATGTGACTCACCCACGTGACCTAGAATCATCACAGAGAGGAGGACTTAAACCCACATGGTCTAAAAGCCTCTGCTCTCCCAGACATGTAAACTAGGCCCTCCCTGAAGTTAGCCCCACCTTGGGCCCCACCTTAGTTGCCAATCCACACCCACTAAGGTTTTACATCTAATAGGGGTTTGGGCCTGGGGCTTAGCACCTAGTAAGACTCAATCAAAGACACTGAATTAATCAAAGGAAACAAAGGCCAAACTCTTCAAGGGCACTTGTTTAACTAAGTGCTAAGGAGCCCATTTTGATTACCAACACAGCATATCATCAACCACTAGCTATTGATGAGAATAGAAAGGAGTATATACGTATTTCTCATATGTTCATTGACACTTTTACAAAAATTACTCATATATTAGGGCATAAAGCCTCTCAAATTAATGCAAAAAAGAATAACAGACATACTGTTAATTGAACTTGATGAAATAAAAATTACAGTCAATAAAAGGCTGTTGAAGAAAGGATTAAAAATTAAATGGAGACCTAAAGAACTGGGAGATCAAAGAGTAATTCATAGAAATAATAATGTCATTAAAGATATTGATAATAATGAGATAACATATCAAAATGCTGCGGATATAATCAAATAAGTTGTTAGAGTAAAATGTTTATCTATAAACATTTTCATCAAGAAAAGAAAAAAAACATATCAATGAATTAATCATATGACTAAAAAAAAAATCTAAAAAGCCAACACACTTTTAAAAACCCAATTAAACATCAAAACAGAAATTCTGAAAATCCAAAAGATTACCAAATTGAAAGAAAGAAAAATCTTTGAATTAATAAGTAAAACAAGAAGTGTGGTTTTTTGTGGAGGACAAAGGAAGATATATATATAGACAGACCATTAGCTAATTGGATTTTTTTACAAGAAAGAGGAAAAGCAAATTAATGGTATCAAAAATGAAACAGAATTCACAGCAAATGAATAAATGAAATTATTCAAAAGAATTTTGCCCAACTATATTCCAAAAAGTGACTATCTAAATGAAATGGATGAATATTTGCAAAATAATGAAATGCCCAAATTAACAAAACAAGAAACAGAAAATTTAAAGAATCCAATCTTAGAAAAATAATTGAAAAAGCCATAAATGAACTTATCTACCCTCCCCAAAAGAAAATCAACAAAGGATCTGATAAATTTGCCAGCAAAATATATCAAAGATTCAAATAATTCATTTCAGTATTACATACACTATTTAAAAAAAAATAATAGAAGGGATCCTAACAAATTCCTTCTGACACAAATATAGTTTTTATACCTTAAAACAGGAGAATCAAAACAAAGAAACAAAAGTATAGACCAGGAAATCCACGTGGGAGACGGGCTGGGAGAAAGCTGGGCGCCCGAAACCGGTGGAGAACCCCAGGACTCCCAACACAGGACGGCAGTCTGTGGAAGCGACGAGAGGCAGCGCAACGCCACCCAAGACGCACCTTCTCCAGAAGTATACAGCCCAAACGTATTAAACGCAGCTTCTTGAACTTCCGGGAGTTCTTAATGTCCAGGTAAACAGCTCTAATCCCTCCGCTCCCCACCCAGAGAATCCCTCGGGGGAAAAAAAAAGAACGCTGGAACTGAGCAGAAACTAGTGGGGCTTCAGTGGTCAAATAGCAGAAGTTCATTAGTCCCAGAGGAGCAGAGTCGGCAGGGGTCAACGCCAGGAGCCCAGACGCAACCTTGCTCCCCCAGGGGAAGTGCCAGACATCAGCTCAAACAACAAACAGCTGAGACCATTGCTGAAAAGCAAGTGCTGGAGAACACCCACAGGAAGTGAGACGCCAGGGAGCCAGACCCCTCCCCCACACCTCAGGAAACTGAAGGTTATAATTCTAGACTCACAACCCCCAGAATAAGAAACCTGGGACAGAAAGCCCTGAGACCCACAGATAGAAATTCGTTGTAAAGCCAGCAAAAGGCAAACCAACATGAAGAAGAACACAAAAAAACCGAGGACAATAGATTCTTTTTTACGCAGACAGGCAGGATCAAAATATCAACATAGAAGAGGATAGCAATGACACGGTAGATACATCAGATACCTCAAAAGCTAATATGAACTGGTCTCCAGCCCAAAAAGCACTGCTGGAAGAGCTAAAGGAGGATTTTAAAAACCAAATTATGGAGCTAAAAGAAAATATGGAAAAAATGGAAAAAAAATTCACTGATGAAATCAAGTCCCTAAAGAATAAGATTGGCGAAAAGGATACGGAGATAAAGAATCTAGAGAGAGAAAAGAGTACCCTGAGAGGCAAAAACAACCAATTGGAAATGGAGACTCAAAAGCAAAATGTAAACACTAACTCATTCAAAATTAGACTTGAGCAAGTGGAAGCTAATGAATCTATGAGGCTTCAAGAAGTAATAAAACAAAACATAAAGAATGAAAAAATAGAAAAAAATGTGAAATATCTGATTGGCAAAACAACTGACCTGGAAAATAGATCCAGGAGAGACAATTTGAGAGTTACTGGTCTACCGGAAATTCACGATGAAAAAAAGAGCCTTGACAGTATCTTCGAAGAAATTATCAAAGACAACTGCCCAGAGGTCCTAGAACCAGAGGGCAAAATAGTCATTGAAAGAATTCACCGATCACCCCCTGAAAGAGATCCCAAACTGAAAACACCAAGAAATATTATAGCCAAATTTCAGAGCTATAAACTCAAGGAGAAAATACTGCAAGCAGCCAAAAAGAAGCAATTCAAATATCGTGGAACTACAGTCAGGATCACGCAGGATCTCTCAGCTTCCACATTAAAAGACAGGAGAAATTGGAATATGATATTCCGAAGGGCAAAGGAGCTGGGACTACAACCAAAGATCAACTACCCAGCAAAACTAAGCATAATTTTCCAGGCAAGGCGATGGACATTCAATGAAATAAGGGAATTCCAGACCTTCCTGATGAAAAGGCCAGAACTCAATGGAAAATTTGATCTCCAAATACAAAACTCAAGAGAGACATAAAAACGTAACCAGGGGGAAAAACCCCACAAACCTTATTAACCAATAAGGGCAGGTTGTTTACATCTTTATGTGGGATTATATCATCTTATGTATGTTTTTTATGTATATATATATATATATATACACATAGACATATACATATATAAGTCATTCTTGTGAATGGTACAACGATTATGACAAATGAAAGGGATATACATAGGTTGTGAATGCCTGTATAAATTAACTGATGTAAAGATATAAAATATAAATAAGAGATATAAAGGGAGGGCTATGAGGGAAGTGGTAAGGAGGTAGCAGAAAAGGGTAAATTACACCAAAGGAAGTGGCACAAAAACATATTATAGTAGAGGGAAAGAAGGGAGGGAGAAGAGCAGTATTTGAGCTTTACTGTCATCTGATCTAGTTCAAGAAGGGAATAACATACTCTGATAAGTTTAGAAATCTAACTTGTCCTACGGGAAGTGGGAGGGTAAGGGGGGAAAAAGGGAGGGGGGGGCAGAAGGGAGAGGAGAAGTAGCAAGTGGGTAACGGTAAGATAAGGGAGGGGAATAAAGAGGGAGGGTTAACTGAGGAAAGCGGCGGTCAAAAGCAAAACTTTGTTGAGGAGGAGAAGGGGAAAGGGAGAAATAAAAGCATAAACAGGGGGAATTAGGATGGAGAAAAAGACACAGATAGAAATCATAACCCTGAACGTGCAGGGGATGAACATTCTCACAAAACAGAAGCAGATAGCAGAATGGATTAAAAACCATAATCCTACAATATGCTGTTTACAAGAAACGCATCTGAAACAGGGGGATACACATAGGGTTAAAGTAAAAGGCTGGAGTAAAATATATTGTGCCTCAGCTAAAGTAAAAAAAGCAGGTGTAGCAATCCTAATCTCAGACAAAGCAAAAGTAAAGATAGATCTAATTAAAAGAGATAAGGAAGGACATTATATCCTCCTAAAAGGCACCATAAACAATGAAGAAATATCATTGCTTAACATATATGCATCAAGTGGTAAGGCATACAAATTCTTAGAGGAGAGGTTAAGGGAGTTACAGGAAGAAATAGACAGCAAAACTATAATATTGGGAGACCTCAACCTCCCCCTTTCTGAACTTGATAAATCTAACCTCAAAATAAATAAGAAAAAAGTTAAGGAGGTAAACAGAATTTTAGAAAAGGCACATATGATAGACCTCTGGAGAAAACTGAATGGGGAGAAAAAGGAATATACTTTCTTCTCAAAAGTACATGGCACATACTCAAAAACTGACCATGTACTAGGGCATAAAAACCTCACAATCCAGTGCAGAAAAGCAGAAGTAGTCAATGCATCCTTTTCAGATCATGATGCAATAAGAATCATTTTTAATAAAGTACCATGGAAAAATAAGCTAAAAACTAATTGGAAACTAAATAATTTAATTCTAAAGAATGAGTGGGCCAAAGAACAAATCAGAGAAACAATTAATAACTTCATTCAAGAGAATGACAATAATGAAACAACATACCAAAACTTATGGGATGCAGCAAAAGCAGTTCTTAGGGGAAGTTTTATATCTCTAAATGCCTACATGAATAAAACAGGGAAAGAGGAGATCAATGATCTGGGCATACAGCTGAAAAAGCTAGAAAAAGAGCAAATTGAAAACCCCCAATTAAATACCAAATTAGAAATACTGAAAATCAAAGGAGAGATTAATAAAATTGAAACCAAGAAAACTATTGAATTAATAAATAAAACAAAGAGCTGGTTTTATGAAAAAACCAATAAAATTGACAAACCTTTGGCCAATTTGATTAAAAAAAAGAAAGAAGAAAATCAAATTACCAGTATAAAAAATGAAAAGGGTGAGGTCACCTCTAATGAAGAGGAAATCAAAACAATAATTAGGAATTATTTTGCCCAACTGTATGCCCATAAATTTGACAACCTTAGAGATATGGATGAATATCTACAAAAACATAAACTGCCCAGGCTAACAGAGAAGGAAGTGAAATTTCTTAATGACCCCATATCAGAAAAAGAAATTGAGCATGCCATCAACAAACTGCCTAGGAAAAAATCTCCAGGGCCAGATGGTTTTACATGTGAATTCTATCAAACATTTAAAGAACAACTAATTCCAATACTTTGTAGACTATTTGGTAAAATACGTGAAGAAGGAGTCCTACCAAATTCTTTATATGACACAAATATGGTACTAATACCCAAACCAGGTAGAGTTAAAACAGAGAAAGAAAATTATAGACCAATTTCTCTAATGAATATTGATGCAAAAATTTTAAATAAAATATTAGCAAAAAGATTGCAGCAACTCATTACGAGAATAATACACTACGACCAGGTAGGATTTATTCCAGGAATGCAAGGCTGGTTCAATATTAGGAAAACTATTAGCATAATTGACCATATCAACAACAAAACTAGCAGAAACCATATGATCATCTCAATAGATGCAGAAAAAGCCTTTGACAAAGTACAACACCCATTCCTATTAAAAACACTAGAAAGCATAGGAATAAGTGGAACCTTCCTCAAAATTATAAATAGCATTTACCTAAAACCATCGACAAGCATTATTTATAATGGGGATAAACTAGATGCATTCCCAATAAGATCAACAAGGATGTCCATTATCACCCCTATTATTCAATTTGGTACTAGAAACATTAGCTGTAGCAATAAGAGAAGAAAAAGAAATTGAAGGAATTAGAATAGGAAAAGAAGAAACTAAATTATCACTGTTTGCAGATGATATGATGATTTATCTAGAGAATCCTAGAGAATCAAGTAAAAAACTACTTGAAATAATAAACAACTTTAGCAAAGTTGAAGGATATAAAATAAACCCACATAAATCCTCAGCATTCCTATACATTACTGACAAAGCCCAACAGCAAGAGAGAAATTCCATTCAAAGTTACTGAAGGCACTATAAAATATTTGGGAGTCTATTTGCCAAGACAAACCCAGGGCCTATATGAACATAACTATGAAACACTTTTCACGCGAATAAAATCAGATCTAAATAAATGGAGAAATATCAGTTGCTCATGGTTAGGCCGAGCTAATATAATAAAAATGACAATTTTACCTAAATTAATCTATCTATTCAGTGCCATACCAATCAAACTACCAAAAAATTTTTTTACTGAGCTGGACAAAATAATAACAAAATTCATTTGGAAAAACAAGAGGTCGAGAGTATCTAGGATATTAATGAAAAGACATGCTAGAGATGGTGGCTTAGCCACACCAGATATTAAACTGTACCACACAGCAGCAGTCATCAAAACTGCCTGGTACTGGTTAAGAAACAGGGGTGTGGATCAGTGGAATAGGATAGGTACACAAGTAGGTGAAATCAACAAGTTTAGCAATCTACTCTTTGATAAACCCAAAGAGGCCAGCTTCTGGGCTAATAATTCACTATTTCACAAAAACTGTTGGGAAAATGGTAGGGCAAAAACTGGGCATAGACCAATATCTTACACCATATACCAAAATAAAGTCAAAATGGGTTCATGATTTAGGAGTAAAAGTTGATACTCTAAGTAATTTGGGAAAGCAAGGAATAGTTTACTTATCAGATTTGTGGAAAAGTAAAGAATTCATGACCCAACAAGAGATAGAGAGCATTACAAAATGCAAAATGGATAATTTTGATTATGTCAAATTGAAATGTTTTTGTACAAAAAAAGCCAATGCAACAAGAATTAGGAGGGAAGTAGAAAATTGGGAGAAAATCTTTGCAACTAGTATCTCTGATAAAGGCCTCATCTCTAAAATATACAGGGAGCTGAGCCAAATATATAGGAATACAAGCCATTCCCCAATTAAGAAATGGTCAAAGGATATGAACAGGCAGTTTTCAGAGGAAGAAATTAAAGCTATCTACAGGCATATGGAAAAATGCTCTGGATCGCTGCTGATAAGAGAAATGCAAATCAAAACAACTCTTAGATACCACATCTCTCCTGTCAGATTGGCTAAAATAACAAATCAGGAGAATGATAAATGCTGGAAAGGATGTGGGGAAATTGGAACACTGTTGCATTGCTGGTGGAGTTGTGAGCTGATCCAGCCATTTTGGAGGGCGGTTTGGAACTATGCCCAAAGGGCTATAGAAATGTTCATACCCTTTGACCCAGCAATACCACTTCTAGGGTTGTATCCCAAAGAAATCACACAAGCGGGAAAAGGACCCATATGTACAAGAATATTTATAGCAGCTCTCTTTGTGGTAGCCAAGAATTGGAAAGCAAAGGGATGCCCATCAATTGGGGAATGGCTGAACAAGCTGTGGTATATGAAGGTGATGGAATACTATTGTGCCATAAGAAATGGGGATGATGCAGACTTCATAACAACCTGGAAAAACCTACACGACATAATGCTGAGTGGGCGGAGCAGAGCCAGGAGAACGTTGTGCACAGCCACAGATATATGGATTCCGTGAGGACCAACCCTGACATACTGCGCTTTTCTCAGCAACCTAAGGGACAAGGACAACTCCAGGGGACTCACAATGGAGAATGCTATCTTCATCGAGACAAAGAACTGCAAAGTTTGAATACAGACTGAGGCACACTACATGCTCGCCTTTTCTGCTTCTCTTTTGTTTTTGTCTTGGGTTTTTTTTTTTTTTGGTTCTGTTTCTTCTTTCTCATGATTCATTCCATTGGAAAAAAATTCTTCTCCACGACTTGACTAGTGCATAAATTAATTCAATGCGAAGTTATACATGACAGTTATATGAGATTTCATGCCGTGTTGGGGAGGGAGGGGGGAGGGAGGGGAGAAAATCTGGAACTCAAAACTATGTAGAACCGTGTGTGGTAAACTAAAAATAAATAAAGAAATAAAAAAAATTTAAAAAAAAAGTATAGACCAGGGATAGGGAACTTTCCCTGCAGCCTCAAGACCACATGTAGTCCTCTAGGTTCCTCAAGTGTGGCCCTTTGACTGAATCTAAACTTTACCAACAAATCTCCTTAATAAAAGGATTTGTTCTAACGCTTGGAACCAGTCTCTCTGCCTCAGTCTCTCCCTTTTCAAATCCACACAGCTCCCAAAACAATGTTCCAACTGCAGAAATCAGATTATGTCATTCTGTCCAAAAACAAAAACGCAACTTTGATGGGGCTCTATATCACCTATTAAATAAAATACAAACTTTTTGCCTTGTCATACAATCTAACTTGAAGTCATCTTTATAGATTTTTTCATAGTACTTTCCTTCACAAAGGATATTCTTACTAAATTTTCTGTTCCCAAATGTCATTTTGTCTTCTCTGCCACTTACATGGATTTATAAATGCAATCCCCCATTCCTAATATAGAATCTTCCTTTATCTCTGTATAAATCCTTCTCTTCCAAGGTCTGGCTCAGATATAATCTTTTTTGTTTAAGAAAACAAACTATACCAAAATATTTTGTTTTTATGTTACAAAAATTTACAAGTTATTTCTACTTCATTAGGGATATCTTGTAACAAAGAGTTAAGTAAAATTAGTAATAAGCTGACCTCATCTAAAAGTGTGCAGAACATTTGATGCGTATAGAATTTCTCCCATTTCTCATTTTTAAAAAGTTAAAAGGGGCAGCTAGGTGGCGCAGACAACTGGTCCTGAACTCAAGAGGACCTGAGTTCAAATCTGGCCTCATTCACTTGACAAGCTTAACGAGCTGTGTGACCTTGGGCAGGTCACTTAACCCCAATTGCCCTGCCTTCCCCCTTCCCCCCAAAAAAAGTTAAGAAATCTATTTTCTATCCTTGTCCCACTGGAAAAAAGAAAAAAAAATTCTTATAGCACTATAGATGTCTCATTCCACACCTGAAATCTATCACCTCTGTGCATGCTTCATCTTCCAGAATCATGCACAATCATTTTACTGATCACGGTTCTTACATGCTTCAAAGTTGTTATTTTATAAATTGTTCTGGTTCTGCTAACTTCACCCAGCATTAATTCAAACAAGGATTTCAACATTTTTTAAAGTATTTTTGTTCCATTTTCTTTAGTTTCTGTTCCAAATTTTTCTCCTTCCTTCTCCTCCTCCCCTACCCACTGTGAAGGCAAGCAAAACAAAATCTATTACAAATGTGTGTAGTCGTGCAAAATAAATTTCTGCATCAGCCGTGTCTGAAAGAGATAATATGCTTCAATTTTTATTGAGTCTATCAGCTCTGTACCTACTTGCCATATATTTTTAAAAATCATCTCTTACAATTCATTTTGCAACAACAAAAATAAGTTTTTACACACAACAGTATGACATGCATATACCACAACTTACTCAGCTATTCCTCAACTGATAGGCATCCTCTTAGATTCTAGTTTTTTGATACCAAAACAAAGAGCTGCTGTAAATATTTTTGTTCATAGAGGACCTTTTCTTCTTTCTTTCATTTCTTCTGGGTTATAGGCCAGGCAGTGATAGCTGAGTTAAAGTCATATATTGTTCAGTAATTTTGTGTTAGTAATTTCAAAATTGCTTTCCAAAATGGCTATACTCATTCATAGGTCCTCCGTCAATGTGTCTTTTCTTCACATCCACTCCAACAATTATTTTCTATTTTGTCATCTTTGCCACTCAAATGGGTATGAGGTGGAATCTCAAAATTTCTTTAATTAGCATTTCTCTCGTTGTAGTGATTTGGATTATTATTTTTATACGTTTTCTCTTGTTAATTGGAATATTTTACATTTCCATAACTATGCAAAGTTGTTAGTGTAGCATAGAGGGGAAATAGTTTCTAACACTATCCTTTACTTCTTTCTTCATTTGTTGTAAATTCTCCTTTTTCATTTTTGATACTGGTAAATTTGGTTTTCTGCTTTCTTCGTCTTAATGATTCAGTTTTATTTTTGAAAAAAAATTCTCATTTTATTTATTATTAATTCAGTGATGTGTTTTCAACTTGGTTAATTTCTTTAGTTTTCAAGATTTCTGCTTCGGTGTTTAACTGAGGCTTTTCAATGTGCTGTTTTTCTCATATATTTAGTTGTATCCCCAATGCACTGTTCTGTTTGTTCGTATGTTTTGATAATAAACATTTTTGGAAATATGGATTTCGCACGACTGCTTTGGTCACAACCTAAAAAGTACAGAATGTCATCTGATTGTCATTACCTTTAATAAAATTATCTGTCATTTTTGTGGTTTTCTTTGACCTAATAATTCTTTAGGATTAGTCTTTTGTTGATTTTTAATATTTTTTCAGTGGTGACCCTTTATTTCATAAATTTTATTACATTGTTATCAACAAATGATATGTATAATATTTCTGCTTTTCTGTATTTAAGTTTTTTAATGAAATCTACTTTCTGTCCTTGTCCCATTGGAAAAAAGGAAAAAAAAAATTCTTATAGCACTATAGATGTCTCATTCTACACCTAAAATCTATGACCTCTATGCAATGGATAGCATGCTTCATCTTCTAGAATGTGATCAATGTTCGCAAAGATGCTATGCACACTTGAGTTACTCTATACTCAATCATTCTATTTCCATTCGATAATCACCAGAGTTCTATCATGTCTAATTTTCAAAACTTCTATTCAGGTCCTTAATTCCTATCTTGTTAGTTTTCATTGTTGTTTGATTTATCTAGGGCTGATAGGGATAAACTGAGATCCTCCATTATTTTAGTTTTATTTTCAAACTGTCCTGGGAATTCACTTATTTTTATATTTAAGTACTTAGCTATTCAACTGGGTGCATATATGTTAATTATTGAAATCAACTTATGCTGTTACCTCTCAGAAAAATGTAGTGTTCCTCTTTTGCTATTTTAAATGTCTATTTTTGAAATTATAAGTACTGCTCCTCTTTTTTCTGTTCCTTGAATCATAGTATTTTGCTCCTGTATGAATCTTTCTGTTTTAAGTGTTTCTTCGAAGCAAAATAATGGTGAATTTTCCTTTCTAATAAATTTTGTGAACCTCTTCTTTTTTTCTTGGTGAGTTCATCCCATTTACATTCAGTTATAATAACTGTTTATTTCCCTTTCTTTTATTCTATTCCTTTCAATAAGTCTATTCTAATGCTCTTCTTGGCATTCAAAGCCCTTCATAACCTAGTCCCCCTCACTCCTACTTTCCCAGTCTTCTTACACTTTACTCTCCACCATATTTTTCTCTGGCCCTCCTCCATGCCTGAAATGATCTCCTTTCATTTCTACCTCCTGGTTTCCCTTATCTCCCAACTAAAATTTCAACTTCTACAGGAAACTTTTCCCAATCCCTAGTTCCTACTCTCTATTCATTATTTTTCATAGTGTATATTCATACACTCTACTCATTATTTCATATATATATATATACGTATGTATATATATATATATGTATATGTATAGCTTATTTGTGGATATTTGTTTGCTTATTGTCTGCCCCATTAGATTATGGCAAGGCACAAACTGTCTTTTCCCTCTTTCTGGATCTTCAGAACTTAGTTTAGCATCTGGAACATAAAAGGCTCTTAAAAGCTTATTCAATGACTTCTGTTCTCTTCTCCATTTTCTTCTCTATACTATTCTCTCCTTGTTTATTTCAAGCTACTAAACTTTCCTTTTTTATTTTCACCTTTATCTTTGCTATCATTTCTCCAAGTTTATATTTGTTTTGCTTATAAATCCTTTCCTGAATCTACCCTCCCCTCTTATATTACCCTACTGAATACAAACTAGGTGGCACAGTAGATAGAGGGCTGGGTCTGGAGTCAGGAAGATGTGACTTGAAGTCCAGCCTCAGACACTTATTACCTATATGACCGTTAGGAAGATGAATGTTCCTCAACTATAAAATTGAGATAATAGCAGCACCTACTTCCCAGGGTTCTTGTAGGGCTTGAGTAAGATGTTTGGCAAGTGCTCAGCACATTGCCTGGCACTTAGTCAATGTTTTTCTTTCCTTAGATCACCTCTTCCTGTTCCTATCTATATTCCTGTTTCATTGAATGATTTCTAGGACAAAGTGTATGTGTTCTGCCCTCTTCTGACCAGTTTGGATGAAAACAAAGTTCAAATGATGGCCACTTCCCCTATTCCTTCCATGACTGCATATAGTTCAACTTGAACAAAAAAAAAAAAACTAAATTATGTCTAAAGTTTATCTTTTCTCTTTTTTCCTTAATGTATCCTCTCTCTTCCTCTTTTTTCTTACATCTTCAAATCATAACACAACTATTTATAGATCTTTTGTCTCAATTGACAATTTCTATGACCACTCATGACATTAAAATTCTAACAGAATTCTTTTAACATTCCCCCCATTTCACCTTCTCCACAAAAAGAAGGGGAAACGCATTTATTAAGCATTCCTATGTGGTAGGCACTGTGCTCTTTAAAAATATCTCATTTGATCCTCATAACAACTCTGCAAGGTAGATGCTGTCATGATCCCCATTTCACAGATATGGAAACTGATGCAGAGATCAAGTGATTTGCCCAGGGTGACATAGGTAGTTAAGTGTCTGAGGCCAGAATTGAATTCATTTCCCTGACTTTTTCTGACTGCACCACCTACCCACCTCTAAAACCTTTACTAAGCATACTCTGGGCTAGGCACTGTACTAAAAGCTTTACAAATATTATGTCATTTTATCCTCACAATCCTGGAAGGTAAATGCTATTGTTATTCCCATTTTACAGTTCAGAAAACTGGGGGAAATAGAGGTCAAAAATGACTTGCCCAGTTCATAGAGCTAATAAGTACCTGTTGCAGAATTAGAACTCAGGTCTTGCTAATTCCTAGCCAAATATTCCATGCACTGCACCACCTGTTTGCTTTACTTAACTATAAACAGTTAATTGTTACAAAGCCCACTTGGATTTTTCCCCTTTCTTTTAACTCTGATATTTATATTTCAAAGTTCATTTTAATTACAGGTTTTTTTCTACATCAAGAATATCTGAAAATCCTCTATTTTATTGGTCCATTTTTTCCATTGTTGGAGCATGCTTAATTTTGCTGGGTAAGAAATTCTTGGTTGTAGTTTTTTTTTTTTCTTCAGTCTTTTGGAATATCACATTTCATGTTCTCTACTTTAAAATGAAAGCTACTAAATCTATTTCAATACCAACTGTTTCCTCAAGATTTGAATTCTTTCTTTCAGGCTGCTTGTATTTTTTCCTTTGTCTAGAAGCTCTGGATTTTGACAATGGCATTCTTAATACTTTACATTTTGTGATTTCTTTCAGGAAGGTGATGAGTGAATTCTATTTTCACATAGCCCTCTTGTTCCACTACGTCTGGGCTATTTTCTTTAGTGACTTCTAGATATGTGATATTCAGGTACTTTTTTTTTAGTCATAGATTTCAGGTAATCCTATGATCCTTAAGTTATCTCTCCTTGATCTGTTTTCAAGTTCAATAGTTTCTTATTTACCTTAGAATTTTTTCATTCTTTTGGCTTTTTTCAAAACAAAATTTTTTTTCTTCTCTCCTAGAATCATTAATTTCCATTTGGTTCATTCTGATTTTTAATGTGTTTGTGACTAGGACAGAAGTTCTATACCTCTTCTGATGGGCTTTTGATCCTTTATTCCAATTCTCTCCTCCACATCTCTCATTTCTTTTGTAATATCTTTTTTAAAGTTTTGTTTCGTGTCTTCAAAGAACTTTAAGCATTCTTACAGGCAAGCTTTTTTATCTTTTGTTTTTATTATAGGTGTTTCTGAGTCTCTCTCCTGTTCCAGGTCTTTGCCTTGGTCATTCTTTCCATCATAAAAGTCTTTTTTGTTTGTTTGTGTTGTTTACCCATATTTATTGCTGGGGCCTGAGTTGAATCCTTAGACTCCCATACTCTGGTGATCAAATCAAGCTGAGGACCTTTCCTTCAAGCCCTTTCATTAGGCCTTTTTTTTTCACCATAGGCAGCAAAGTTATCCTTTACTGTAAACAGCTTGAGGTGAAGTTCTTTCTTTTGGATAAGGAGAGAGAGGAAGAAGAGCCCTTTTATGTAATTCTCAATAAAATTCAAGGATGTCCTCCTCTCATGACAGAGACATAGTTGAGGCTTTTCTTTTTTTGTGTAGTCATGCAAAATATATTTCCATATTAGTCATGCTGTGAAAGAAAACATAAAACCCCTTAATTTTATTTCTTTTTAGATAACATCCCTTCATTTTCAACTAACCCTGTGCCTTCTTAAGGAGTAGGAGGGAAATATATTGGGAGAAGGGGAAAGGGAGAGATAGAATGGGGTAAATTATCTCACATAAAAGTGGCGAGTAAAAACAGTTCTATTGGAAAGGAAGAGGGGCAGGTGAGGGGTAATGAGTGAATCTTACTCTCATTGGATTTGACTTGAAGAGGGAATAACATACACATTCAATTGGGTATCTTACCCCAGAGGAAAGTAGGGGGGAAGGGGATAACAGACGGGGGATGATAGAAAGGGAGGGCAGATTGGGGGAAGAGGTAGTCAAAAGAAAACACTTTTGAAAAGGGACAGGGTCAAGGGAGAAAATTGAATAAAGGGGGACAGGATAGGATGGAGGGAAATATAGTTACTTTTTCACAACATGACTATTATGGAAGTGTTTTGCATAATGATACATATGTGGCCTATGGTGAATTGCTTGCCTTCTTAGGGAGGGTGGGTAGGGAGGGAAGAGGGGAGAGAATTTGGAACTCAAAGTTCTAAAAACAAATGTTCAAAAAAAAGTTGTTTTTACATACAACTGGGAAATAAGATATACAGGCAATGGGATATAGAAATCTATCGTGCCCTACAAGAAAGTAAGGGGAAAGGGAATGGGGGAGGGGGATGACAGAAGGGAGGGCCAACTGGGGAAAGAGGCAATCAGAATATACGCCACCTTGGGGTTGGGGGAGGGTAGAAATGGGGAGAAAATTTGTAACTCAAAATCTTGTGGAAATCAATGTTGAAAGCTAAAAATATTAAGTAATAAAAAATAAAGTTTAAAAAAAGAAGGTAATTCAAAGCATCCCTCCATATGGCTATATATAGCTTTGGTTATTTCATCTGAAAACTGTTCATATCTTTTGATCATTTACCAAGTGAGGAATGGCTCTTATTTTTATAAATTTGATTCAGTTCTTTATATGTTTGAGAGATGAGGCCTTTATCAGAGAAACTGGCTTCAAAACGTTTTTCATAGTTAATATTGCTAATTGTATTTCCCTCCATCCTATTCCCCTCCCCATTTATTCTATTCTCTCTCCTTTCACCCTGTCCCTCCTCAAAAGTGTTTTGCCTCTGACTACCCTCTTCCCAAATCTGCACTCCCTTCTATCACATCCCCTCCCCTTCCCCTCCTACTTTCCTGTAGGGTAAGATAGATTTCTGTACCCAATTTAGTATGCGTGTTATTCCCTCTCTGAGCCAATTTTGATGAGAGTAAGGCTCATTTACTCCTCCCTTCCTTCTCTTCCCCTCTGCTGTAAAAGCTTTTTTCTGCTTCTTTTAAGAGATAATTTACTCCAACCATTCCTCTCCCTTTCCCTTTCTCCTAGTGCATTCCTCTATCACCCCTTAATTTTATTTTTTTAGATATCCTTTCATATTCAATTCAACATGTGCCCCATATATAGATAGATAGAGAGATAGATAGATAGATATGCCTTCTAATTGCCCTAATAATGAGAAAGTTCATAGGAGGTACAAGTACCATCTTCCCACATAGGAACATAAACAGTTTAACCTTATTATTTATTAAATCCCTTATGATTTCTTTTTCCTGTTTACCTTTTTATGTTTTTCTTTAGTCTTGTATTTTCTATTCAGCTCTCGTCTTTTCTTAACAATGCTTGAAATTCTTCTATCTCATTAAATGTCAATTTTTTCTCCTCATGGATTATACTCAGTTTTGCTGGGTAGGTGATTCTTGGTTGTAATCCTAGCTCCTTGCTCTCTGGAATATCATATTCCAAGCCCTCCTATCCTTTAAGGTAGAAGCTGCTAAATCTTGTATTATCCTGACTGTGGCTCCATGATACCTGAATTGTTTCTTTCTGGCTGTTCCCAGTGTTTTCTCCTTAGCCTGGGAGCTCTGGAATTTGGCTATGATATTCTTGGGAGTTTTCATTTTGGGATCTCTTTCAAGAAGTAATCAGTGGATTCTTTCAATTTTTATTTGGCCCTCTGGTTATAGAATACCAGGGCAGTTTTCCTTCATAATTTCTTGAAAAGATGATGTCTATATTCTTTTTCTGATCATGGCTCTTAGGAAGTCCAATAATTTTTTAAATTATCTCTCATTGATCTATTTTCCAGGTCAGTTGTTTTTCCAATGAGCTATTTCATATTGTCTTCTATTTTTTCATTCTTTTCAATTCTTTTCTGGATTTCTCATTAAGTCATTAGCTTCCATTTGCTCAATTTAATTTTCAGGGAATTATTTTCTCCAGTAAGCTTTTATACCTTCTTTTTCCATTTGGCCAATTCTGCTTTTAAAGGCATTCTTCCCATTGTTTTTTTGTATTTTTTTTTTTGCCATTTTCTCTGGTCTGTCTTTTAAGGCATTTATTTTCTTCAGTATTTTTTGTGCCTCCTTTATCAAGCTGTTCACTCATTTTTCATGATTTTCTTGCATCACTCTCGGTTCTCTTCCCAATTTTTCCTCTACCTCTCTTACTTGATTTTCCAAATCCTTTTGGGGCTCTCCCATGGCCTGAAACCAATTCATATTTTTCTTGGAGGCTTTGGATGTAAGAACTTTGACTGTTATCTTCTTCTGCGTGCATTTCAATCTTCCTTGTCACCATAGTAACTTTGTATGGTTAGAATTTTTTTCTGTTGTTTGTTCATTTTTCCAGCCTATTTCTTGAGTTTTAACTCTTTGCTAAAGTGGGGCTCTGTTTCCAAGGTGTAGTAGGGTTCACTGTCCCAAGCTTCAGGGGTTTTGTGCAGCTGTTTTCAGAGTTACTTCTAGGGACCTGGAAGTTTTCAGTTCTTCCAAAGTAGTCTGATCTAAAGAGAGGTGTGTTTACTACTCTTCTGGATTATGCTCTAGCATGTGAGTGACCACAAGCTCTCTTTTCTGCCCTGCACCTATGATAAAGGACCTCACTCCACCGTGGCCACAAGCTCTAACGTGCTAGTACTCCTCCTCACCTTACGACTGCCACCCAGGACTGTGAATCAAATCTGAGTATGGGCAAAGCAACAGAGTCCTGCCCCCAGTGCTAGCAAAGACACCCCTATAATCTCCTTCTGACCAGTTATTCGACCCCTTTACCATCTAAGGACTGAGAGCTCCTGAAGAAGCTGCTGCTAATTCAGTGGCTCCGAAAGCCTATTCATAGTTTTCCATGGCCCTGTCTGAGCTGGTACAGCCTGTGCTGGACTGTGTTCTACTCTCACCCAGGTGTGACAGACTTTTTCTGCAGACCTTCTAAGTTGTCTTTGGATGGAAAATTATTTCACCCTGTCCTTTCGTGGGTTCTGCCACTCCAGAAAATGTTTTATGGTATTTATTTAAAAGTGCTCAGAGAGGTTTGGGGAGATCTCAGGAGAGTCACTGCCTTTTCTCTGCCATCTTGGCTCTGTCCCCCTCGAGGCCTTTTCTTTAAGGGGGAGGAGAGAAGTCAAGGGTCTTCTGTATTTTATTATATTAAATGTCAGCCTGAGCAACAGGTTTTTTGGTCTTCACACTAAGATTTTTTCCCCCTTAGTAAAAAGGTGTTTTTTTTTTTCTTTTAACCTTAGCATTAGAGTCTGTCAATTTCACTTTAGTCCCTTAGAGAAATTCTTCCTGAGAAGGTAATTGAGGTTTTTAGGTAGGAAAAAGTAAAAAGTGAAAGTGAGAGATAGGAAAAAGTGAAAGTGAAAGACTTCTATCTCCTACAGAGAATGTTTTACAGATGAGGTTTTGAGATTTTCACTTCCCTCCCGAGGGAGATCTAGAATATTACTACTTGTCTGTCTAATAGTTGAGGTGTTTAATATTACTTAATAGTAGAACAGAGCTGAGCTATACTGTTTTCTTCTATTCTGCCTCAGGGTCCAGAATCTAAAACACCACCTTTTCCTCAAAATTTTCCCAAATTACCCTCCAAATAGAAAACATCCATCCCTTCCTCACATCTCACAAGCTACTCGATATGACTAATCCTATGCATTTAATCACATTATGATTTACATTACCATTGATCAAGTATAGTTCTCTTCCCACATACCCACAATGGACTGTAAACTCCTTGAGGCAGAAACTATGTTGCTTTCTGCATTTAATAGGCAATTAATAAATGTTCCTTAAATTGAGCTGTTCAATCTGAAATCAAAGAAATTCTGTCATGATATATTTACTCAATTAACAGACAGTATGGTACAAAAAAAAAGAACACTGGCTCTGAAGTCAGAGGCCTAGGTTCAAATCTGGATTTTGATGCCTACTACCTGTGTGAACTTGGAGGAATCACCTAACTTCACTGGTTCTCAGTTGAGACCAGACTAAATAGTTCCTAGGGTCCCCTTCCAGGTCTACATCTATGATTCTATGAAAAATACATGAATTTTTTATGGTAAAGAATGGTCTTCATACTTTAAAAGCTTAGAAACCACTAGTATGTCTAACAATAAATTAGATACATTTTTCTAATTAAATTCTACCTAGAATAACAGCAACATTATTTCATATTCTTGAGATAACAGAGCGATAGAAATGACACAAAGGGAAATAGCTAATATACATCTGCTTCTGTTTCATTATCTCTATGTGGATGGTGGACAAGATAAGATGTCCAAGGTGGTGGACAAGATTACAGAGGACTAGAACCTAAATCTTTCATTCCTTCTCAACAAAGAATAAAGAGAGGTATATTTTTTCATCTCTTCTGCCATGGCTTACTCTCTGGACTTAATCTAACCACAGCTGACTTCCCACTAAGGATTATGATTTTCATGACTGAAGGGAATAATCATATTGAAGAATCACCAATTCATCAAAATAAATTTACACGTTATATTTTTAATCTGACTTTGGCTTCTTCCCAACATCTAATGGTATTCACCACAAACCAGGGGCTTGTCATTTCTACCTTAGACCCAAAGGGAGCGGCAAGGAAGAAAGAAAGAGCACTACAAAGCAGCAATGGTAGTTTTGTGACATCCATCTTACCAGCTGAACTGTCACTGAGGCACAAAAATGGAGCATGTCAGCAATATTTCTTCTCTGCCACAAACTGTCAGTTACTCTCCTATTTTCCCCCTCCTCCTCCTCCTCATACCTATCTACACATAAATTCCTTCACTGACCACAAAAACTTCAGATGGAGGTAGAAAAATTCATCATAAAACCTGGGATTCCTGTAACAGAAGTGACCATATTATCCCCTGTGGATGAAAGCATTATTACAAAGGTTCCATGAATCTATATGAATCTAAGCATTATTTTATCTTTATTTACCTTCAAAATACATAGCTTGAATAATTAATGCTCTGTCAGCAGTTTCTATATACAATTAAATCCAACAATAATCTATTAAGTGCCAGCTATGCCACTATGTACACAAAACTATTATCGATGCTTTATTTGTGCTTAATAGGAAAAAAATGCTTTGAAACTCATCTTCACACAAATCTGGTTATTTTAAAATGTCCAATAAAACTGTAAGAGGCCTGATGTCTTTTTACATAATCTACCTATGAAAGTAGATTTTTTGCATTTGTTGCACTGAAATTTTAAAAATGAATTAATATGGACCCCCCTCTGTTTGAAACTTTAATCACTTCAATCAGATTTCTAATCTTTCAAAGCTGCAGAACACCTCCAACAACCTGAAGTTACTATATAATGAATAATCAAACACTGTCTGTAGATGAAAAAATATAACATGAAATATATATTATTTTTCAAAAGTCTGTAGATGAAATTATGACCAATAAAATACAAATTAATTTAAAAGTATTACTGAGCTGTTCAATCAGAATCTGGCTAAACATCTATATAACAGAATGTATTTGAGGTAGCAAAAGTACAGTGGAAAGAGTAGAACTTCGAATTATAGAACCTGAGTTCAAATGCTGGTCCAGTCATTCATTGCCTGTATAACCTTAGGCAAATCAATTAATCTCTCTGGGCCTCAGTTTCCTCACCTGCAAAACGAAGGAGCTTGGATTATATGACTTTTAATGTTCCTTTCAATGCAAAATCTACAATCCTATGATCATGGGCTTATTTAAAAAAAATTTAATGTCATGCAGTAGAAAGAATACTGGACTTTGAATCAGAATATGCGGCTTCAAGCACCAACTCTTCCACTTATTTTCTGAATGACCCTGAGCAAACCATTTCACATCTCTGGACCTCGGTTGCCTTATCTGTAAAATTAAGGGGGTTGGAGTAAAGGAAATCAAAAGTTTATTTCAGCTGCACTCTGCATCACCATTATTTAAATGCTCATGCAAAACAAGTAAAGATGTGATATATCTTTAGCAGAGTTCTGAGAGACCATAATGAAAAATAAATATTAAAATCACAATACATTTTAAATAAATGACAAACGTGTAAACACAATGAAAGTAACTGATAAAAATTCTCAAAATATAGAAACATATACAAACATTTAATGTAATAAATCAAAATAAACAAAAAAGCTAGAATATCCAGTACCAAAAGACCATCCTATCTTAACAAATCATCCTGGGACAAAGTCTTGATTCAATTCAACACACATTTATTAGGTGCTTATTCTGTTGAATGCATTCTGCTAACTATTCGGGACATAGAGACCAGGAAAAAAACAAAAACAGTCACTGCACTCACAATGTTTAAAGCAGCTAAACAAATGTAATATAATTTGAAGAAGAAAAAAGCGATAACATCTATGGGGATCAGGAAAAGTTTCCTGATTTTGTTAGAGAGAACAAGAAAATATTACTGTTTTAAAGAAAATGTGAACAATGATATTTAATATGATATCACAAAGTACTTGGTCTGAAAACTTTTCGTCTTTAAGACCAAAGATTTTCTGATCTGTTCTTCTCAGTCAATCCTGAGCTCAGTTGATTATTCAAGATATGTGTGTTCATAAGGCCAGTTCTATGAGCTGTCCATCCAACTGCATAGTACAGTCTAAACAATGGGTATTCTTCATCCACTTAGTTTTTCAATTGTGGATAGTTGGGTTGAATTTGAGTTGTTATGGATCTCATTCAGAGACTCTTTAGCATTTTAGATCTCGAAACAATCAGCACAAGAGCACCTACCTACAGTAGCATCTGAACGACCTCAACTTCAATACTGAATCCTTCAATGTGGTATCTGCACTGAACAACCTTCCCATTAGGGACATGCCTGACATAATCACTTATGTTTCAGGGCTTCAGAACAAATCTGAGGAGAGGAGAGAGGATAGACTATACTAAATGGCTTCTAAGGTCCGTTCCAACTACAAACATATGCTGCCATGATCTTTACTGTTCCTGGATTTCAACCCTGGAATTCCCTACCTGTAATTGCCTCAACACTGCCTCAACCATCCCAACTTGCCCTGCCTTAGCAGCCACCATCAGCTCAAGCTTCATACTGTCTCCATGCTTCTCTCCTGAATTGTTGCTGCCATCTACTGGAACATTCCTCTGCTACTGGGGTTTCTTCCCTGGGAGAGAAGCAGGGAGAAGGGAGGATGACTAGTACAATATTTTATGAGATTTCAGTGGCCATTAGGCTTTGGAAGCTAATCAACAATTTCTTTCATCTCTCTATTATGAAGTTAAGGCTCTTTATCCCCCATGAAGTCAAAAATTTTGAAATGTGGATAAGCACACCAATCACTTTTCATATGCACTTTCAACTTCTTTTGTGTATCTGGTAGCTAGAATCAGGCATATTGCCTAAAAACTTTTTAGAAACTTTGAAGAGGTGCTAGGAGCACAAGTGGGAAAGCTATTCTGTATTATGTCACCAAGGCCAAAGATCTCTATCTCTGTTACACTCTATGGAGTCTATGTGAACAAACATGAAAAACAAACAAAAGAGGGTGAGGACATACTGAGATCCATTCATGCTGGCAGAGGCATGCACAAGGAAAAACAGTTTCAAGAAAGTTTCAAAATCAGCTTCAATACAAGTGCATTATGTCCTGACTCATGAAAGCCCAACCCTCAGGAACATGTCCAGCATGTTAATCTCCCTGAGAGTTGTGGAGTATCTGTAGATATTCTAAGATTATTTCCAGTCCCTTTATTCTCTGGTGAGAAAAAGTTTACAATTAGGTTCAAGCCAGAAGCAAGCATGCATACAAAAGGTCCCAGCTATTTAACTGTGCTCTTTACCATCTAAACATGCTCAGAGTGAGGAGGTAATAACTGCTGTAAGCCCTCAGATGGAGTGAGCACTAGTGGATTTATCTCCCATGCAAGTTAAATATGAAACCATTGGCAAAAATGCCTGTTGAGGCAAATGCATGGCACAGTGGATTGGGTTGGACTTGAAGTCCTCAGACACTTACTGTGTGCGACCCTGGGCAAGTCCCTTAATCTCTCTCAATCTTCATTTCCTCATCTGTAAAATGGGGTAAGTATAGTCTCTACCTTACAGAATAGCTGGAATCAAACAAGATAATACACGTGAAGTGGTTTGCAAACCTGTAAGTGACACATCAAAGCTAGCTGCTATTATCATTACTTTTATTATTGTTAAAGTTGTTATTACTGTTGTTATCATACCCCTGTTTGTCTCTTCTTTCCTGCCTTAGGTGAAGTATTAGAGATGAACAGACAAAGCTGTGACCCTGTGAGCTCTGGAAGATAAAGAGAACACGAAGGATCCAAGAATCGGAGTTAGTGAGCAGCTGAGCATGGTAAGAAACACAGGCCGCAAGAAAGCTAGTTGACCCAAACCAGCAGTGGACTGTCACCAAAAAGCTGGTTTCTATAAGCAAAGGAGCAACTTTTATCCAATGGCTACCCAGGATCAGGAAGTTGAATTGAGGAGGGATTAGGAGGTGGTGGTGGTGAATACTTTGTAACAACCGCTACAAGTGTGAGTCCATTCTCCCTAGGAAACAATTTGGTTTAAGTGAGAGTGCTTCTGGTTTAGGAGATCCTATTCTTGCTATATCTTCTTAGCAAAGTTTCTCTTTACAAAAAGCTAATTGATGATAACTGGTTAAATGGCACTAAGGTGTTAATCAATGGGTCAATCAATACATAGGAAAAGGCTGAACTGTAACTGGCAATTGATAGTTTAGGAGAGAATACCAAAAAGGGGATTTGAGCCATTAGCATTAGGAAAATATTTCCAAATCCTTAGGGATACTTTGAGAAAAAAATGTAGACTTAGTGTGCAAACCCAAATTGCCAGTGAGAATAGAAACTGGATAAAGACCCCTACAGCTTATAAAGGTTACACATATAAATAGAATCAATTTTTGAAGGAAAATATATTTTCATTAGTGCTTCATCATCATAGACCATTTTTACTCCTAACACTTCTGTCCGGGAAAAGGATCATAATGCTGAAGTATGACACCCTGGTTTTTGTTAAATGTGGATAGTTTTTTAAAGCATTTACGCAACTTCTTGTTCAGATCTAAATGCCTCAGAACACTAATGATCAAACATGCATATGTGGGGGACTTTTCATATTTAAAAGTCACACCAACCTAGGATACGATTTTATTAGAGCTCACAATTTAGAAAGGATTGCATCTCATTAGCATATTAAGAAGATATTGAAACTATCCATAAACAATGGAATCAATTTTAGTACACTTTTCAACTCAGTGTAACAGATGCCTGAGTACTTCGTCTTTCTTAGAAGTATGTTAAACTATTTCAATATTTCAGACAATCTGTGAACAATATCAATGACAGGTTGTGAATAAATATTGATACTAAATATCCAAGACTTCTAATTATTTTATAAAATAACAAGTGAGAAACTAATTACATTTTTGAAAAATTCAGATTTCATTGGTTCTTACATAATATGCAAATTTAAGATGCTATTACCAGAAGGCTGGCTACCAGGTAATTCATTTTTATTTGATCCCAGTAACTCTTGAAGCAGACAAAAACACAAAGTAGCCTGATGTGCAGTACAGCACCTTCCAACCCTAGAGAGATAGGATGGTAAAAAGAGAGGCAAAGAGTGCTTAATCACACTAATAATTAATAAGAGGCAAAGAAGTACATAATTTTTGCTACAAATATGAATTTAAATGTTGAAATTCATAATTTGAGATTTTTGCCCAACAGCCAATAAGTTCACATATTACAAGATAAAAAGAATCACTTTTATATTACCAATATCCCTATAAATGAAACCAAAACATAAAAGAAAACGAATCTAAATGGAATAGTTCTAGGATTTTACTGAGGAAGGCAAATAAAGGAATTGATTTCATCATGTGTCCAAGTGTACTAAGAAACATTTCATAAAACATTTAAACATTTTGCAGCATTCACAATCAGGTATGATAACAGACACAAGTAGATAAAGTAACGGGCTTGGAGTGAGGAAGATCTAAGTTCAAATACCACCTGAGACATTAACCAGTTGTGTGACCCTAGGCAAGTAAAAGACTCAACCTCTCAGCTTCAGTTTCCTTAGCTATAAAATGAGAATAATAGTGGCACCTACCTTACAGTTATTATGAAGATTACATGAAGTAACATGTAAAGCATTTTGCAAAACTTAAAGTACTCTCTTAAAGTACTAAAAGTGGGTTTAGCAGTAACAGTAGTACAAGCATATCTCAGAGATATCACAGGTTCAGTTCCATACCACCAAGAAAGCAAATATTGCAATAAATTGAGTCCCATGATTTTTGTTTCCTAATGCATATAAAAGTTATGTTTACAGTGAAATGTGGTCTATTATGTGTGCAAGAATATTATGTAAAAAAAAAAGACGTACATACCTTAATTTAAAAAATACTTTATGGCTAAAAAATGCTAAACATCATCTGAGCCTTCATTGAATCTTAATCTCTTTGCTGGTAAAGGGTCTTAGCTCAATGTCCATGGCTGCTAACTGATCAGGGTGGTGATTACTGAAAGTTGACATGGCTGTAGAAATTTCTTAGAGTAAGACAACAATGATGTTTGCCTTATCAATTGACTCTTCCTTTCATTTGAATACTTTATATTGTAGCATTATTAATTATATATATATATAAAATTAATAATTAATTCAATACTGTTGTGTCACAGTGAACAGGGAAGCCACAGGAAAGGGTGAAAGACAAGACTGGTTGGTGGAGCAGTCAGAACAGACATATTTATCAATTAAGTTTGCCATCTTATATGGGTGTGGTTCACCCCAAAACAATGATAATAGGAGCATCAAAGATCACTGGTCATGGATCATCATAACAGATATAGTAATTATGAAAAAAATTTAAATGTTGGAGAACCACCAAAATGTGAAGGACATGGTATTGGAAAAATGGTGTCAATAGATTTGCTCAATGTAGGGTTACCAAAAACCTTCAATTTATTAAAAAAAAAAACCACAGAAGATCTGCAAAATGCAATATTTGCAAAGCACAATAAAGCAATACACAATAAAACAAGGTATGCCTGTAGTAACATAAGCAAATAAACCTCATGAAGATCATTATACCTAATGGACCAATATTTGTTGCAAAGGAAATTCTACAAAGAACCTGACAAGATGCCACAAACCAAGTCATGATGTATTTTGATACTTAGTGACTTCAATGAAAAATCTAGGTTGGAGATAATGCAAAAATTATGTTGGAAATTAGGAATTCAGAATCAAGAAATGAAAAAGGCTAAAGCATTACAAATTACTGAACTGCATTCCTCTATATTATTAATACTTTCTTCAAAGATGGTAATGAATAAGTCAAACAATTTTGTTTTTTAATTTTAAAACAATAAAACTGCCTAAGTCTTAACAGAGAAAGTGCTGGTTACAAATACAGGTACAGTAGTCATTTCTAAGTCAGCTCTCTATGTACAATTGTTGGCTGGATAATGAAAAAAAGGTAAAAGCAAACACCAAATTGCAAGGAAGCATAAAGATGAGGAACTATGTATGATTTATTACAGAAATTCTAACCCAAACTAAGTAACTTCAAAATTGTTTCTAGTTATCACTGCTTCCTAGAGAAATTAAACTGATACCAGAGAGAATCCAGGAACTAACCATTTACACAATTTCCATTCCAACCAGATTCACTAATTTTCAAATCAAGGTAAAGGATGACAAAAACTACAAGGAATATAATTTCACATAAAGGATAAGGATGAAAATTGGACTTGTGATTTCATTAGTACAGGGAATTATCAAATGAGCAAACTCCCTCTACCAGTGCAGATCAACATCTTCTCTGCAACTTCCTGTCTTAAGAGAGTTGCCTAGAGCAACATACCCAATATGTGTCAGATGCAGGACTTGAATATGTCTTCCTGACATCAGCGCCGTCTCTCCAACTATGCAACACTGGCTCTCTTATTACACCTCTTATCAATTCTGAAAGCAAGAGAAAACAACAGTGAACTTGGCTTGAAATCTAACAGAGATGATCATCCAAAGGTTATCTGTAGGTGAATCTTGGAGAAAAAATGTTGTAAAATAGAACAGATGTCCTGATAGTTTCCTACTTTCCCTATTTTGTTCTCTTTTCATTGATGACAATAGAGAACTACTATACTCATATTCAACTATAACACTATCTCATACAATGTGTAAGAAAATGGTAATGGAATTTAATATGAGGTTGGAAAAAGTGGATAGACCTGGCCAAATACTTTAAGGAGGACTCTGCTAGCAGTGACAAAATTTCAAAGGTTCTCGGGGATTTATTAAAAGGTAATAATGCTGAATAAAATATTCTGAAACCAGATTTTCAGCTAACCCTGGCATGTTTTGCCACTGCTGAATATATGAAACAGAGGTGTGATCTGACTGACAGAAGGCTGAGTATACTGCTACATACCTGCATAAGGCCATTTACCAAATTGGTGTCAGAGCTTCTTCAGGGAGAGACATGTTTCCAAAGCAGTTCCTCAGAGACATGGAGAGACAGACATGTATGGAAAGCCGGCTCCTCTACCTGTCCCCAGTTTCTAGTTTGCCTCTCTAGAGATTTTGGAAACAGAACTTTCCCACTGTTGAGACTGGGCTCTCTCTCCTTGTGTGAGTTGAGATATCTATCTCATTTCCTGTCTGACAGTTCATTAGCTCTTGAATATTTTTGGTTATACTCTAATATGTAGAACTCTTCTAAGTTCTCTATTGTTTTGCTTGGATAAATAGGTTTACTCCCTATCTGTGGTGATTTTTGTGTAACTATCATTTGATGGAAAGGTGCTAAGCTAGTGACTGTAAAGTGAATATTACTCTTTCGCTTAGGATCAACGATGAAAGCAACATTCCTTATGAAATCAGACAACTAGCACTTGGCCAGAGATATTTCAAGGGAATAGATATATAGTTCTAGCCCAGTATCCCTCTTGGAGAATGGAGAAAAGAGTCCCCAGTCTCATTAGTCCTTCTGGAGCCAGGCTGCCCCTCTTACCTTCAAGTAGTAGGCATATACAAGACTCTCTTATCCACAGAAGTGGTGGTAGTAATCCAAGAATGAAGTTTGGCACAGCAAGATTAGTGAGAGGATAAAGGGGAAAGAGACTCAATAGGACAGGATACACTTGAACTGGTTCACTAAAGGGTCTAGATGGAAAAAGGAGAAGACTAGGGATAGTGCAGGGGTGATGACCTAGGATTGGCCTGTACGGGGCTGAGGGAGTGGAAGCCATTGTGTGGACAAAGGACTGGGTTTGGAAAGGGAAGGCAAAGGCAGAGGTGGAAATACTAGTAGACTGATCAGATGAGGGAATTTCAGGGTTCAGATGATGTAAGTGGTGCATTTGTGGCTCATAACAAGATCAAAGATAAACACCTTTGTGTATGGGTGAGTTGGGACTGGAGGAATAAGCTGATGAAGTAGGAAATTAGGGTGTTTTTAGAAGAATCAATATGTATGCTGAAATTCTCTCCCAGGAATGCATGAGTTGGGGAACTCTGAGGAACGAAGGGGAATGTCCTGGAGGTTTGTATACAAATGCTACCAGGATTTTGATTGAGTGGTAGATACAGATTTTATGAGATGTTCCTCAGTAATAGTAGGGAGGAAAACTTGGAAGTGGTGATAGGGAACAAGGTGTATTCCAAATTCCTTTCCTCAACCAGTGAGTTGAGGGAAATGAGTGAAAGTGCAGTTAGTATTGGAAGGTGCAGCTTCCTCAGTGTATTATAAGGAGAGAGCCATGCCTTAGTGAGAGCCAGAAAAAAGGAAAGGATTTAAGCTCAAAGCAAGTTTCATGCCTGTGAGAAATGGATAGCTCTTAGTTGGGACACTGAGGGGAAAGGGGTTTGAGGTGAATGGGAAAAAAAAACTAAGCAATGGGATGTAGAGAATGGGGTTTGAATGGTAACCTAAAGGGGTTTGGAATCAGTGGGATAGAGAGGGCATGACCAGGAGGAGTTTGCTAATCATTAAGGGAAATTTTTAGAAAGATTATCAATGTCAGTAGCATTCTGACCTCAGGGTGGAGTCCTTTAAGAGCACTGGACAGTTCAGATGGGATGACAAGAACTTGGAGCAGAAGTACTGATAGTCTCCTTCCGACAAGAGACTAGGCTGAGAACCTGATGGAATAGCATCTTCTCCCCACACCTCAGGCATAGGAATATGGCATGTTGGAAGGATACTTCTCTTCTTTACACAGGAGGCTAGAGAGCATGCAGGAAACAAACATTCCTGAGATGGGATGACTAGAATGGCACCCACTCTCCTCACTATAGCAACAGTACTGGAATATTTGTTTTCTTCCAAGAGAGGCCAGAGACTATGCAAGAGACTCACTTGGATCCTTTAAAAAAAATGCTGTCTATTCATTAATCTCCCCTCTTTTCTTTAAACATTTATTCCCATTGAATTCCATCTTACTAGATTCGTCCAATGCAACTATCCAATGTTTTGGGGTCCAGATTCTGTTATACACTGTATTAGGTATCCCTGCCTACTTTGGTGTCATCTTCAAATTTATGAGCATACCAAATGTCTTTAGTCAAACCATTAATAAAACTGTCTGGCAGAGCCAAGATGGCAGCTGGAAAGCAGGGACCTGCTTAAGCTCTCCACCAGGACCCTCCAAACACCTGTAAAAAATGACTCTAAACAAATTCTAAAACTGTAGAACCCACAAAATAGCAAAGGGAAGCAGGGCTCCAGCCCAGGAAAGCCTGGATGGTTGCTGGGAAGGGTCTATCGCACAGAGCTGGGAGAGGACAAGAGCACAGCCCAGAGTGGGCCGCGCCAGGACCAACCAGACTGGGAGCCTGGCAGAACAGGCGTAGTGCCCTGAGTCGTTGAGCTGTGGCAGTTACCAGACTTCTCAACCCACAAACGCCAAAGACAACAGAAAAGATTAGTGGAAAAACTGCTAGATCCAAGTGAGAGGAGTGCGCAGTCAGCCCCAGTGCCGGGAGTGGTGGAGGTGCTGAAGCTCTGCAGCTGCTCCCAGAGCTCCAGCTCTGGTTGCTTCCAGCCCCAGGCCCACCCTGTGGGAGGAATTGAGCGGCGGATCAGAGCAGGAGTGCAGAACTTGCTTGGATCTGGGTTGCGGTCCTGGTTGGCGGTTCTTGGGGGAGGAGGAGCACTGGTATGGCAGAGCTTGCTGTGTAGATGTAGTTCTGAAAAATAGCAGCACAAGGCCCATAAAGCTTGGAACAAAGCATTCTCTACTCTACAAGCAGTCATACCCCGACAAAAACCTCAACGGTCAAGTAGTTGGCTAGGAACAGGAACAGGCAGGGAAAATGGACTCAGATTCAAGCTCAGACTTTATATTACTTTTTTGGTGACAAAGAAGATCAAAACATACAGCCAGAAGTAGTCAACAAAATCAAAGAGCCTACATCAAAAGCCTCCAAGAAAAATATGAATTGGGCTCAGGCCATGGAAGAGCTCAAAAAGGATTTGGAAAAGCAAGAAAGAGAAGTAGAGGAAAAATTGGGAAGAAAAATGAGAGTGATATAAGAAAATCATGAAAAACAAGTCAATGACTTGCTAAAGGAGACCCAAAAAAATACTGAAGAAAATAACACCTTAAAAAATAGACTGGAGCAAATGGAAGCTAGTGACTTGATGAGAAATCAAGAAATTATAAAACAGAAACAAAGGAATGAAAAAATGGAAGACAATGTGAAATATCTCTTTGGAAAAACCACTGACCTGGAAAATAGATCCAGGAGAGATAATTTAAAAATTACTGGACTACCTGAAAGCCATAATCAAAAAAAGAGCCTAGATAGCATCTTTCAAGAAATTATCAAGGAAAATTGCCCGGATATTCTAGAGCCAGAGGGTAAAATAGAAATTGAAAGAATCCACCAATCACCTCCTCAAAAAGATCCCGAAAAGAAAACTCCTAGGAATGTTGTTGCCAAATTCCAGAATTCCCACGTCAAGAAGAAAATATTGCAAGCAGCCAGAAAGAAACAATTTGGGTACTGTGGAAACGCAATCAGGATAACACAAGATCTAGCAGCTTCTACATTAAGGGATCAAAGGGCTTGGAATATGATATTCTGGAGGTCAATGGAGCTAGGATTAAAACCAACAATCACCTACCCAGCAAAACTGAGTATCATACTCCAAGGCAAAATATAGATTTTCAATAAAATAGAGGACTTTCAAGCTTTCTCAGTGAAAAGACCGGAGCTGAATAGAAAATCTGACTTTCAAACACAAGACTCAAGAGAAGCATAAAAAGGTAAACAAGAAAGAGAAATCATAAGGGACTTACTAAAGTTGAACTGTTTTGTTTACATTCCTCCATGGAAAGATGATATGTGTAATTCATGAGACCTTTCTCAGTATTACGATGGTTGAAGGGAATATACACATATATAGACAGAGGGCAGCACAGGGTGAGCTGAATATAAAGGGATGATATTTAAAAAAATAAAATCAAATTAAGGGATGAGACAGGAAGAAAGGGAAAGATAAAATGGGGTAAATTATCTCACATAAAAGTGACAAGAAAAAGCAGTTCTATTGGAAGGAAGGAGGGAGCAGGTGAGGGGGAATTAGTGAATCTTGCTCTCATTGGATTTGACTTGAGGAGGGAATAACATACACACTCAATTGGGTATCTTACCGCAGAGGAAAGTAGGGAGAAGGGGATAAAAAAGAGGTGATGACAGAAGGGAGGGCAGATGGGGGAGGAGGTAATCAAAAGCAAACACTTTTGAAAATGGACAGGGTCAAGGGAGAAAACTGAATAAAGTGGGACAGGATAGGATGGAGGGAAATACAGGTAGTCTTTCACAACATGAGTATTGTGGAAGTGTTTTACATAACAATACATGTGTGGCATATGTTAAACTGCTTGCCTTCTTAGGGAGGGTGGGTGGGGAGGGAAGAGGGGAGAGAATTTGGAACTCAAAGTTTTAAAAGCAGATGTTTAAAAATAAGCTATTTTTGCATGCAACTGGGAAATAAGATATTCAGGCAATGGGGCACAGAAATCTATCTTGCCCTACAAGAAAGCAAGGGGAAAGGGGATGGGGCTGGAGGGAGTGGGGTGACAGAAGGGAGGGCTGACTAGGAAAGAGGGCAATCAGAATATATGCCATCTTGGGAGCGGGGGGAGAGTAGAAATGGGGAGAAAATTTGTAACTCAAAATCTTGTGGAAATCAATGCTGAAAACTAAAAAATAAACATGGAATTACTAAAAAACAAAAAGAAAGAAAAAAAAGAAAACTGTCATGTACGCAGTCACACACAGATCCTTGAAGTACTCCATTAGAGTACTTGATACTGAACTCCACTGTTATTGAACCATTCATTAACAGCTATTCTTTGGGTCTGGCAATCCAACCAATTCTGAATCTAATTATATCATTGTCTAACACATCTCTTTCCATTTTTTCCACAAGAATATAAGGAAACAGTCAATAGTCAATAAACACTAATTAAGCACCTACTCTGTACCAGGCATGGTGCTAAGTACTGGATACTTTATCAAAAACTTTTCTAAATAAAATCAGGATAAACTTTAGCCATAGCATTTCCCTACTATAATTTAGAACTTGTTAAAAAAAAAAAGACATGTAGTTAATCCAGGCAGCTAGGTGATCCATGAGATATGGCACAGAGCTTAGAATGAGAAAGACCTGAGTTCAAATCCTGCCTTAGAAACTGCTTGTACAAACTGCTTGTAAATTTTTAAGCTTCGGTTTCCTTATCTGCAAAATTACAGAGCTGGATGTGATCACATCTAAGGTCCCCCTCCAATTCTAATCTGTGATCCTAAAACTTGTTCTTTGTAAAAGACATGGCTCTTTGTAATCACTGCTTCCTTTCCTATATATTCATGAGACACAACTTTAATGATCTAGAATTTTCCCAGGTATCAAAAGTCAAAACCACTGACTTATGGGCTGCAGATTCTATTTTCTTCCTTCTTTGAGAATTGTGACATTTAAATACCTCAAAATTTAATATGCCAAACAGGAAAATTTTGAGGAAAAATCAAGTTTCACATAATACAGTTTTGAGTTTCTGAAAATAACAATGTAACTTTATATATATATATGTGTGTGTGTGTGTGTGTGTGTGTGTGTGTGTGTGTATGTATATATATGTGTGTGTGTGTGTGTGTGTGTGTATATATATATATATATATATATATATATATATATATATATACACATGGCTCTTTGAAAAATAAGCATTTGCAAACAGTTCTCTTTTTTCCCAATTTATCTTTGTCAATGAAGGTGGTAGGCTCCAATGTGAGGGATTAAGCTATTTCCCCCCTTGGCTTCAAAATTTCTTGAAATTTCAATGAACTATACAATTTGTCCCTTTAACCTTTTCCCACGCTAATCCCCTACGTAACATCACCCCTGGTAGGTACTTTTACATCATTCTTGCTCCCAATTAATTGACCATAGCTAGAGAAAAATTATAGAACCATGTTCTCTCTGTGCACTAAAAATTCACTTAACTTTTATATTGCTCTATCCCTATTATTTAGCAATCTTCTAATTCATCTCTTGTTAATTCATTAGCACATTTTCACAATGGATATTTCATACCTTTTCTGCCTTCAATCCCACTACCAGACCTCAATCTCAAATGATAATTTCATCTCTTAATTTACTGAGGAGATAGAAATAATTGTGAGTTCCCTCAACTCTGTCTACTCCAAAATCTTTCTATATCCACTTCTCACTTTCTTTCCTCTGGTCTCTGAAGTAATAGTCCTCCTTCTTTTTAATGCTAACCCCCATCACTGATGTTAACCCTCCAATTAACTCCCATATCCCTGTGTCTCCTTGTTTCTTCAAAGATTTTGCTTCTCCAGCATTTTCAACATTTCCCATTCCACTAATGTTTTCCCTCTCTGCCTTTTCTACCTTTAAAGTCCTTCACTGGACTGTGATGGCTCCCTTTAGCCACAGAGCTATTTCTAGCTTTCCTTTCACTGCCAAATATTTTGAACAAATGGTCTACACCTGCTGTTTCAACCTTTTCATACTCACTGTCTTCTCATGACTTCATATTCTGGCTTCTACTTGTACCACTCTACTGAAACTGAACTTTTGAAGGTCAAGAATAATATTCTAATTGAAACATTTGAGTGGTCTTTTCTAAGTCTTCATTTCTAAGACCTATTGAGTTTACTTCCTTAACTTAACAAATGAAAATCATTGATTTAGAGATCTTACACGTCATCAAGTCTAGCCTCCATATTTTACAGCTAAGGAAACTGAGATCCTGAGAGGTGATATGACTTGTGATTTGTATTTGTGATTCCTACTTTCATAATATATAAATTTTTATATATTTATATATAACATATTTCTATATATTTATAATTATATAAATAACCTTATTTAAATTATCAGATAAAACAACAGTGTCCAAATTCAGGGCGTCCCAAAGTTGTAGTTTAGTTTTAAACTATTAATGCATATAGGTACATATATACAAACAGACATATGCAACTTTTATTTTCCATGTTTTTCCTTCTTTCCCTAAAGATCAAAAGTGAAGAGAGTCAAGACAAAAACAGTGAGAAGTAGCTTTTCAGACATTAAGTTACTTAACTATTCCCCAACACACTAAACTCATGCTACATAAGGTGAAAAGTGGTCTCTGATTTGCTCAACCCAGCAATTCAGAGATTGGCCTTTGGTCCATACATCCTTACTCCTTTAGCTAAGAGATTCTTGTTCCAGGGAAGAATGATAATATGTGTCTCTTACTAACTTGATGGTTACATTTTCACCTTGGTTGAATTATTGTAGTAGCAATTACATTTGAAGATCTTTCCCACTCATTAATAGGCCATGTGACCTGCTTGCATCACAGAAAGCCTAGGTTATATGTCACAGGAGGAGCTTCCTGACAGGAAAAATAAGTTATGACACAGAAAATGCTGAGAGAGAGAAAATGCTGGTGGTGGCTAATGGCCACCCTTGTGATTGTTAGAGCTGAACAGGCTGACTTAGCTGTACTGTGAATCTGTTTTGGGGAAGACCCCAGCAGGCGGTCGGAGAGGTTTTGGGATAGCCAGCCTCCGTGTTGTGATATTCTGTATTGAATGTTTTGGGTTCCTTGCTGTTATGATGAAGTAGACTGACTGGCTGTAGAAGCTGGGCATTTGGTTATAGGATATCGTTCTCTGGTATCTGAATAAATGGTTTACTTCTACCTTCTATGTGGAGAGTCTCGTATACTTTGCAATACAGAACTACATAGGCATTTTGATGATTATCATCTACATTGTTATTATTGCCTTACTGTTTCAATTATTTATGATTTTAAATCAAAAATAATAAATTTAACAGTGATTTTAAAGTTATCTTTGCTATTATCTTTCCATTCTTACAGACGGCTAAGGAGTATCTGTAGTTCTAACCAAATATAAATAATAAATCAACTGTATCAATATGTCCATGTAAAAATCGGCCTATAAAACATGGTTTTACTTTGGTTATTTTGTTTGATAAAATTTGGCTGAGTAGACAGAAAATTCAACCTTATCGACTGATTAGGTATTTTATCTGTAAGTTAGTAATTTTTATACCAAGTTTCATTTCAGTCTAATTATGTTTCAAACTGCCAAATTATAAATTCTAGAAAATCTGAATTTTATAATGGAAATGCTGACATGCTAAATTATGGTATAATACTCCCCAAACAACTAATATGTATTTGGAAGCCATTACCACTTAGAGTTAGAAATTTTACTTTTTTGGCAGCCAGAACCAATTTAAAACATGTAGTGAAGTTGGGTACATTTAGAATAATTTTAATGTCAGTTTTCTGGACAAGTAAAAAAGCTTATTGTAAAACCTCAGAGTGGGAAGCCTCTGGTGTTATTCCCATCCAGTCAAATATAGGTCCATCTTTAAATACTACTATAGAGACTGTAATACAAAGCATAAAAGGAAAAGTGATACCTTGATTAACAAAGCCACTAGGAATAAAACATCTTTAGAACAGTGCCAGCATTGAACAGCAAATTTTAAAAGATTAATTTGCACAGAATGAGTAACTGAGCACTGAGAGAGTTGGTCATCCCCTTACAGGTACTTTGAAAGGTCAATACAAAATTATTTTTCCATTTGATTTTAATTCATTTTAAAGGATCTTAAACTTTGTCTAGTTGAAATCCCACATAGCTAATTATAGCATAAACACCAATAATGTCAATGTTCTCATGTCTTTGTCACCTACAAGTCTATTACATATATATACATATATATACATACACATATATACACATATGCATATGCATATATATAGACACACACACACACCTTTCTGTGCATATATACTATATATATATATATATATATATATATATATATGTTTCCATAAATACAGAGTTGTACTTAGCTCTATACAATCCCAACAGACAAAGTCAACTAGGTAATGATAACTCCAAGAGTCTGTGGCCAGATCTGAACTCAGCTGAAGATTAAATACTTTGGCCACATAATGAGAAGACAGGACTTGTTGGAAAAGCCTCTTACGCTGAGAAAGATTGAAGGCAAAAGAATGGAAATGAAGAGGACAAAATGAATAGATAACGTCATGGAAGCAACAAACATGAGGTTGGACAGACTTAAGGAGATAGTAGAGGATAAAAGGGCTTAGCATGCTATGGTCCATGGGTCATGAAGAGTTGGATATGCCTGAACAACAAAATATACAAGTGTTTGCAACATGACTCTTTAATGTCAAGCTCAGTGTGTGCATTTTAAAATATAATTTAGTTTAATAATTTGACTCATACATACACCTTTCAGACATGGCTAAAGCCAGGTGCACTAATAAATATAAGCTAGAGTGAGCTTTTGATTACCAAATCTCATTGATTGCCATTTTAGTGTGAAAATGGTTTAATCTTGAAGACATAGAAGTTATCTGTAGAAGAATCAATCAATCCAACATTGAGCAAATGTCCCTTTGGAACCCTGTCTTCAACTAGTTGGGGCCTCCCGAGCACTATTAATTTGATTCATTGTACTCGAACTTGTGAAATTTAAACAAGGGAGGTATGAAGTTCTTATGCAAAGCATATATGTAATGTAATGCTGGGGATGATGAAGCCAAACAATCTTTTGTCAGAGGAGCCATCCCTCTCTGCATGCTTATATATGGTCTTTCTCTGCTCAAAAGATGGTAGCAGCCAGGACACTACACACATGAACTTGTTAACTCAGCTCAAGGTTTTGGATAGTCAGAAAATCCAGCTTTACTGTTTGAGAGAGAATGGTCCAGAATTTCTCTCCCCTCACCCTCCTGTGTGGAGAAGAGGGCAGATTTTCAATCTGGAAATCACTTTAGCTCCAAAATGCTTATCTTGGAAGTTACCCTCTGTCCTGGGGTCCCTCTGCTTGGAAGGTGAAGGGTTCCTCTCAGAACCTCCATTTGAGAAAGTTGCTCAGGCCAACCATCTCCAACTCTTCATTTCTCACCATATTGCACTCTGGATTTCTCCATCATGCCCCACCATGCTGAGTATCTCCACTCCCCTCTCACCCAACCCCAATTCAACTTTCCTTTTATGTGTTTTCTTCCCCCTTAGAAAGTAAGCTCCTTGAGGATAGGAGTTGTCTTCTTATTTATATCTGTATCTCCAATAGTTAGTACAGTGCCTTGAACACAGTAAGCACTTAATAAATGTTTGCTGACTAAATGGATATTTGCCAAAGAACTAAAATTGAAAAACATCAAAGGGCAAAAGAAATGCACGTGTGAGCATAAGCACTGTGCAACACAGAACACCCAACAAATTATAAAATAGAAGTATGGTTTGAGGTCGTGTTTGATGACATCAAAGAAAAGTATGAGCCTGAAAGAAAATGTACTGGTCTTGTGGTAAGAGCAAGGTAAAACCACTGGACACTCTATATGTTCCACTGACATCCTCTTAATGTCTAGTGACATTAAGTGAAGAAGGCCCTACAGCATGTTGAGTGGATCTCTTGTAGTGTATGGGAGTTAAAGGGCAAGATTCACACAGCTACTAAGTGTCTGAGACCCGAATTCAAATCCAGTCTCAGGCACTTACAGTTGTGTGATGCTGGACAAGTCAATTAACCTCTGTTTGCCTTAATCCACAAGAGAAGAAAACCATTCCAGTACCTTTGCCAAGAAACCCCTATGGACAGCATTGGCATGCTACAGTTCACAGAGTCACGTAAAGTCGAATATGACTGCAAGATTGAACAACATGCACCAAATGCAAAGAAGAGCAAAAACATAGCCCATGTTCTCAAAGAGCCAATATTCTAATGGGGGAGGCAGTATACAAACAACTATGTACATAAAGGATATATAAAGAATAGAGAGTAGGTAATTTCAGTGGGGAAAGACTACTAGCAGCAACAGGGGAGGGGAGATTAACCAGGACAGACTTCCTACAGCAGATGGAGCTTGAGCTGAGTCTTGAAGGAAGTTGGGGAAGGTGGGACTCAAGAGTTGAGGAGAGAGAGCATTCCAGCAATGGTGGATAGCCAGTACAAATACAACAGGAAAATGGAATTTTATGTGTGCAAAAGAGCATTTAGACCAGGTTACCAAAATTTCTGAGCATGTGGAAGATGAATAAATAAAGACTGAAAAGACAGAAAGGGATTAAGTTGTAAAGGGTTTTAAATGCCAAACAGGATTTTATATTTGATCATGGAGGCAATAGGGAGTCCCTGATTGAGTCGGGCAGACTTGGGCTTTAAGGAAAATCATTTTGCCAGCTGCATAGAGGACAGAGTAGGATTGGGAGACATTTGAGGCAAGGAAACCAATTAGAAGGTTATTGCAATAGTACAGGCAAAAGCATACACAATGGTGGAGGCTCTGCAAGTGAAAGATGTATGTGAAAGGAAAAAGAAAATTTGAAAACAGACTGGATAAATGGGGTTAAGCGAGAGTGAGGTCACCAAATTTATGAGCATGGGTGTCTCTTGCAACAAAAAAGGGAATTTTAGAAAAGGGAAGGGTTTAAGGAGAGAAAAGATAACAAGTTATGCTTTGGACATGTTGAATTTAAGGTGCCTATGGGATATACAATTCAAGACATCCATCTGGCAGTTGGTGATACTAGAATGGACCTCAAGAAAGAGATGAGTGTTGTTTATATTCATTTGAGAGTCATCTGAAAGGAGAAAACCGAACCCATGGGAGCTAATGAAATCACCAAAAAAGATATTATAGAGTAAAAAGAGAAGAGGGCCCAGCACAAAGCCTTGAGGGTCTCCTATTATAATTACTGGGCATGGCATGGATGAAAAACCAGCAAAGGATAATGAGAATAACCAACTGGGCTGTTAAAAGGAGAACTAGAAGAGAGTAATATGGCCTCTAGTCCGAGGTGGCGTCGCCGCAGCCGCTCTCGAAGCAGGAGTCGCTCCTGATCCCGAAGCCGATCTCGTTACAGCCGATCCAAGTCTCGTTCTCGCACTCGATCCAGATCTCGATCTACCTCTAAGTCCAGGTCAGCCCGTAGATCCAAATCCAAGTCCTCGTCGGTCTCCAGATCACGGTTCAGGTCCAGGTCCAGATCCAGAAGTCCTCCACCAGTATCGAAGAGGGAATCAAAATCTAGATCTCGATCCAAGAGCCCCCCCAAGTCTCCTGAAGAGGAAGGAGCTGTTTCATCTTAGGATCATGATACAACAGAAAGCAACATAATGGATGACTTGGGGAGAAAGACCACATTCAGTCCATTGAAGAGTCCCTGGAACAAGCAACTGGCTATTGAAAAGGCGCAGTTGTGTAGCAGTTGAGTAATGCTGGTTAGCTGTTAAAGTGGCGTATTGCAGTGCAGAGTGCTTGGCTGTTTCCTGTTTTCTCCTGATTGCTCCTGTGTAACGATGCCTTGTCATGCAGAAACAAATGGCTGTCCAGTTTATTAAAATGCCTGACAACTGCACTTCCAGTCACCCGGGCCTTGCATATAAATTACAGAGCATACAGTGAGCACATCTAGCTGATGATAAACACACCCCCTCCCAAAAAAATGGTAAATCTGATCATCTTGATGTTAGCTTTTCTCTTAAAAAAAAAGAAGAGAGTAATATAATAAAAATCTAAAGAGAAAAGAATATGCAGGATGAATGTCAAATGCTGCCAAAGTTTAGAAAGAAGTTATGAAGAATGAGGCCTGAGAAAAACCCATGAAATGTAACGACAGCAATAATAATAACAATATCTTTTGTTGTTGCTGAGTCATTTTTCAGTCGTATCTGACTCTTCCTGACGCCGTTTGGGGTTGACAAAGATCCTGGAGTGGTTTGACATTTCCTTCTCCAGATCATTTTACAGATGAGGAAACTGAGGCAAAAAGGGTTGCCCAGGATCACACAGCTACTAAGTGTCTCAAGCCAGACTTGACCTTAGAAAGATAAGTCTTCCTGACTCCAGACCCAACACACTAACCACTGTGCCACCTAGCTGCCCCAATAATAATAACTATCTTCTATGTAGCCCTTTAAGGTGTGTTTTACAAACATTATCTTATTTGATCCCCACAATACCTCTGCTAGGTAGGCAATATTAAACAGATGAGAAAAAGCTAAAAGACTTTCTCAAGGTCACACAACTAGTAAGTGTCTAAGGCAATAACTGGATTCAGATCTTCCTGACTCTCTATGTCATCACCAGGCTGTCTCAAATTAAAAAGATTATTAGTAACTTTGGAGATAGCAATTTTAGTTGAATGATGAGGTCAGAAGCTAGACTGCAAAAGGTTTAGAAGTGGAGGCACTTAGTATAGATGGCTCTCTCTATGAGTTTAGCTGAGAAGAGATAAAGGATGAGAGACAGTGGGGATGGCTGGATGAAGTGAGGATTTTTTAAGGACGGGGGAGACATGGGCATGTTTGTAGACAGCAGGAAGGAGCCAAAAGAAAATAAGCAATTGAAGATGTGAGAGTGCATGGAAGCAGTCATCTGAAGAAGGAAGCATATGGGATCAAAGGTATATGTAGAGAGATTTGCCCTGGTAGGCAGAAAGGCCACCTGTCCATGTGACATAAGATTAAAGGACAAAATAGTGTGGGAAGATGCTTGACTGATGTAAAAAGACAGGGTAAGAGGGAACTCTCAAAGAATGGCTTCAGTCTTTCTCGGTGAAGTGTAAAGCAAGGTCCTCAAGCTGATAGGATGGAGAGAGGGAATGAAGGGAGGGATGAAATGATTTGGAGTGGTTGCTATGTTAAGTAGGATAGTGAATTGATCATGGATATATCAAAGAATGACCATGCTTCAGTGAGGACCCAGTTAAGATTGCTGAACATCTCATACTCGCTCACTCTCCTCATGGTTGAATCAAGTGAGGGTTTCAGAAGGATGGAGGAGACATAAGTAAGTTTGTAGTCAGCAGGCAGGAGTCAATAAGACAGCTCTCATCCCCCTAAAATCATCACAGGAGTTTTGACCTGCCCTGTTTCTGACCTGGGGTGGCTCACCCTTCACTATGCAACCTGGTTTCCTTCTGCTCCCCAAGGCTCACCATACTCGTGTCAGACTTAGGGTGCACATCGAATCAGCTTGGCCCACTACAGGTCAGAACTTCTGAGCTCAAGAGATCTGTCAGCCTCAGCCTCCTCAATAAGAGGATTTATACCCAATATGTATATACTAATACACGCACCCCAGATTTTCAAACCTTGTCCAGAGCACAAAAATAAATTTGCTGTCTTGGCTATGATTCAAATTCTCTTCTTTTCTTCAAAGATTCAACCCAATGTGTAACAGAATTTCAAAAACTTAAATTCTAACCAATGCCATCTTTATTAAATGCTTCCACAATACTCGCAGAATACAATGCTAACATCCAATCCATATTACCAAGCTGATTTTTGGTAATAAATTAGAATGAATTACATAAGCCAAAAAACAATCACCTTTTATCAATTAGTTGGTTCTAGCACATAGTTCATACTTAATAAATTCTAATTCCTGACTTCAGAGTCAGGAAGGCTGATCCTCCTGAGGTCAAATGTGGATTCAGACACTTGCTAGCTGTGTGACAGTGGGCAAGTCACCTTACCCTATTTGCCTCAGTTCCTAATTTGTAAAATGAGCAGGAAATGGCAAACCACTCCAGTATCTTTGCCAAGATAACCCCAAATGGGTCATGAAGAGTCGGACACCAGTGAAAAAATTGAAGAGTATGCTCCAAGTGTTAATTGTGATCACTTATAAAGACTACACTTCTGTCATGGGAAGATCTTGTTAAACTTGATAAGAGTTCCACAGGTCTAGTCTAAGTATAATGTTTTAAAAAACCAATGAAAATGTAAGCTGCGATAAGAGAAGTACATTATCCCAGGTACAGAGTAACAGTTTCACTATATTCTGAAACAGACCACATCTAGAACATTTTTTTTTTCAATCTTGGATGTCTCATTTTAAAATGGACAATGACAAACCAGAATTAATCCAAATGGAAATTAGATCAGAAGATTGGGTTTGGCAACTATATCACATTAGGATGGATTGAAAATACTGAAGTAGGTTTTTCCGGAAAAGAGAACATATGATAGCAGTCTTAGAATATCTTAAAGGTATCATATAGAAAAGACTATTGTGTATGGTTCCAGAGGACAGAGAGAGAACTTGATCCAATTAAGTGTAAATTACAGGAAGGCAAATTTCAATTCAACATGAAGAGCTTTCAAACAATTAGAGCTATCTAACAATACAACAGGGCTCTTCTTGTGGAGAGCTCTCCATCAATTGAAGCATTCAAGCATCCTAGATGATCTCCTGTCAGGCATTTTTTAATACAAATTTTCTTTTTAATTATACATTTAAACATCAACAAACATGATCATTTCAATATAAAACGGACAGAAAAAAGGACCATACATAAATATGTGAATTTCTGATACTGAGGATATACTGTGTAAAGCATGTATCAAACATAACATGGTACTAATAAGACTCTCCTGCTTGTCTGTGTCTTTTGAATTTGTGTCTGCTCTCTCATGTATTTTAATTTAATTTTGAAATTTAACATTTTTATTTCCTTCTTCTTTCTTCATTTCTACAACTACCTACAAATTATCAGCTCCCACATAGTCAATGCCTTCCCTTATAAGGAAGGAGAGAATCTGGAATTATACTTATAATAAATAAGTATAAGCACGCAAAACAAATAAATGCATTGGCTGTTTCTAAAAATATTGTCTCATTCTTTACCTCTAATCATGACCTCTCTTTGAAGAGGTCGGAAGCATTCTTCAATGTCACTCTTCTAAATCATGGTCACTATTTCGATGACAGTTTTAAAATCTTTCAAAGTTGTTTTCCTTCAAATTAGTATGGTTATTTTGTAAATTGTTCTCTTGGTTTTATTCATTTCATTCTGCATCACTCATGTCTTATCAAGTGTCTCTGAATCTATTATATTCATCATTCATACAACAGTATTTGTCCAGCATGTTTTCAAAGGTGTTGCTGCATTAAAAGTTTTCTATCCCCACTTTCTCACCACCTGCTCTCTAGTCAACCTCCTCAAAGCTGATTTTCATTTGATGACTCTATTAAAGTACTCTGTATAGGTCATCAATGATCTCCTAATCAATATATCTAATAGTTTTATTTCAGTCCTCACACTCCTTGACTTCTTGACATTAAATACTCTGTTGACCACTCCCATCCTTCTAGATCAGAAATTTTTAACCTGGGGTGAATATTTTAAAAATATTTTGAGTCATATTTCAAAGCATTAGTTTCCTTTGTAATTCTATATGTTTTATTTTATATATTTAATAATATGTTAGATCCATAGGATTCACCAGATTTCCAAAGGAGTCTCTTGGCACAAAAAAGGTTAAGAACTCCTGGTCTAGATACTATCTCTCTCTCCTCCTTGAATCTATCTCTCTGATGAACTTATCATATGGCATTTTATACTATAATTGCTTGTATCCCTTTATCAAAATTAAGTTTGATATCTTATCTAAACATTGTATCTCACGTAAGGCCTAGCACCAGGATCTTTTTTTTTTTTGGAGGAGGAGTTTACTTTTTTACTTTACTTAAAAAACCACGTAGGAAGTTCTCTGACATTTAAATTTACTTATTAAATGTTAAAATCTAAATAGAGAAATGCAATGGCTCTCTTCCGCTTCATGCACAAAATTACAGAATAAGAGAATCTGTGAATTGAGAGGAACCTCAGTTGCTGTCTAGATCAAGCCATACACAAAAGAAGTACCTATCATAGTATATCCAATAAATGAATATACAGACTCTTCTTGAAAACCTCCAAAGAGCAAGAACCCAACCACTTCTCCAAGTATCCAATTTCACTTTTGGACCACTCTAATTAATAGGAAGCTTTTTGCTCCTTTCTAACGTCTACTCCATTACTCCTGATTCTTTCCTCTGGAACGAAACAAAACAAATCTAATCATACCTCATCATAACAACCTTTCAAATACAGTACTTAAATACAGCTATCATGTCCTCCCCTCAAATTTCTCTTTTCCAGTCTACACATGCCCAGTTCCTTCAAATAATACTCATAAGACATAGACTCAAGGCCCTTCAGAATCTCATTGCCCTACTCTGTACATTCTCCAGTTTATAACTGTCCTTAGCCAAAACTAAATACAATATTTCAGATGAGCTCTGACAAAAGCAGAGTACAGTGAACTATCACCTCCCTATTCCTGGAAGCTATGCTCATTTTAACTAAGCCCAAAGATTGCATTAGTTTTTTGGCAACCACATCACACTGCTGACCCATATTGAACTTGCAGTGCACTAAAACCCCTCAGGTTTTTTTCATAAGACCAGCTATATAACCACACCATCCCATCTTGTACTTGTGAAACTGATTTTTGTCTCTAAATATGAGATTTTACATTTATCTATATTTAATTTCATCTATTTGATTCAGCACAACGCTCTAGCCTGTCAGAATAATTTTTATTCTGACTTCATCCAGTGTGCAAGATATTCCTTCCTTGGAATACTCCAATGAAGACTTCTTGCCATGTTAACCCTGAATCTGACTTAACCTGTCTTTCTGAGTTGCCATAATTTACAGAAACCATAAATATGCAAGGTTCTATTTGGATTACAAACTCTTTGCCCTTGCTTAGGGATCCACATGCTGTTATGCTAATGAAAATTGGAAGATATTTCCCATCCATTGATAGGCCAATGTGACCTGCTCGAGTCACATGAGTCTGAGCCACATGAGCCTGTGGTGGGAAGAGCTTGCCAACCAGGTGAAGCAGGAAGTTGGAGTGAGTCAGAGCTGAGAGAGAGATGGAGGGATTTAGAGCTTGGAGAGGAGATGGGCAGAGAGACACCTCAGAGCAGCTAGCATGAGTGAGAGAGAGAGTGATTTTGCTTCATGATACTTGTTTGTGGGAAGGCCCTAACAGAGGGAAGGCTTGAGGATGGCAGTGCCCCCTGCATTGGTAATGTGTATAGATTTCTTAGTTAATATGATGGATTTCTTTGTTGCTATGATAGATTTGGCTTTCTGGTGTTGGAATGTTTTGGTTTCCTCTTCCATGGAGAGAGTCTGTTATATTTTGCAATTCAGAAATACGCCAGCACATTCACAGCAGCAGCAGTGGCTATCACATTGGCACTACACATGCATATTCATTTATCTTGTAATAAACCTAGTTTTCACATAATTTTTGTGAAGTTGTGATTACCTGCTGACACTAACAATGAACAACTACTCTTTGAGTCTAACCATCCAACTTGTATTAAATCTAACTGCATTATTGTTTAATCCATATTTCTCCATCTTCTTCAAAAGAAGAATGTGAGATAGTTTTATCAAAAGCTTTGCTAAAACCTAGCTTTCCTAAAATTTTTGCAGTTTAATCTTTTGAGATCATTAAACTCAAGTTTCCTGGAGGAAATCTACTTTCAAAGTATTTATTTAATTTTTTTGCCTTAAGTATCAGAGAAAAATAGGCAGTATGAAATTAGACACCATCTGGCATATTCCCCTCTGGTCCTTAGTTTCCTCATTTAATCCAATTCAACTGAAGCATTTACTAAGTGCCAGCTGTGTACACAGCTAGGTACTGAGGATAAAAAGACAAAAGAAAATAACTTGCCTTCAAAGAGTTTATATTCTATTGAGGAGATACACCACAAACATAAGGATATAAATACAAAATATATAAGAAATAGTAAAAGTAATTTGAGGATGGGGAGAGTGCTAGAATCTAGAGGAAAAGGACATGTAGGAGGAAGAACCTGCACTGTGTTTTGAAGACAACTAAGTATCCTTTGAAAGCTCTAGAGAGAATCCATCATAGGCATAAGGAACCACTTCTGCAGAGACACAAGAATAAGAGATGGAATGTCCTGCACAGGGAACATCTAGTGGGCCAGCTTGACCACAGTGGAGAGTTATATGAAGAGGAGTAATACAAATATAGATGGGATCCAAATTGTAGAGCATTGGTGTCAATCTAAACAGGGACCATTAATCAGTACATAAGGACCCCTGGGCCACATACTGACTAAATTTTAAAATGTAGTGTTATCTGTGCTTTAATATATTTTTATTTATTTTGTTAAATATTTCCCAATCACATTTTAGTCTAGTTCAGGTGCACTTCAGAGCTCTTTGCTGTTTAGTTTCCTCATTTTGTAATGTCGGTGTACCCTAGTCATCTTCTCTACCATAGGAGCCTCTCACTAACCAATAGACTAGTCTAATATAGTCTTGCCATTAGCCAAATAGTCCACCTGTGAAAGATTAGAAGACATGTTTAAAAGTTTAAAAATAATCCTACAGAACAAAACCTCATTAAGCTTCAAGATTTGTTAAATAATTTTAAATGTTATTCCCTTGATAAAAAGAAAATCCATTTTTTTAAAATAACATTTTCAAACTAGCAAGTTATTTGACCTCACCTTTTTCTCAGTTACAGTTGTAATAAACAGGTTCAATTCAAACTTAAGTTGGAGAGACAAAATCCTTGTACTTTCTCTAAATAATACTATTTCTACAGAAACCATCAAAAAAATTTAAATTTTGAAGAAATATCTGCACATAAGAAATCAATTCAATAAACATTTATTAAGCACTTCTCTAAATAATTATTGTAAGACAAAGGAAATTGAACCAATCCGTGACAAAACCCGAGGGAGAGAGGGAAGAAGGAAGGAAGAAATTCCTCAATTAAGGAATGGCTGAATAAATTAGGGAACGTGAATAAAGTATTATTATTATTGTATCATGAGAAGTGATGAAAGGGATAGTTTCACAAACCTAGGAAAAGTATATATTAACTTATGGCAGAGTCATGTCAGCAAAACCACAAGAACAATTTATGTAGTAACAACAATATAGTAAAGAAACAACTTTGAAAGACTTAAAGAACCCTGATAAATGCAGTGACCAATAACTCTGTAGGATCACTAACGACGCATGCTACCCAACTTCTGAGACTGGGGTGATGCACTCAAGATGTAGAACGAGACATACATTTTTGAACATGGCAAATATGTGGGACTGTTTTGCATAACAGAGCTTATTTATTACAATGACTGTGCTTTTATTTTTCTCATTGAGGGGGTATTTGGGGAGGAAAGGGAAGTGGGCAACAGTGTTGCCAAAAAAAAAAAAAGAAATAAAAGAATCATTCAAGCATTTTAAAATGTTCAGAAAAGAAGTTCAGAAGGAATACAAACAGGAAAACTTTGAAAATAGTACATTGAATTTATTATACTCTTTTTTAAAATGGCAAGCTCTTCATAAAAGAGATTCATGGTTTCACATAAAATCCTCTGTTCCTATACACACATACGTATATGTAAATGTTCAATGTTTTGTTTGTGAAGTTTACAATAAAAAAGAGATAAAAGTGGCATTTAAGTATTAAATATTACCATTAAGTAATTTCTGTAATTTTCTTTCTCCCCTCTCTATAATAATAATAATATTTATAGAAATTTGGTTGTCCTAGGGACTAAGGTAGCTCCTCTTCTAGAAAAAAAAAATCAGAACTCTCACAAAATAAAGCACCAAACTAGTACTTTCTTTGCTCAATTCAATTCAGCACTCGCAATTCAACCAACATATTAAATACTATTCACTGGGCACTAGGGGAGACACAAAGATAAGTGAGATAGTTTCTGCACAGACAGAAGTTTAAATCTAATAGAAGCAATACAACACACATATAAATAACCATGATGCAAAACAGAACATAAGAATTACAAAGTGTCATGCAAAGTCTGAAGAAAGAAAAGATTTTCTGCCTGTAGCTATCAGAAAGTTTCTCTGAACATCTGTATGAGGCACAATCTCATACATATGGAGCAAAGCCCAATCTAGGCATTGCTATGGGATTCCAAAGGGAAAAGGAAAAGATGTATAAAAAGGAAAGCAACTTTGCTGAAGCGTAAACTAGTGGATAACAGTGTGATATGGCTAGAAAGATAGTGGCACTCCTTTCTAGACACTGTGAAGAGTTTTGAAGGCTTTAACCTGATAATTCTTAAACTTTATTTGGTAGGCAATAAGGAGGTACAGCAAGGTTTTGATTTCTGAAGTCATGGGATCACATCCATGCCAAAGGAATTACAGAAGCTCAGAGTTGGAAGAGACCTGAGAATTCAATCTAATCCAACCCTCCCACCCAAAACATTAAGTCCCTCTACAACATTGCAAAGAAGTGGTCATTCAGCTTCTGCATAAACATCTCCAGTGATGAACAGTTTATGAAATGCTTTGAAGTATGAACTGGATCTCTAAAGATTAGGTGGCTATCTTCCATCTACTCTGTATATGTCTTATATGGACCTATTTTTTTTTCTATGTTGAGAGCAGAAGTTGCTTTTGCCGTTCTTTGGATCACTGGGGCTCAGCACAATGACTCCACATAATAAGCACTTAATAAATGTTTGCTGATTGGCAAGTGAGACTAGATTCAAAATGGAAGAGGAAAAAAAATCAAAAATAAAACCAAAGTTTCAGTCACTGGTATCTAGGTCAATGCTGACAACATTAACTGAATTAAGAAAATCAGAATTAGGTAAGAAAAAGATGTCTTGTTTTAGACATTGAACCTGAAGTATAAACAAGGCATACTAATGGAGATGGTATTTCCATCTGCCACGAACTAAACACAAATATGAATCAGCTAGGTAGTCCAGTGGACAAAATGATGGAATTGTATACATAAAGACCCAAGTTCAAATCCCGCCTCAGACATTTACTTAGCCTTGTAACTGTTTCTACATCTGTAAAATGGGGATTATTAAAATAGCACCAACCTCCCAGGGTTGTTGTAAGTATAGAATTAGATAGTACTTGTGCAAACATTAACTGCTATAATTGCTAGTTATTATTACTATAATCTTCCTTTATTTATTATCTCCCTCAATTAGAATGTGAGCTCTTTGAAAGAATGAAATGTTTTGATTTTCTATTTGCATCCCCAGCAGTTAACCTAGTGCTTAGCATATACTAAGAGCTTGATAAATATTTTTCTAATGCATTCCAATTGTAAATGAAGATCTAGAACTAACAGAATCACAGAGTAGTACAGCTAGATAAAAACATAATAGACATCAGGTCTAATTTCATAGGAAATGAGCTATAGAGATGCACTGATTTGTCAAAGACCACACAGTTTTAGATTTTGAATCCATGTTTTTCAAGAGAGAGATCAGGGCTAGAAAAAATAACTATTGGTCACATAAAAATAAGTTGAGGCTATGATGGCAAAATAGCAGAGAAATGAGTTTAGAGAGAAGAGAAGATAAACAAGGATAGATGCTAGCAGAATGTCAACATTTAAAGTCTAGTCAGAAGAAAATAGTAATGATTTCTATATAAGAGAATTGTGGTATAATGAACAGAATCCTGAATTTGAAATAAGAAGGCCTTGATTGAAATCCACACCCTGCTGTTTACCACCTTGTCAATTATGGTTAAGTCATTTCACCTCCATAGGTCTCAGTTTCCACATTAGTAAAGTAAGGGAATTGGACTAGATTTCAAGGTTCCCTTTTGGCTCCAAATCCTATAAAAGCCCTTCCTTTTTCCATGATACTTTTGTGTTACCTTTTGTGATTTTTAAAATAATCCAAGGAAGTTCGTAACAAGTAGTAATATGCCCATTTTACAGATCAAAGAAATTCTAGAAAAACTTTAGAAACTTAACTTCTAAAACTTCCAAAAAGTTATGGTACTTAAACATGAATGCACAACTCCTGTCTCCTACACCTCACACTATCATAAGGAGATGATCAATGTGTCCTAGACTAACAGATACCAACCATAAAAACTACCAAAAAACCAAAGATCACACTGCCTCTTGTCTTCTCAAGAATATGACTATGCTGAGTTCTTAAAAATTGAAACTACAAGGACAAATCTGGCAACATTGGAAGAGAAAAATGTTAACTAAAGTTCAGGGTTTCAATGTAATTAAACAATAACATTTCTACACTCAATACGTAATTCCAAAAGTCAAAGTGAATTTTTCTAACATGCCATGTGATCATATAGTCATTGCAACAATGAGACTGCACTACTCTTTATGGAAAAAGTTTTCTGCTGTGTAGTAAACAGGAAATAGTACTATCATTTTCATTCTCCTTATTCACTTAGTAACTTATTTCTGAAGTCATGATTTGAATAAAGTATGAACAAAAGGCACACATCTCTACACAAGTCCAAAAGAACCTCTGTTGTGTTCTATATATTTTTAAGGTTTGATTAGGCCACAACAAAAATAAAACTTTGATCAAATACTAAAACTTCACAAAGTTCAGTATTTACCTACATCTTAATTTGCATAGTAGGAATTAATTTATTCAGCAAGACTTATAGATTTTAATTCTCAACATTACTATTTTGAAGTCACCATTACCCATTTAGTACACAAATCTCCATAAATATAATATTTAAATAAATCATATTAGTACTTATGAAGCAAATATTTTCAGAGAATAATGTTCTTAAATATCATTGACAATGAAGCCACAACTATACTGCAAGGTACAATATAATTCCAGTCACTTATTTTTGGAAAGAAATCCCTATCATCTGGAAACATACAAAGGAACAACACAGCACTAATATTCAATTAGTTAAATATTACAAAGGTCCTAAGAAGTTAACGCATTTTTGCAGTTTCTTCACCCATTAAAAAAAATTGGCAATAAAAATGTCTTAGAATTATGCAAAAGAGTCACATCTAAGAATTTTTGTGACTGAGAGAAGTATCAGAAATCATTCCCAGGGAAAGTGTCACTTCCTCAGTTACTAGGGGTGAGGAGGGAGGTGGAGGGAGAGGAGATGGGAGGAGTGAAGATAAAAGGAGAGAGAAGGGAGGTGGAAATGGGGAGAGCAGCTCATTGCAGTCCAATATGGGATAAATTCCCATTTTAACTAATTATTCTTAATAACTGAGTAGAAAGCTCTGTTGTTTCTAGATGTTAAAGAACCGCAAGTGCTGTCAGACCCCTCTAAATTTAGTGCCCTAGGGCAAAACACAAATTACTTACCATAGTTATGGCTCAGTTGTGCAAAATAAATTACAAAAAGGAGAAGATAACAGCAATTTGAATAATATTAATCTCTAACAGAAATTTTGACCAGTCCTACGTAAGTGACGAACGCCTAAGTGAACAACCACCAAAATAGTTTTTTTAAAACAGCAAAACCCTATACTTATAATATTGCAATTTATATTTCCCTATGATTTGCAACTTTTCCATACCCACTGAATTACCCACATTGTTAATGTACTGAGTTCTAAACATTGCAAACATTTCTTAGATATGAGTAAATATCAGCCCTGTTTGCTTTGAAATTAGACCTAAAGAACAAAATGCTTAGCATTTACTTTAGAAATACATTGATCACTATCAGCAAACCCATAGATTGAGGCCTAAATACATTATATTAATGTGTACTTTATACCCTTAGTGATGTCTTAATGGTAAATACGTTGATCACTGTCAGCAAACCTATACATTGAGGCCTTGAATACATCATATTAATGTGTACTTTATACCCTTAGTGATGCCTTAATGGTACCTCTTAGGGGAAGCACAAGCTAGTACTGAGGCAGGAGATACAATAATCTAGTGATTCAATACCTGGGATGAAGAAAATCTATAATAACCACTTTACTTAGTATTTGTTGTTACTAAATTATTAAAGTATAACATAATCCTAATTTTTTTATGTAGAAGGATTTTATTTATCATTAGTAATCAAAATAATGAAAGAATCTATTTGTTATAAAGAATAGTCTTTCAAGGTTAACAGTCACTGAAAACGAAGGAGCTATGTAATTCCTAGGCGTCATATTTATATCAAAAATGCAAATAAAATAAGATTTAGTCCACAAAAAATATAATGTGGAAATCTTTTACAATGCTGATATTAGAAGATAAAATTAACACCCATCTTTTAAGCTTCATGGATATCATGACTGCTGGTACTGAATTTGGGGTGACAATCATTTGATTCAAGGTATATTCAAATCCCAGAAACAATCTTTCATGATATCTCTAAATAACAGATTGTATATGTTAGCTAAGATGACCAACAGTGTCCAAAAGGTGTCAAACAATTTAATTGGAAGGCCAAATTTGCATATTTTTCTTCAATAGTTCAGTTGAGATACTTAAGAATATGGCAAACTATCATCAATGCAAAGCTTCATTTAATAAGTCACCAAACCAGTCACGGTTATGGAGAAAAGGCAAGCAAAATTTAGAAGCAGGAAAAGTACTTTCTAAAGAAGAGACACCCTTTGGGGTGTGTTCTACATACAATACCAATCTTTGAAAGTATATTTTAAATTGTAATACTGAAAATTACATAGAAATGGTTCAATAATACATTGTGTGTGTATTTCAATGCAGTGTGTAACTTTTTTAGAAAACAGCAGATAAAGGGCAAGGAAACTCAGAATTTTTTTTAAATGACCAAAATCATTTCTGAAGAATAGATGATGAAATACAACTCTCTCTACTCAACAGAGAAATGCTACATTTGTTCACTGTATCAACTGGCTTTGCTTAACTGTTTTCTTTGTGACAAGGGGATAGGGATCAGGCGGAATATTAAGAAATGTCAGTATAAAAAAAAGGCATCAATATAACCTTCTTTTAAAGTTAAAAATCTTTTTTTAAAAAATTCTATAAAGAACTCAATGTCTGCCAATAACTTTTGACACAGAAAATAGCTACAAAGGAACTTTGAAATCCTGAGAATGGAATAGTTCCATCCCACTCAATGTGGTCATGTGAGTAAACTGCAATTGCTCAGCAACTACACTAAAGTCCCTGGCTTTCTAATACCACATTTACTCCATAAGCAGGTGATTTTATGAGGGATAAGGATAAATTAAATTTTTCATTCATTTCATTATCCTATCTCATTTTATGTCAATAAAAATGACGTATGTGAATTATTTTTGTTTAAACTAAATGATTTTAATTCTAGAAATATTTCAAATAAAATAACAAAAATTAAAATACAAATTTAAAAATCAAAAAATCCTTTATCATCCATGACTTGCCTCAATTATCCGTAGCATCAGTTCCCATTAATCTATATATAGACTCCCTCCCACCCACCCCCCAAAAACATTAAAGCCCATCAAGTTATTTTTTTTAAAAGTACAGCATCCAAATGACTAATGCACCACATTAGAAGCTATATATATTTATGTACATATGCATATACATCTGCATTTACACATGTGTATTTAAAATCTGTTAAGAGTTAAAGTCACTCTGAACCATTTATTCAGAATGGAGCACTTTGGGCCACCTTGGAAAAACACAAAACATTTAAGTTTCTTCAAAAACACCTATAAGGTGCAACTGAAAGTCAAAAAGTCATGGCTAACTTGCCAGCCAAATCATAAATGATTATATTCAAGAATTACAAGAGATGTTTTCAAATATAAGCCAACACCTAAACTGTAACACATAGCAATATTTTTTTTCCAACTAGAAAACATAATACACTACAGATCACAAGTTTCACTTTGTCAACTGGGTAACATAAAATGTCAGGCATTACATTTTTCTTCTCAAGCAACTCGCAACAGACCCCTAAACTATTACCAACAATTTAATTTTTATTCTTACTAGAATTTTCAGTTTTGTTTAGCACTTACCCCTCTTCTGAACCCAACCTTCTTTCACAATGGTAACATCGCTCATGATGGCTCCCCTCTGAGCCCTCAACTTCAAGAAAAGATACTTTGAGATATCAGCTTTGGGGTTTGGATTCTCTTTTGCTGCTGCTGCCCTTCCCACTCTCTAGTGATGACTCAGCCTGGAAGGAAGTATTGAAGAAAGAATGTCTTTTTTTTTCCATTCTTGTAACTCATACAGCAATAACAAACAACTAATTCTTTGTAAATGTCTTCAACTGCCTGACCCCACATAAAAATTTGGTTCTTCAAATTAAGCAACTAATGTATTAAATAATTCTATAATGAATGTACTTCCCTGATCTTGTGACATATTTCAATTGATAATGAAACTTCTGACTTGAGAAGTTAATAGAAACAATGTTAAGAAAATGATTAATACTTACAAAGCTTTGTGTTCTAAAAAACAGAAAATAAATGCATGAAAGTAGTATAAAAATTTTCTATTTTTTCTCAAAATTTCTATTATTTCACGGCAACCAATCCGAATGTTTTTATCTGCTACTTCTCAGGTGAAATATATAACATTCCAGAAGCTCAATATTCCTTAATAGTTCAAGAATTCATCATTTCATCAGTGTGGAAACTACCCCTACGGATACATATAGCCACTCAATATCTTAGAAGAAAGTCTTCATGAGTTACCATGCATGGCCAAAAATTTGCTCTTTACAAGTAACCACAAAATAAATCAGTATACATTTGCAAGGGAGGAAATTGGGGGGAGGGGAAGGGAAGGGAAGAGGGGAGATAATGAGTTCAGTTTATGGAATGTTGACTTTAAGATGTCTTCAGGACATCTTTCTAGTGATAGTGATTCACTTCAACTAATCTATTTAAACTCCAAACCTTTTACGTAACCAGTCCCTCTTAATACTAACTGCACAAACTTTAAGGTTCCTGAGGATTAGTTTGTAATCTAAATCCTTGTATATGCCCTACAGGATAGCATACTTATAAATAATTGCTATTTGTTAGTAACACAGCTAACAAAAGAGCTAAATTTTTCAAGATGCTTCTTTATTTAAAGACACAACATAACCATCAAATACAGAACACAAGCCAGTGAACATGCAATGTGTTCAGCAAGAGTAATAGTCTCTTTATTTACCACACAATGCAAACACAAGAGAAAGTAAATTGGCTCTGAGTTCAACTCAGCAGAAAGTTTTTAGGTATTAATTTCTCCTCCTTTATATGATTTTGCTTAATGGATAGTATCATACCTTTATTTCCTATTCATGTTTGTACATTTTAGTTGTATTTCTGCCTGACTGTAAGAAATATAAAGGCCAGTTTGGCAGCAGCAGCAGCAGCATCATAGCACTGATATAGCACTTTACAAGTATCATTTCATTTGGTTTTCACAACAACCCTGAGCAGTAGATATTATATTATCACAATTTTATACATGAGGAAATCGAGGCTGACAGAGGTTAAGTGATTTGCTCAGGGTCACACAGTTCACATCTGAGGCTTTCTGAATTCAGGTTTTGATTAGTCTAGTGCTCTATCCGCTGAACCTAGCTTCCAAGACTGCCTTGACTAAAAAGTATGGAAGGAGAAAAACATTAAATAGGAGTGGAAAGGTAGGCTGGGATCAGGTTATAAAGGGTTTTAAATGTCAACATTTATATTTGATCTTAAGAGTCAATAGGGAGCTACTGCGGGGCAGGGGGGGGGGGGCATAGTGGCGGGATTTTAGAGTATGACAGGTCAGAGCTGCACTTCAGAAAATTTTATTTGGCAACTGCACAAGATGGATTGGAGAAGGAATACATATGAGACACAGGAAGCAATTGGGAACATAGTACAACAATTCAGGCAGAGTTGATACGTGCCTAAATTAGTATAGTGGCTATGTGACTGCAAAGAAGAGGACAGATGCCAAAAATTTTGTGGATACAGAAATATCAAGATTTAGTAACTACTTGAAAGATGAAAAAGACTAAAGAGTCAAAGATACCACCCAAACTGGAAACCTGAATTACTAGAAGGGGGTCAGATCCCCAACAGGAATAGAGTAGTTTAGAAGAGTAGGTTTAGGCAGTTGATAATACATTGAAATCTGCAGAGTAGTTCAAAACCTCATGCCTGCTAATCCTGTGTAATTCACTCTACCACACACAAAATTTTTTAAAAAAAAGGAGAAGAGGGTGGAGTTTTTATTACTTTTTTTTTTCAAAAATTAATGCTCTAAAACACAGAGCCTAAGGAAGTGATTAGCTGGGGGTAGTGGTGCAAAATGTAGGTAGAATTTTTCCAAAGGCCCTTGTGAAGCTGCTACGGTAGGTACCCTGGTTGCAGTTGATGTACAAAGGGGGAAATGGATCTTCAAAAGGTAGGAGTGAACACAGTGGGAAGTACTGAGCAATTATGGGTGAAAGGCAGGTATAAGTGTGTTGAAAACATGCCCCACAATTGGTTATGGGAGGGAGGGTAAAATACAACCAATCTCCCCACCCTCTGGTTGACCACAAACCCTTTTGAGTGATGCCACAGCCTACACTTTGAAGACCACTGCTCACACCAAACACTACCACATTAACCAAACAAAAATAAGTTTAGCATTGTTTCCAAATCACTGCCTAAAAAAAAATTGGAAATGGCTCCTTTAATTTGCTCAAAAACACCAATTTTTTTTTGTATTTTTTTATTTTTATTTTATTTTTATTATTTTTTTATATTTTTTATTTGAATTTATTTATTTAACATATTTGGTTTTCAGCATTGATTTTCACAACAGTTTGAATTACAAATTTTCTCCCCATTTCTACCCTCCCCCCCACTCCAAGATGGCTTATATTCTGGTTGCCCTGTTCCCCAGTCAGCCCTCCCCTCTATCAACCCCCTCCCCTCTCATCCCCTTTTCCCTTCCTTTTTTTTGTAGGGCAAGATAAATTTCTACGCCCCATTGCCTGTGTATCTTATTTTTTAGTTGCATGCAAAAACTTTTTTTTTTTTGTTTTTGAACATTTGTTTTTAAAACTTTGAGTTCCAAATTCTCTCCCTTCTTCCCTTCCCACCCACCCTCGCTAAGAAGTTGAGCACATCAACCTAGGCCACGCATGTATCATTATGTATAACCCTGCCACAATACTCATGTTGTGAAAGGCTAACTACATTTTGCTCCTTCCCAACCCATCCCGCATTATTGAATTTTCTCCCTTGACCCTGTCCCCTTTCCAAAGTATTTGTTTTGATTACCTCCACCCCCATCTGCCCTCCCCTCCATCATCCCCCCCCTTTTATTTTTTTTAATCTTCCTCCCTCTTCTTTCCTGTGGGGTAAGACACCCAACTGTGTATGTATGGTATTCCCTCCTCAGGCCAAATCTGATGAGAGCAAGGTTCACTCATTCCCCCCTCACCTGCCCTCTCCCCTCCTCCCACAGAACTGCTTCCTCTTGCCACCTTTATGCGAGATAATCCACCCCATTCTATCTCTCCCTATCTCCCTCTCTCAGTATGTTGCTCTCTCATCCCTTAATTTCATTTTATTTCTTTTAGATATCTTCCCTTCATCTTCAACTCACCCTGTGTCTGCTCTCTCTCTCTTTTACATATATATATATATATGTATATATATACATAAAAACACACACATATATATACATACATACACATGCATACATATACACATAGATATACATACATACACATTCACTTATATGTATACATAAACATATATATATATATATATATATGCATATTCCCTTCAGCTACCCTAATACTGAGGTCTCATGAATCATACACATCATCTTTCCATGTAGGAATGTAAACAAAACAGTTCAACTTTAGTAAGTCCCTTGCAATTTCCATTTCTTGATTACCTTTTCATGCTTCTCTTGATTCTTGTGTTTGAAAGTCAAATTTTCTATTCAGTTCTGGTCTTTTCACTGAGAAAGCTTGAAAGTCCTCTATTTTATTGAAAATCCATATTTTGCCTTGGAACATGATACTCAGTTTTGCTGGGTAGGTGATTCTAGGTTTTAATCCTAGCTCCATTGACCTCCGGAATATCGCATTCCAAGCCCTTCGATCTCTTAATGTAGAAGCTGCCAGATCTTGGGTTATTCTGATTGGGTTTCCACAATACTCAAATTGTTTCTTTCTGGCTGCTTGCAGTATTTTCTCCTTGATCTGGGAGCTCTGGAATTTGGTGACAATATTCCTAGGAGATTTCTTTTTGGGATCTATTTGAGGAGGTGATCGATGGATTCTTTCAATTTCTATTTTGCCCTGTGGCTCTAGAATATCAGGGCAGTTCTCCTTGACAATTTCTTGAAAGATGGTATCTAGGCTCTTTTTTTTCATCATGGCTTTCAGGTAGTCCAATAATTTTTAAATTATCTCTCCTGGATCTATTTTCCAGGTCATTGGTTTTTCCAATGAGATATTTCACATTGTCTTCCATTTTTTTCATTCCTTTGTTTCTGTTTTATAATATCCTGATTTCTCATAAAGTCACTAGCTTCCACTTGCTCCAATCTAATTTTTCAAGTAGTATTTTCTTCAGTGGTCTTTTGGACCTCCTTTTCCATTTGGCTAATTCTGCCTTTCAAGGCATTCTTCTCCTCATTGGCTTTGTGGAGCTCTTTTGCCATTTGAGTTAGTCTATTTTTTAAGGTGTTGTTTTCTTCAGTGTATTTTTCAGTATTTTTTTGGGTCTCCTTTAGCAAGTCATTGACTTGTTTTTCATGGTTTTCTCGCATCCTTCTCATTTCTCTTCCCAATTTTTCCTCTACTTCTCTAACTTGCTTTTCCAAATCCTTTTTGAGCTCTTCCATGGCCTGGGACCAGTTCCTGTTTTTCTTGGAGGTTTCTGTTGTAGGCTCTTTGACTTTAGTAATTTCTTCTGTCTGTATGTTTTGGTCTTCTTTGTCAGCAAAGAAAGAATGCAAAGTCTGAGACTGAATCTCGGTGCATTTTCGCTGCCTGGCCATGTTCCCAGCCAACTAACTTGACCCTTGAGTTTTTCAGTGGGGTATGACTGCTTGTAGATTACAGAGTTCTATGTTCCACGTTTGGGGGGGAGGTGCCAGCTCTGCCGCACGAGCACTGCTCCTTCCCCAAGGACCCCCAACCCGAACTGGGCTTAGATCTTCGGCATGCTGTGCACCCCTGCTCTGATCCGCCACTTAATTCCTCCCACCAGGTGGGCCTGGAGCTGGAAGTAACAACAGCTGTAGCTGCCCCACCTCCGCTGCCCCAGGGGCTGGAAGCCGAACTGTGAACTCCTTCTACTCCCGCAGCTTTTCCCACTAACCTTCTCTGCTGTCTTTGGTGTTTGTAGGTTGAGAAGTCTTGTAACTGCCACAGCTCACTGAATCAGGGCGCTAGGGCCCCCTCCACCCGGCTTCTGGTCTGGATGGTCCACGCCGCTCAGGCTGGGCTCTGCTCCACTCCGTTCCCAGCTCCCAGCTCCAAGCTCCGAGCTCCGTGTGGGATAGACCTCACCCAGAGACCACCCAGGCTGTCCTGGGCTGGGGCCCTGCTTCCCTCTGCTGTTTTGTGGGTTCTGCCGTTCTAGAATTGGTTCAGAGCCATTTTTTATAAGTTTTTGGAGGGTCTCCGTACGGAGCTCAGACTATTCCCTGCTTACCAGCCACCATCTTGGCTCCGCCCCCAACACCAATTTTTTTTAATTTTTACAAAGAACTAAAAAGTTTTACACAAATATCTAAGTTTCTCTTTCCAACAGAAAATTTCAGCCCAATACTAAAGAAAAGTTCCCTAATCACTGAATCTGCTCCAAAATTAAGAAGGCACTCTCATAAGACAATTAATTACAAATGGTTTGAAGTCTTCAAATAGAAATAAATGATTACTACTCATCATGAAATCTTGCAGACAGGATTTATGACTGGAGTAGAGGTTGGACAAGATAATCGTTGAAGTTCAGTCTAATTCCAAGATTCTATAATTCTGTGATTATCTGTTCATTAAAAGAGGTCCCTTAGAGACCTCCATTACCCTCCAAAAAACAAACCTCAGCCTGACTTAAACATCAAACATATGCTACGTTTGATAGCATATTAAATGCCTATTTATGTGCTAACCTATGTACAAGCTGCTAAAGGACAGAAGTTTAGATAATGTTACACTAGCTCTCATGAATAAATCAACGAATAAGCATTTACTAAGCATTTATTGTGTTTCAAGCAGTAAGGATAAAAATAGTAAAATTAGACAGTCTATGCTCTCAAGTAGCTAACATTATAGTTGGAAGAGATAACATATATAGAATTCTATGGCAGGACAGTAGATGAAAAGAGGTCCAAGGGTCCTTAGTGGCAAAACAGATGGCATTGTCTGAAAGCCTAGACTGCACAGGGACAAAACACATTGTAAGGCCTGATGGTCCTCTATCTAACCAAGACTGGTGAACTCTTGTTCACCAAACAGGTTAATATTAAGGTTACAATTCAGTAGAGGGAAAAGGACAGGACAGAACAGGATGGGAAGGGACAAGAAGGGAAAGGAAAGAGGGAGAGGGAGGAAGGGAGAGAGGGAGAAGGGGAGGGAGGGAGGGAGAGGGGAAGACAAGGAGAGGGGGAGGGAGGGAGAGAGAGACAGAGAGACAGAGAGGGAGGGAGGGAGAGAGAAAGAGAAAGGGAGGAAGGAAGGAAGAGAGAGAGAAATAGAGAGAGAGAGAGAGACAGAGAGAGAGAGAGAGAGAGAGAGAGAGAGAGAGAGAGAGAGAGAAAGAGAAAGAGAAAAGGTTCTAAGAGGTTCAAGCTAGAGAACTGATACTGAAACAGCCTCAGACACTTAATAGCTATATATGAACCTGGGCAGGTCCCTTAAACACTGCCTGCTTCCTCAACTGTCAAGCGGGAATAATAGCACCTATAATTCACATAGTTGTTGTGAGGATTAAATGAAATAATGATAAAGCTCTTAGCACAGTTCCTAGGCACATAGTAGGCAATTAATAAACGCTTGTTCCCTCCCCTTCTGCTTGTTGACTTAGGGCTGAATGAAAGGAATGATCAGGAAATATTTTACATAAAAGGGAGCATCTGAGTTAATTTTTAATGGACAGGGTGAAATTGAGCAGGCCAAAGAGGGTTTTCTAGCTAGAGGAACCTTAAAGAACAAATGCATTAAAGTGGAGACCTACAAAGCATGTTCATAGGAGTTCTCTGTACAGTCAGACTCTAGCATTGCATACATAAAAGAAAATAATGTAAAAGAGATTCATAAAGATAGAGTCGTGCCAGATTGTTATGAGTCTTGAATAGCTATTAATCTGAATTTTAATGGGTAGACAACAGTGAGTCACTTAAGAGCTCTAGATCACACCAAATAAGTAAGATTAACCTAGCAGCAAACTAAGGACAGATTGGAGAAGAGTAGATAAACAAAGACCTCAGGCTATTGCCATAGTTATCAGATGTGAAAGGTGTTAAAAAGGAGAAACCCTTAGGAATTCAAGAGGTTTGAAAATGCAATTTAGGGGAAAAGACAAATAGAGCATTCAAGATTTGAATGCAAAAAACTAGTAAATACTGGTACAACTGAAGAATCATCAAGTGAGGGGGAAAACCAGGTTTATTAGTGGAAAAAATAAGATGATTCATGACAAGTTTAGTTTGAAGCAACAAGAGGCCAATCAGATGAAGAGGTACAATAGGCATTTGGAGATAAAGGCTTTAGCTCAGTGGTCAGAAATAGACACACAGATATGAGTCATCTAGAGCAGGGCTTCTTAAACATTTTCTATTCACGACCCCTTCAACACTTCTTAAACTATGGGTCAAGACTCACAGTTTAAGTAGAGTGCTACAACAATAGCAATAAGATTGCCAAGGGCATTAGAAAAGAGCCAAATGACAGAATTGCAGCAGACCAACATTGTGCACAACTCTACAAGGCTTGACGAAAAGGGTTTTGAAAAGACAATTAGGAGCAGTCTTGTCTCCCCAAAGCCAGGGAAAAGCAAATATTCCAACTTGGGAAGAAGTTGAGATAGCCTTTTCCAACCCTGGGAATACAGACATGATCAAAGGGGGAGGATTCAGAAAGTAACCGAAAAAAGCAAAAAAGACTAAAACCACCAAAGATTTTAAAAGAAAGTTAATTAAAAAGTAGAGCACAAGCAGGATAAAAAAAATACTAAAATTATAAGGAAGAGTACTAGAAACTCAAAAAGACCACAAACTTCTCTAAATAATTATTACAAGACAAAGGAAATTGAACCAATCCTCAATGGGAAGGAAGGAGGGAAGGAAAGAAAGACTTATTAAGGCCTTACTATGTGCAAAGTAGTATGCTAAGTGCTGGGGTTTTGAAAAGTAAGACATTCCCTGCTCTCAAAGAGCTCACACTCTAATGGGGGAAACAACATATATGGAAAGTTTCAGCTGCAAGTCAGATGAAAAGATCCCAAGGCCCTTAGGGTATATAAAAGAAAGTCAGATGGTGATACCACTTCTTTAACGTCATTTCCACTGAGAAAATCATATCCACTTCTCATGTTGAACCATTTGAAAGAGACTTTGCAGGTAAGAATTTTTTGGTCCTTCAGAAGCCTCCTGGAACTCCAGAAACAGTTGCCAGGCTGCAATTCCACTGGGGTTGCTTCCCAAGATGACAGCTGCAAGCACCAGGCTGAAAGAACTGCTATTTCAGATGACCAGGGTCCTAGGCTGTCTCTGTAGGGTTCTGAGAAGAGATAGCAGTAATGGTGGTGATTCAAATTGCCTAATACAAGAAAACCCCAAGACAGAATGCAACCACAATCAATTGTTTCAGAAGGGTGTAAAAAAGAAACAGAAAACAGAAAACTTAGAAGGAAACAAATATTAGAATTTATGATGAGCACATATATTATGGACAGAAATAATTAACAGAATAGAAAAACTTGAATCTACAGTGGTGAGTCTCTCCAAAAAAAAGCTAAAGAGAGAACAACAGATTTGGAATACAAATATAATGAATCAATGGGATACTCTGGAGAGAGAAGCAAAAAACAAAAAAGATAAAAGTGCACATGCTCTCTATACACACAAGAGTCATTGATCTCAAAGACGGGATGTATACAAACTATCTAAGGATCATTGCAGGTGTCCAAGAGGAACAGGACAAATTAAAACACCTGAACATCAGAATGTAGGAATGAATCCATTTTTAAAAAACTGCCCAGAACTTCTCTATATAGAAAACAAAGTACCAATTTAAAGAGTCCACACATCATCTCCAATAAGAAAAATATAACCCCTAAGTTTCAAACTCCAAGACACTTAAGTGGTCAAATTCAACAATTTCAATGACAACCAATTCTGCAGAAAGAGAAAGGCCTTCAAATATGAGGGGGAAAAAAATCACATAACGAGACTACTGCATAGGGAAATAATAATATATCCCAAAAAGTAAAGAAGTTCAAAATGCAATTCAAAATGGTTTAACTAGCAAATATGAGTCTAATACTCACTTTTAATGGACATTTGAAAAAGCAGTATTGGCGCTTTCTGGAAAAACAAACAGATATGAGCAGAATAATGAACCTGCAAATACCTCAAACAACACAAGGATAAGAAAGTTAAATAAATCCAACTATCAAGAAAAAAATAATGAAATAAATCACTCTATCTCTAAAGATGATTAAAAACAACAGGGAGACAACAGGGATTTTTTTTTTAAATACACAAGGGGATAAAAAAAAAGTAGAATTTAAAGGAAAAGAAATGACAGCAGAAGAACAGGCCTAAAACACCACAACCCTCTCTCCCACATCCCTCCTTGTAACAACAATGCTGCTTGTAGCTACTGTGGAGGTATAAGGCCAATAACACCAACACACAGGAGGGCTGCTAGCACAGGTTCTTTGATCTGCTTTTCTAAGGAAAGCAACTTTAAGGGGTTAACAATCTTAATTTAATTATACATATATCATTCACTTAGTTCAGGAGAAAAAATCAGCACCCTAAACTTCAGAACAAATACCAACAGAAATTACAGACAGAGACAATAACACAAATCAGCAGACAGGGCTTCTTTCTGACCAGAGCAATACATACATAGTTACCAGAGAGATAAGCACCACCATCTAGGTTCTCAAAGCCGGGAGGACTCCTTAACAGCTTCCTAGAGTCTTGCTGACAAAGTCAAATGAACACTCTTCTAATGAGTGAGCCCCCAAGCAAAATGCTAACCTCAGAGTATATATACACGCTTCTTCAGGGTCAGCCCACAGAGGGAGTCACAACCATATGACTCAAACTCATGTGACTTACGCTTTCCTCTGACTTAAGCAGGTCATCAAAGACTCTTGATTGAAACAAAGGCAAGACTCAAAGGCACTTGATTGCCTTACTGCTGAGAAGCACTCCCAAAAAAACAGCAAAAAATCCCACCCTGGCGGAGCCAAGATGGCAGCCGGAAAGCAGGGACTAGCATGACCTCCCTGCCGAGTCCCTCCAAAAATCTATAAAAAATGGCTCTGAACCAATTCTGGAACAGCAGAACCCACAAAACAGCAGAGGGAAGCAGGGCTCCAGCCCAGGACAGCCTGGATGGTCTCTGGGTGAGGTCTATCCCACACGGAGCTGGGAGTTGAGCAGAGCAGAGCCCACTGTGAGCAGCTCGGACCAAACAGACCAGGAGCCGGGCGGAATGTGCCCTACCACCCTGAATCAGTGAGCTGCGGCAGTTACCAGACTTCTCAACCCACAAACACCAAAGACAGCAGAGAAGGTTAGTGGGAAAAGCTGCGGGAGTGGAAGGAGTTCCTGGTTCGGCTACCAGCCCCTGGGGCAGCGGAGGTGGGGCAGCAACAGCTGCTATTGCTTCTGGCCCCAGGCCCACCAGGTGGGAGGAATTACGTGGTGGATCAGAGCAGGAATGCACAGCCTGCTGAAGATTTAAGCCCAGTCTGGGTTGGGGGTTCTTGGGGAAGGAGCAGTGCTGGCGTGGCAGAGCTGGCACATCCCCCCCAAACGTGGAACGTAGAACTCTTTAGTCTACGAGCAGTCATACCCCACTGAAAAACTCAAGGGTCAAGTTAGTTGTTTGGGAATATGGCCAGGCAGCGAAAGCACACCCAGATTCAGTCTCAGACTTTGGATTCTTTCTTTGGTGACAGAGAAGACCAAAACATACAGACAGAAGAAGTTAACAAAGTCAAAGAGCTTACAACAGAAACCTCCAAGAAAAACATGAACTGGTCTCAGGACATGGAAGAGCTCAAAAAGGGTTTGGAAAAGCAAGTTAGAGAAGTAGAGGAAAAATTGGGAAGAGAAATGAGAAGGATGCGAGAAAACCATGAAAAACAAGTCAATGACTTGCTAAAGGAGACTCAAAAAAATATTGAAAAATACACTGAAGAAAACAACACCTTAAAAAATAGACTAACTCAAATGGCAAAAGAGCTCCAAAAAGCCAATGAGGAGAAGAATGCCTTGAAAGGCAGAATTAGCCAAATGGAAAAGGAGGTCCAAAAGACCACTGAAGAAAATACTACTTGAAAAATTAGATTGGAGCAAGTGGAAGCTAGTGACTTTATGAGAAATCAAGATATTATAAAACAGAAACAAAGGATTGAAAAAATGGAAGACAATGTGAAATATCTCATTGGAAAAACCAATGACCTGGAAAATAGATCCAGGAGAGATAATTTAAAAATTATTGGACTACCTGAAAGCCATGATGAAAAAAAAGAGCCTAGATATCATCTTTCAAGAAATTGTCAAGGAGAACTGCCCTGATATTCTAGAGCCACAGGGCAAAATAGAAATTGAAAGAATCCATCGATCGCCTCCTCAAATAGATCCCAAAAAGAAATCTCCTAGGAATATTGTCACCAAATTCCAGAGCTCCCAGATCAAGGAGAAAATACTGCAAGCAGCCAGAAAGAAACAATTTGAGTACTGTGGAAACCCAATCAGAATAACCCAAGATCTGGCAGCTTCTACATTAAGAGATCGAAGGGCTTGGAATACGATATTCCAGAGGTCAATGGAGCTAGGATTAAAACCAAGAATCACCTACCCAGCAAAACTGAGTATCATGCTCCAAGGCAAAATATGGACTTTCAATAAAATAGAGGACTTTCAAGCTTTCTCAGTGAAAAGACCAGAACTGAATAGAAAATTTGACTTTCAAACACAAGAATCAAGAGAAGCACGAAAAGGTAATCAAGAAAAAGAACAAGAAAAAGAAAGTGCAAGGGACTTACTACAGTTGAACTGTTTTGTTTACATTCCTACATGGAAAGATGACATGTATGATTCATGAGACCTCAGTATTAGGGTAGCTGAAGGGAATATGCATATATGTATATATGTTTATGTATGTGTATATATATATATATATATGTGAATGTGTATGTATGTATATATCTATGTGTATATATATATAGAGAGAGAGAGAGAGAGAAAGAGAGAGAGAGAGAGCGGACACAGGGTGAGTTGAAGATGAAGGGAAGATATCTAAAAGAAATAAAATCAAATTAAGGGATGAGAAAGGAACATATTGAGAGAGGGAGATAGGGAGAGAGAGAATGGGGTGGATTATCTCGCATAAAGGTGGCAAGAGGAAGCAGTTCTTTGGGAGGAGGGGAGAGGGCAGGTGAGGGGGGAATGAGTGAATCTTGCTCTCATCAGATTTGGCCAGAGGAGGGAATACCATACATACTCAATTGGATATTTTAACCCACAGGAAAGAAGAGGGAAGAAGATAAAAAAATCGGGGGACGATGGAGGGGAGGGCAGATGGGGGTGGAGGTAATCAAAAACAAACACTTTGGAAAGGGGACAGGGTCAAGGGAGAAAATTCAATAAAGGGGGATAGGTTGGGAAGGAGCAAAATATAGTTAGTCTTTCACAACATGAGTATTGTGGAAGGGTTATACATAATGATACACGTGTGGCCTATGCTGAATTGCTTGACTTCTTGGGGAGGGTAGGTGGGAAGGGAGGAGGGGGGAGAATTTGGAACTCAAAGTTTTTAAAAACAGACTTTCAAAAACAAAAAAAAGGGGGGGGGGTTTGCATGCAACTAGAAAATAAGATACATAGGCAATGGGGAGTAGAAATTTAGCTTTCCCTACAAAAAAGGAAGGGAAAAGGGGATGGTAAGAGAGTGGGGTGACAGAAGGGAGGGCTGACTGGGGAACAGGGCAACCAGAATATACGCCATCTTGGAGTGGGGGGGAGGGTAGAAATGGGGAGAAAATTTGTAATTCAAACTCTTGTGAAAACCAATGCTGAAAACTAAATATGTTAAATAAATAAATTAAATAAAAAAAAAATCCCACCCTGCTTGCCATTACACTCCTACAGGTGAAACAATATATTTTGTAGGAATAAACTGCAGCATGAGAAAGTGAGCAGAAGGGGAAAGATAACATAGAAGACAGTGGGGAAAGTGCTGATATACACTAGTAATGTTCATGAGTGAAGAAGAAAAGGAAAATAACTCCAGTAGTTTCTCACGAAGAAGGGTTATAGGAAAATAGAAGAGATAGCAAAGAAAGGAATTTAAACAAGAGGAAAGAAAAACAAAGGTCTCAATCCAATGGGAGGAATGGATCCCACCCAAGGGCACTCACTCCCTTGAAGAAGGAAATATATTCTATAAGGGGAGATAGGGACATCACAACGGGTCTAATCTGCAGGAAGTGAGAGATCACTTCCTCTGAAAAGTATTAAGCTTCCATGGATCGATAATATCCTGACACAGAAGAATGGAACCTGGAGCTGCTGGGGGCAACTGCCACCCAGAATAGTATAAGGACACAAACCCAAAGAAGCAACTACATGTCAAATGGGCGGGGGGGGGAGGGGGGGGTCAGTTGACCATGGGAAGGGCAAAGGATAGAAACAGACTGCAGAATTTAGGACAAAGGGAAACATCCGCCATGAAGCTATACATCTCCTCTCATTATTTCCCTCAAGAATTAATACTTTTAAGAATGAGGTACCGTGGTATGGGGGCAAAATTTACAATGGCAATAATACGGATATTCATATTCAATTAAGAAAAACATTTTAAAAGGAAAGACATGCACAGAATAGCTGAGGCTAGGACAAATTCACTCTGCACTTAGGTAAATACAAAAAAATATAGGGGAACAAAAATCTTGATTCAAGAAAAAAATAGTAGAGACATGAAATGTAAGAAAATATAAACCAAACTCTCATAATTTTAAATATGAATGGATTAAATAATTGAATAAAATGGAGAATAAAAGGTTGAAAGATAAGAAAACAATACTACAATTAAGAAAAACATTTTAAAACGAAAGACATACATAGAATACATAGGTGAGGTTAGGACAAATTTACTCTGCACTTAGGTAATTAAACTACCTAGAAATTGAAACTGTGCCATGTGACAAAGCAAAAATAAAAATTCACACTACAAACAGAAAAACAAGGAAAATACAACTCAAATAGCTGACAAACAGCTAAAGAACTTAAATAACTGAAAGAATATTCAGGGCTCAAAACTGGGTCATCACAATATAATTAAATGACAATATTACCAAAATTTATTTAAAAATTTAATATTATACCAACCAAACTACCAAAGGGATATTTTTCATTATTTTATTTTTTTAAACTTAAATATACAATAAGAAAAGAAAAAACATAATATAAACTTAAATGCTAAAATTTAAATACAAAATAAGAAAAGAAAAAAAGCATTGCCATGTGCACAACCGAACATTAGAGAGGATTCAAAATATACAGCAATAAATTTCCATTTCAAGAAAGTCTATATAATAGATATTACACACTGTGTTCAGAGCTGCCCATTTTTTCTTTGCTTCCGTTTAAGTTTTCTTTTGTTCTCTACTGTACACGTTTTACTTTGTTCTTTTTTCTTCCCCATTTCTCCCCCAAGAAGGCTACAATTAAATGTGAATATATATGTGTATGTGTGTGTGCACGTATGTATGTGTGTATGCGTATATGTGTGTATGTATATATACATGTGTATGTATAGATCTATACACGCAAACATATATACATACATATACATATACTTATCTATAATCATACTCATACATAGACACATATATTCATATGCATCTATGTAAGATCGTACTATATTTGTTTGTCCTCTGTTTCTCTGAGGGTGGATAACATCTTGATTAAGTCTAAGTCCTTCCATATTTCTCTAAGTCCACTAACTCATCATTTCCTACACCACTGCAATATTCTAATCTTATACTATTTATTTTAAATAGTCTAAAACAATATTGATTAATATGGCTGACATATAATGTAGCAAAGGATATTCTATAGGTAGAAAAACATAATGGTGGGGGGGGGGTTGTAAATGTAAATAATAAAAAAAGTAAAGATGAAAGAAGAATAGCACTTCCAGACCTCTAACTTTATTATAAAGCAGCAATCAACAAAATCATTTGGTACTGGTTTAAAAAAATGACAAAAATAGTTCGACAGAACAAACTAGACAAGGAAAAATCAGAAATCACAAAACTCAATAGCCCAGTATTTGATAAGTCTGAAAACATAAATCACCTTGGAATGAACTCCCTAAGAACTGCTGGAAAAGCTGGAAAGCAATGTGGTAGAAATTAGGCTTAGAGCAATATCTTACATTATATTACACAATAAATACAAAATGAACACATGATTTAGAGTGCATACCATAAAAAACTTTAGGAAAGAAACATATGATATGCCTTTCATAATTATGGGAGGAAGGGGGAGGGAGAGGGTATAAATACTTAACCAAAAAAGGAGAAGAGGCAAAAGCCAAAACAGCTTTGTTTATATGAGATTCAAAAACCTTTGTACAAATAAAATTACTGGATCTGGAGTAAGAAGGGAAGAGGCTGACTGAGAAAAAAAATATCTTTGTTTCAAATATCTCTAATTAGAGATTGACTGTTTTTGCTCTTTGTCCTTCATGCTCAAAGAGGACCACAACATCAGGGAGGTTATACCATGACATGCAAGTGAAATGGATTTAAGTGAGGGAGGGCTGTGCAAAGTCACCAGCCTCACTTTCCCCTCCAGCACCATCTGGGTCCAGTGGCAAAATTATATGGAATTCATTCATTCATTTATAAGGGGTGTATATCCAAGATACAGACAACAGAAACACATAAGTTCAAACTCTCTTCACCTACAGATAAATGGTCAAAGGATATGAACAAAAGAATTTTCAGAAAAAGAATTGCAAACTAGAAATGACGCAGGACAGAAAGTATCAAATCACTGATAGGATGAGAAATACAGAATAAAACAGCTTTGAGGTTTTACCTAAGACACAGCAAAAGGACAAAGAAGACAAAACAGAGGAATAGTCAATGCTGGAGGATTTGTAAAGACAGGCATACTAATGCATTGCTGCTGTAAATTAGTAGAACCATTCTGGAAAACAATCTGGAATAGTAATATTTTAATAATAATAATAGCTAACATCTATACAGCCTCTATCTGCAAGCACTGTGCTAAGTATTATACAATTATCTTATTTCATCTCACAACAGCCTTGAGTGATAGATGTTATTATTCCCATTTTACAGATGAGGAAACTAAGAGAATAAGTCACTTGCCCAGAATCACACAGGAAATGTCTGAGGTCAAATCTGAACTCAGATCTTCTTGAATCCAGGCTAGGTGCTCTATCCACTGTGTGTGCCACTTAGCTGACCACAAGAGAAAAGAACTGGATACAAAGCAGATACCCATCAATTACAGAATGGCTAAAGAAATTCTGAAACAAGAATATAATGGAATATTCCATAAAAAATGATAAAACATGAAGCATTGAAACATATAAACTGATAGAGTGAAGTAAGTAGAGCCAATAACAGAATATACACAGTGACTGTAACAATGGAAATGGAAAGAATGTTATTTTTAAAGTGAACATTATGTAATCATAATGACCAAGCCTAGCCCTAAGGAAGACTGGAAGGAAAAAAAAAGTACCTGTCTCTCTTTTTTGAAAAGATGGATAATCTTGGATATAAAACAATGAACATGATGTGTGGCTCAGTTGATACGCTGGTTAGTTTTACTGAACTGTTTTTCTCCTACTTATTTCTTGTTACATGAGATGGCTCTTTGAGGTAAGGATGGGATAGGTATACATAGAAATAAGGGAAACATAAAATAAAATGCATATTATATTTATATATCGTGTTAAATATGAGCATATTTATTTACAAAATATACTACAAAAACAAAAGATATCAATAATTTTAAGTGTCACATTGTTGGACCATACCCAAGTTGGTATCCAACAGAAAACTAATGAAAGAGTTGAAAGCAATTCACAAACGTAATAATAATGAGCTAATATTTATATAACACCTACTACATGTCAGGCACTTGCTAAGCATATTACAAATATTATCTTATTTGACACTCAGAACTCACAACTACCATTTTGCAGTTGAGGAAATGAAGACTGAGACTGACTGTTAGTGTCTGAAGCAGGATTTGAACTCAAGTCTTCTGGTCCCCGGGCTCAGCATTCAATCTGCAATACCACTTAAAAACCTGCATAACATCGAGGTAAATTAAATTAATTTATTGACTTGGCATGAGCTTACTACTGTTGACCTATATTAGAGGGGTCTTCATAATCAAAAAAATCTAATGGAGAGTATCAATCCAAACCACCTAAGATCACTTTTACAAAAAGATCTAATAACCCAATTATCATTTAAAAAAAAAAAAAGCAGATATGCCTTGTCAGTAATTAGTATGGAAAAAAGGAAGCCAGCAACCAAAACTGACCAACTTACCCAGTCCTACAATGCACTGGAGTAACTACCTCCTACGGGTCAACTTGACATCAAAATACTCTAAGGATTTAAAAAAAAAATTCAATTAAGAGCACTGAAATGTTTACAAAGAAATATGAGGAAAAGTAACCCATGGTCCAAAATCTTTCATGGTTAATTTCCAGCAAGTATCAATGAAGACTCCAGGTAAGGCTATCAAATACCTCTCAAATTACTAGCTGTGTGACCCTAGGCAAGTCACTTAACCCTAATTACATCAAAAAAAAAAAACAGAAAGGAAAAACTAATAAATAAGACTAATTGAAGGGCAAGTGAAGAAGGAAAAAACTACTTGACTGAGAGAAAAAGGAAGCAAGATAGCAGAATAAAGGCAACTCACCAGAGTTTTCCCATATTCCCCTCAAGACAATGTTAAAATAATGCCTTGAAACAAATTCTGGAGCAGCAAAACCAACAAAAGAAGGAGGGTGGGGGAATACAATTTTCCAGTCCTACAAAACTTAAAAGATTGGCCGAGAAGTCTTGTCCTTTGGGGTGAGAGTAAAGCACAGTCCAGGGTAGGCCATGCCCAGACAAGCCAGTAACAGGCCTTGGGGATGAATGAAACAGCAAGGGGTGGCTTCTGGAGCTCTCAGCACACAGACAAGGGTAGGTTCTGGATGTCTAAGTCAGCGGGGGTAAGAGGGGTCAGAAAACTGTACAGAAGGAAATTACAGGGCACCATTTGCTGACACTGGGGATAGGACTGTGTTGCACTGCCCATACGGTTCCAGGATGTAGTCCTAGGGCAAGAAGGAACAGAACTGGGGAACCTGGTCACAGTTCCAGGGCAGAAAAGAGCGCTTGTGGTCACTCAAAGACCAAGGCACAGGCCAGGAGAGTAGTAAACACACCTCTCCTTAGATCTTGGAAGAACTGAAGGAAAAAAACCAGAATTAGCTTTGAAAACAGCAGCTGACAAAAAACCTGAAACTTGTTCCACCCCTGAGCATAGCACAACTTTAATAAAAAGTTAAATGTCGAGAAATGGGCTGGAAAAATGAAAGGGCTACAATGCAAAGTGCCCCCAAAAATGTGAATAGGTCTCAGGCCCAAAAAAATTCATGGAAGAGTTCAAAAAGGAGAATGAAATAAAAACTGGAATCCTATAAAATGTTGAAACACATGCAAAGGAGTGACACATGCAAAGAATAAAAATAGATTAAAAATTGGAAACTAAATAATCCAATCCTAATGAATGAGTGCATCAAAGAACAAATCGTAGAAACAATCAATAATTTCATTAAAGAGAATGACAACAATGAGACTTCATTTCAAATTTACAGGATGCAGTCAAAGCAATACTTAGGGGAGAATTTATATCTCTAAATGATTACATCAATAAAACAGGGAAAGACCAGATCAATATATAGGGTATGTAACTAAAAAAAAACTAGAAAAAGAACAAATATCAAATCTAACTAAACACCAAAATGGAAATCTTGAAAAATCAAAAGAGAGATTAGTAAAATGGAAAATAAAGAAAACTGAACTACTAAATAAAGCTAAGAACTGGTTTTTTTTTTTTTGAAAAAAAATAAAATAAAATAAACCATTGGTTAATTTGATTCAAAAAAAAAAAAGAAAACCAAATTACTAGTATCAAAAATGGAAAGGATAAATTCACCACTAAAGAATAGGAAATTAAAGCAACAATTAGGAGGTATTTTGGCCAACTGTATGCCAGTAGATATAGCAAGTTAAGTGAAAATGGATTAATATTTACAAAAATATAAATTGCCCAGATAAATAAAAGGGGAAATTTATTTAAATAGCCCAACACTAATTTCTATTAAAAACACCAGAGAGCAGAGGAATAAATGGAAGTTTCCTTAAAATGAAAAGAAGTATCTAAAACCATCAGCAAGCACTATCAGTAATGGGGATAATCCACAGGCCTTCCTAACTAAGATAAAGCAAGAATGCCCATTATCACCACCATTATTCAATACTGTCCTAGAAATGCTAACTATAGTAATAAGAAAAGAAAAAGAAATTGAAGGAATTAGAATAGGCAAATGGGGAAACAAAACTATCATTTTTTGCAGACAATATGATGGTATACTTGGAGAATCTTAGAGAATAAACTAAAAACCTAGTTGAAATAATTAACAATTTTTGTAAAATTGCAGTATATAAAATAAAACCACAGAACTTATCAGCATTTCTGTATACTGCCAACAAAATCCAGTAGGAAGACATAGAAGAAAATTCCATGTAAAATAACTGTAGACAATATAAAATACCTGGGAGTCTACCTGTCAAGACAAACCCAGGAACTACATGAACACAATTATAAAACACTTTTCACACAAAGTCAGATCTAAACAAATGGAAAAATATTAATTACTCATGGCTAGGCTAAGTCAATATAATAAAAACAACAATTCTACCTAAATTATATTATTTATTCACTGCCACACCAATCAAACTACCAATAAACTTTTACAGAGCTAGAAAAAAATAATAAAATTCATCTTAAAGAGCAAAAGGTCAAGAATATCAAAGTAATCAATGAAAAAAAGTGAAGGAAGGTGGCCTTACTGTACTCAAACTGTATTAGAGATAATAATCAAAACAATCTGGATCTAACAAAAGATTAGGTACACAATACACAGAAGTAAATGACCACAGTAATGTAATCTTTGATAAATGCAATGATCCAAGTTTTTAGGACAAGAACTCACTATCTAACAAAAAATGCTAGGAACACTGGAAAGCAATTTGATAGAAAGTAGGTATAGAACAAGATTTCACATCATATATACCAAGATACAGTGAAAATGGGTACTTGACTTACACATAAAAAGTGATACCATAAGCAAATTAGGGAAGCATGGAAAAGTTTACCTGTCAGATCTATGGATAAGGGAAGAATTTATGACCCAACAATAGATAAAAGAGCTTTACAGGATGCAAACCGGATAATTTTGATTACATTAAATTAAAAAGGGTTTGCACAAACAAAACCAATGCATCCATGGTTAGAAGAAAAGCAGAAAACTGGGGGAAAATTTTTACAACAAGTTTATCTAACATAGGTCTCATTTCTCAAATGCATATAGAACTGAGTAAAATGTATATAATTACAAGTTGTTCCCCAATTTATAAATCATCAAAGACTAACAATAGTCAGTTTTCAGAAGAAGAAATCAAAGCCATCTATAGTCATATGAAAAAATGCTCTAAATCGCTACTGATTAGAGAAATGCAAATTAGAACAAATCTGAGGTATGACCTCAAAACTGTCAGACTGGGAAATATGACAGAAAAGGAAGAAGTGGAAAACTAGGACACTAAATTTAGCACTGTTCATGGAGTTGTGAACTGATCCAACCATTCCAGAAAGCAATGTGGAACTATACCCCAAAAGGCTATAAAACTGTACATACCATTTGACCAAGCAATACCACTTCTAGGTCTGTATTCCAATGAGATCAAAATCAAAGGAAAAGAACTTATATGTAGGAAAAAAAAAATTTATAGCAGCTCTTTCTGTGGTGGTTAAGAACTGGAAAGTAAGGGGATACACTTCAATTAGGGAATGGCTGAACAAGTTATGATTGGAATGTTATATTATTATGCTATAAAAAATGACAAGCAGGAAGCTTTCAGAAAAACCTAGGACTTACATGAACTGATGCAAAGTAAAATGAGCAAAAACAGAAAAACACTATACACAGTGATAGCAATATCATATGATGAAGTCTGAATAAGTTAGCTATTCTCAGCAACACAATGATCTAAGACAATTCCAAAGGACTTACGATGAAAAATCCTATCTACCTCCAGAGAAAGAACTGGGAGTCTGAATACAGATAAAAGCATGACTTTTACTTAATTTTTCTTGAGATTTTTTTTGGTCTGTGTTTTCTTGGACAACATAACTAATATGGAAAAATGTTTTACATGACTGCACACATATAGCTATACCAAATCACTTTCCATCTCAATGACAGGAGAGGGGAAGGAGGGAAGGAGAGAATTTGGAACTAAAATTTTTTAAAATAAATGTTGAAAATTGCTTTTACATGTAATTAGAAAAAAAGTTTTTTTTTAAAAAAGAACATAGATGTAGAGCAAAAAACAATGTAGGGGAAGAAGGGTCTAAATAACTAGATAAAAGCAAGAAATAAAAAGGAACTAATAAAGCAAAACCCCAAAGTGAAAGAGATAAGAAATGGGAGCAGGGGAAAGCCAATATGGCAGCTAGAAAACAGGGACTCACTTAAGCTCTCCCCCAAATACCTCCAAACACCTGTAAAAATGGCTCTGAATAAATTCTAGAGCTACAGAACCCATGAAATAACAGAGGGAAATACGTCTCCACCCCAAGATGGCCTGGATGATCCCTGGAAAGGATCTATCACATCAGGCTGGAAACAGGTTAGTGGGAAAACTGCTAGATCAGGGTAAGAGAAGGGCATGGTCTGGCCCCAGCCCCTGGGGCAGAAGAGGCAGCTCAGCAGCAGCAGCAGGAAGCTCCTGCAGCTGCCGGCTGCTTCCAGCCCCAGACCCACACAGTGGGAGGAATCAAGCGGCAGATCATAACAGGAGTGCAGGAATTGCTTTGCCGGCACAGAGGTAGAGTTCTCTTGCTTAGCCCTGCTTGAATCTAGGTCATGGTCCTGGTTGGCAGTTTTTAGAGGAGGAAGACTGCTAGTATGGCAGAGCTTGTGGTGATGGTAGAGTAGAAGTAGCTCTGAAAACAGCAGTACAGGGTCCCTAAAGCTTGGGATAAAGTACTCTCTACTCTAAAAGCAGTCATACCCTGACAAAAAGCTCAAGGGCCAAGTAGCTGGCTGGGAACATGAGCAAGCAGTGAAAACAAACTCAGACTCAGACTATAGAATCTTTATTTGGTGACAAAGAAGATCAAAAAAACATACAGCCAGAAGAACTCAACAAAGTCAAAGAGCCTACATCAAAAGCCTCCAAGAAAAATATGAATTGGGCTCAGGCCATGGAAGAGCTCAAAAAGGATCTGGAAAGGCAAGTAAGAGAAGTAGAGGAAAAATTGGGAAGAAAAATGAGAGTGATATAAGAAAATCATAAAAAACAAGTCAATGACTTGCTAAAGGAGACCCAAAAATATACTGAAGAAAATAACACCTTAAAAAATAGACTAAGTCAAATGGCAAAAGAGCTCCAAAAAGTCAATGAGGAGAAGAATGCCTGGAAAGGCAGAATTAGCCAAATGGAAAAGGAGGTACAAAAGACCACTGAAGAAAATACCAACTTAAAAATTAGATTGGAGCAAATGGAAGCTAGTGACTTGATGAGAAATCAAGAAATTATAAAACAGAACCAAAGGAATGAAAAAATGGAAGACAATGTGAAATATCTCCTTGGAAAAACCACTGACCTGGAAAATAGATCCAGGAGAGATAATTTAAAAATTACTGAACTACCTGAAAGCCATGATCAAAAAAGAGCCTAGATATCATCTTTCAAGAAATTATCAAGGAGAACTGCCTGGATGTTCTAGAGCCAGAGGGCAAAATAGAAATTGAAAGTACCCACCAACTCCCTCTCAAAATGATCCCAAAAAGAAAACTCCTAGGAATATTGTCACCAAATTCCAGAGTTCCCAGGTCAAGGAGAAAATATTGCCAAGCAGCCAGAAAGAAACAATTTGAGTATTGTGGAAACACAATCAGGATAACACAAGATCTAGCAGCTTCTACATTAAGGGATCAAAGGGCTTGGAATATGATATTCTGGAGGTCAATGGAGCTAGGATTAAAACCAACAATCACCTACCCAGCAAAACTGAGTATAATGCTCCAAGGCAAAATACGGACTTTCAATAAAATAGAGGACTTTCAAGCTTTCTCAGTGAAAAGACCAGAGCTGAATAGAAAATTTGACTTTCAAATACAAGAATCAAGAGAAGCATAAAAAGGTAAACAAGAAAGAGAAATCATAAGGCACTTACTAAAGTTGAACTGTTTTGTTTACATTCCTACATGGAAAGATGATACTTGTAACTCATGAGACTTTTCTCAGTATTAGGGTAGTTAAAGGGAATATACAAGTACATACACACACACACGCACATATATATATATTATATATATGTGCGTGTGTGTGTGTGTATGTGTGTGTATATGTGTGTGTGTATACACACACTGAGAGAGAGAGAGAGAGAGAGTGAGCATAGGGTTAGTTGAAAATGAAGGGATGATATCTAAAAAATAAAATAAAATTAAGGGGTGAGAAAGGAATATGTTGGGAGAAGGGGAAAGGGAGAGATAGAATGGGGTAAATTATCTCACATAAAAGTGGCAAGTAAAAACAGTTCTATTGGAAGGGAAGCGGAGCAGGTGAGGGGGAATGAGTGAATCTTGCTCTCATTGGATTTGACTTGAGGAGGGAATAACATACACAGTCAATTGGGTATCTTACCCCACAGGAAAGTAGGGGGGAAGGGGATAACAGATGGGGATGATAGAAGGGAGGGCAGATTGGGCAAGGAGGTAGTCAAATATAGTTAGTCTTTCACAACAAGACTATTATGGAAGTGTTTTGCATAATGATACATGTGTGGCCTATGTTGAATTGCTTGCCTTCTCAAAGAGGATGGATGGGGAGGGAAGAATGGAGAGAATTTGGAACTCAAAGTTCTAAAAACAAAAGTTGTTTTTGCTTGCAACTGGGAAATAAGATATACAGGCAATGGGGTATAGAAATCAATCTATTTTGCCCTACAAGAAAGTAATGGGAAAGGAGATGGGGGGGGGGTGTGGGGGGGGAGTGGCATGACAGAAGGGAGGGCTGACCAGGAAACGGAGAAATCAGAATATATCGAGTGGGGGGGAAATGGGGAGAAAATTTGTAACTCAAAATCTTGTGGAAATCAATGTTGAAAATGAAAAATTAATTAAATAACAAAAATATGAAAAAGGAAAAAAAATCAGAAAAATCTATCCCAAACCTCCCACACCTCCCAAAAAAGAGATATTAGATCTGGTCTTCTGTATAGGCTAAGGAAGCAGCTGACCAAAGGAGATATAATCTCAGAAACACCAAAAGGCACTTCCTTTCCAAGACCAGAAATATTTCCCCATAAGATAACGTGGAACTCTTTGTGCTTAAAAACACCAGGGATGCCTCCAAGCAAAAGGTTTAATATTTCCCCTAACTTTGTTAACTGATGCCTTATATTAGGTAAAATAATGTTACAGGGAGTTATTCATTTACATTTAGAGCAGAGAGCACCTAAGCATGGAATTGTCTATCTTCCTCATATTATAGAGGAAGAATTAAGTCTGGTTAAACAACATGTACAAGACTGAACAATCAGTGAGTAATAGAGTCAAGATTTGAACCTAGGTCCTCTGATAATCAAACCTGCATCCCTTCCAGTGAAACTGAACAATGGCATGAATGGGTAAAAAAACAAACAACCATGCAACAAATTTTGGTAAAGCATATTACTGAAAAATGACACTGATAGAAGAAATGTAATGCCAAGTATATCTTTACTTCTCCCAACAGTAGTGGAATTTCAAAAGGACACAAAGGAATCTCTAACTGTAAAATTTCAGACCATTAGGAGGGATAGATTTCCCAGTGCTCCTGAAAAGTAGTTTCTTCCTGGTTATACCACCCAAAGAAGTAAAGAAAAGAAGTCGGATTATTTTCTTTTTTAATAAAGAATTTTTATTCATTGCAAAAAAAAAAAGAAAGAAATGGGAGCAGGTTGGGGGAGGGGGGTAAAAAGAGAGCCATCTTTAAAAAAGATTAAGCTGAAGTCACTAGTAAACTGTGTTTACAGCAGAAGAAGGGGAAATAATGACAAGATCAAAATATTTAAAGACAAGTGGAGGAAAATATAAATCTAACTCTTAGAACTTAAATGTGAGGGGATTAAGTAATCCAATAAAACAAAAGAGTCTGAATAAGAAAACAAAACCTACAATCCGTTGCTTACAAGAAATACATTTATACAACATAAAACCCAGCGGATGGGGAAAAAATTACTATGCTTCAAGCAATTACACAAAGCAGGAATTTCAATCATGCTATCTGACGAAGCAAAATCAAAAGGTCAAAAAAATTTATAAGGCATAAACAAGGAAAGTACATTATGATTAAAGGAACCACAGACAACAATCCATGTCAGTAGTAAAATTATATGTTCCAAATTCCTTAGCATCCAAATTAATAAAGGAAACCTTAACTGAGATAAAGGAAGACGTAATAACACAATAGTGATGCAAGAGTTCAACATCACTCTCTCTGTTTTGGATAAATCCAACAGATAAACAAAAGGGAAAATATGGAACTGAAAAAAAATACTGCAGAAATCAAAGCTAAAAGATTTAGGGTGTCTTGTAAATAGGACTGAAAAATAATATAAATTATTTCTCAGCACTGCATGGAACTTTTATAAAAATTGACCATGTGTTAGAGAGCACAAAGCTACTGAAAACAAATATAAAACTACAGAAATACCTGATATAAACAGAATCCAAACCATATAGACCATAACACAATACATTTACCAACCACAACACAATAAAAAACAGTCAGTGGTTCAAGGAACATAAACAAATAATACAGATCCAAATGGAAACTTAACAATGAAATGCTAAAAAAAAAACATGCATGGGTCAGAGAATAAATCACAGAAACAATTTATAATTATATGAAACATACCAAAATTTCTAGAATGTAGCTAAAGCACTCCTCAGAGGAAAATCATATCCCTGCAAACATACCTTGACAAAGCAGAAAAAGAGAGGCTTAATAGAATATACATTTTTAAAAGTTAGAAAGCCAACAAATAAATGCAAAATAAGTACAAAAGAGGAGATATTAAAAATGAGGAAAATAGATTAATTAGAAACAAAAATACACAAAGTATGAATAAAACTAAAAGCTGGTTTTTTAAAAATATTAATAAAATTGATAAACCTTTAGCTAATCTGTATAAAGAGGGCAGGAAATCAAATTAGTAAAATAGCAAATTAGCAAGGTGAGATGACAAAAAAATCCAGAAGACATAAAAAGAAAAATCAGAACATATTAATGCACAAGTCCATGCTAAGAAAACTAAAAACACAAAAGAAATAGAGGACTATCTTCAAAAGTACAAAATACTAGACAGAGATCTTAAATACAGATCTCATATAGATCTAGTTGTAAAGGAACTACCCAAGGAAAAACTCCTGAACCTGACAGATTCTATCAAACTTTTAAAGAATAATTAGTATCCAAACTTCCCCAATGAATCTTAAAAATTAAGGTAAAAAAAATACTCTACCAGAATCCTTTTATGAGGATTACACCCTAATAACACCCAATACCGAAACCAGAGAAAGACAAAACACTGAAAGAAAACTGTGGACAAATATTATTAATGAATATTAACTCAAAAATTTTTACACAAAATCCTTTCAGACTACGGCACCTTATCCAAGAATCATTCACTATAACCAAGACTTCTATCAGCAATGCAACAATGGCTCAATATTAGTAAAACAATCAACATAATTAAAACCAAAATATTAAAAAAAACACACTTCAATAGACACAACATAAGCCTTTGACAAACTATAGAACTTTTATGCTAAAAATGTAATAAAGTATAGACATAGAGGAACCTTTTTTTTAACATTATAAAAAAATATCTAAAATCAAAAGCAAGTAACATAAGCAATGGGGATACACTTAAACCTTTTCTAATAAAGACGGGAGTCAAGCAAGGTTACCCATCCCTCCACTATTATTTAACATAGTTCTGTAAATGTCAGCAACAGCAATAAGACAAGAAAAAGAAATTAAAGGAATAGATACAGGTAAAAAGGAGACAACATTATCCCAATTTGCTGATGAAAAATCCTAGGGAATCAGCAAAGAAACTCAGACAAATAATAGTTTCACCAAAGTTGCAGGCTACAAAATAAACCCTCAAAAAAGGAACAGAATTTCCATCTGATAACAAAATCCAAGAAGTAAAAATAGAAAGGGAAATTCCATTCCAAATAACTACAAAATGTATAAAATAATCTAGAAACAAAGTAGCTCCCCACCTAACGGGGAATGGTTAAAGCAATTATAGAACATAAATGTAATAGATTGTTGTTATTTAGTCATTTTTAGTCACAGCCAACTCTTTGTGACCGTGTTTGGGATCTTCTTGACAAAGATACTGCAGTGGTTTACCATTTCCTTCCCCAGCTCATTTTACAGATGAGGAAACTATAGCAAACAGGGGACCTGTCCATGGTCACACAGCTAATAAGTATCTGAGGCCAAATTTGAACTCAGGTTTTCCTGACTCCAGGCCCAGCATTCTATCCATGGTTCTACCGCCACCCAATACAATATTACTGTGCTGTGAAAACAAAAAAGATGAATGTAACAAATACAGAGACTTATGGAAAGATCTACATAAACTAATTCAGAATGAAATAAGCATAGCCAAGAAAACAATAAGCACCTGAACTATAGCAATGTAAATGGAAAGAACATGATCAAAAAATCAACAGTGAATATAGCCAAATTATAAGGATCAAGGTTGACTGGAACGAAGAGCTATGAGATAACACTCCCAACCTAACCCATGAGGGCGGAAGGTCCACAAGGCATTGCATACTACGTATATTTTCAAACTTTTTCAATGTATCCATCCATTGTGCTGATATTTTTTCCCTCTAAAAAAAATACTATTTGTTACATGACTCCCTGGAAGACAGGGGAAGGGATAAAAGGGATGACTATGATGATGTAAAAAAACATCAGACCAATAAAAGCATTAAAAAAATAAATAACTTAAATAAGATTATTAATTCAATTATAAAAACTCAAGTCATCAGTGACCCTTCAGGGAATAGCAATGAGTACAGGGAAGCTGCTTGCAAGGGAAATTAGAATCCATGTGATGGAAGAGGAAGTAGTATAACCCAGGTTTCCCCCATAACAATACCACAAAGATCTAAAAAATACACCAGACAAAGCCTTGATTAAGAAATCTAAGCGAAAAAAATCAGGTTTTTTTTTTGAAGGTACAGGTAAATATCAGTAGAAGAAATATCAGAGAGGTTAGTGGACACTGAATTTGAACTGGAGAGAAGCATACTGAAACATGGAGCCTTCCCACACAAGGAATAGATGAGGGCTAGTAGCAATTCAGTAGGGCAAGAAGAGGTCCCACATCTGGCAAAGAGGGTCTTAATCTTATGCAGGGAGTAGGAACAGAAGTCAACTAGAAGCTCTATCACTCATATACCTGAGCTGGGTCTCAGATAAAGTACAGAGTGAGGAGAGGACCTAAGAATGGTCACCTTAGGCAACTCAGTGGTCTTGAGTATAGAAGCAAACAGCACCTACGTGGCTCTGACATCAAGAACTGTGCAAAATATCAGATCCAGCAGCCTGCTCAGTCTGAAAACTTCAGTGGAATAATCAGGGCAGGAAACCCAGACCAAAAGACTCTTACAATAGCAACCCAGCAAAAAGGTCTCACCTTTCCAGCAAGCCAAGAGCTAAACCCCACCCTGAGGGGAGGCAAACAGGGAGGCTCCACCCTCCCCCCCCCCCCCGCCCCCACACACATACACTAGAAGGGTACTACCCTCCAGTGAAAGCAAGCAGCTAAGCCTTGAAGCCCAGTGAAAGCCAGCAGTAAGACCCTGACCCCCAATACAAAAAGCTTGGGACCACGCAGGACCAGAATCCAACTATCACCAAGTGACAAAAAAGGCAGAAAAAAAAATGAACAAAAGATAAAAAAAAACTTGACAACAGAAAGCTACTATGGTGACAGGGATGATCAAGGCATAAACAGGAAAAAAAAATAGTGTTAAAATGGCTACAAGTGAAGCCTCAAAGAAAAATGTAACTGGGTCTCAGGCCAAAAAAAAGAATTCCTGGTAGAGCTTTAAAAGGATTTTAAAAAGCAAATTAGAGAAGTAGAATAAAAATTGAGAAATGAAATGAGAGTAATGTAAGAAAATAATGAAAAAAGTTAATGCATGGGAAAAGATATTTTAAAAATTTACCAAGGAAAATAACTCCCTAAAAAATAGAATTGGCCAAATGGAAAAGGAAGTACAAAAGCTAACTGAAGTAAATAATTCTTTAAAAATTAGAAGTGAGCAAGTGGAAGCTAATGTCTCTAACAGTACATCAAGATATGATAAAACAAAATCAAAAATGTAAAAAAATAGAAGAAAATGTGAAATTTCTCACTGGAAAAACTGACCTAGAAATAGATCCAGAAGAGATAATATAAGAATTACTAATGACCTGAAAGTCATAATCAAAAAAAAAAAACATTATCAAAGAAAACAACCTTGATATATCAGAACCAGAGGACAAAATAGAAATTGACAGAATCTACTATCACTGCATGAAAAAGATCTCAAAATGAAAATTCCCAAGAACATCATAGCCAAATTCTATAGCTCACAGACCAAGAAAAAAGTACTGCAAGCACCCAAAAAGAATTCAAATATTGTGGAGCTAGTCAACATTACAGAGGATTTGACAGCTTCCATATCAAAGAAGTGAAGAGCTTGGAATATGATATACCAGAAGACAAAGGAGTTAGGATTACAAATAAGAATCACCTGTCCAGCAAAACTGAATATAATCTTTCAGGGGAAAAAAAAAACAGACATTTAACAAAGGACTTTCAAGCATTCCTAATTAAAAGACCAGAACTGAATAAAAAGTCTGACCTCCAAATACAAGATTCAAAGGAAACATAAAAAGGTAAAAAAAAGAAAGAAGAAAGAGAAAATATAAGAAATTCAATAAGGATAAACTCCTTATTTCTATATGGCAAGATAATATTTATAACTTTTAAGAACTATTACTAAAAGAGCAATTAGAAGAAGCATATCGTATTTTGCATAATTGTCACCACCACATGAGTTGCACCCTGTTTTTTCAGTCCAAAACTTGGTTTATAATCTTTCACTGTATAATCATCACATGGTAAAATTCTATTCGTCACACAGTTTAAAAGGTAAGCAGAGCAGCAAGGTTATTCACCAGTCCCATATGGATATGCAGTTATCTCTTGCACATTCCAAGCCAGGAGCCTAGAATTCTCAGTGCTCACGCACTGTCACTATATTTCAGAAAGCTGACTTGCATGGTTTGTTTAGAGCACCACAGTACTAACAGTATTGTCACTCAACCCAATGAAGGGCCATAGGCACAAGCAGAATAGGCAGGCAGGCAAAGCTGTCCTATGATATGGTAAGACTTGCATCTTCCCACACTAGTCTTAAACTGTACAGTTCATCTGTCAGCGATACATTAACATGTGAAGCATTTCTTTCTGATTATGGGTAAATATAAAAACTATTCTACTGGCTTCAAGTTAAAAGCAATTGTTTTCACTGAACAGCATGGAAACAGTTGCAGAAAAAGTTTTCAATGAGTGAAAAGTTTACGCGAGACTGGTGGAAACTAAAAGACAAGTAATACGGGCACATTTTTTAAAAGCTTCGTGTAATGGTTGCACCCCACTTTTTTGCAAAAAAACTGTTATAAAATCTGCAACAATTATGCAGTGAAATACATTGTGTAGACAGAGGGTATGGATATAAGGTGACTTTGATGGGATGATATGTAAAAAATAAATAAATAAATAATGAGGTGAGAAAGGAAATTGCACTAGAAGAGGGGGGAAGATTGAATGGGGTAAATTACCTCACATAAGAGAGGCATGAAAAAGATATAATAATGGAGGGGAAGACGGAGAGGTGATGGGCAAAGATTAAACCTTGCTCTCATCAAAACTGGTTCAAAAAGGGAATAATCTACACACTCAGTTGGATACAGAAATCTATCTTAGCCTATAAGGAAATAAAAAGGGTCAAGGACAATAGAAGCGGGAGGGTGGACTGATAAAAGGGATGGTAGACTCAGGAAGGCAGTGATTAGAAGTAAAACATTTGTGAGGAGGGAAAGGGTGGGTGGTAAGCGGGGTAGGGGGGATAAACAAGGGAAAACTAGCATGGAGGGAAATACAGAGTTAACACAACTATAAATGTGAATAGGATGAACTCACCCATAAAATAGAAGTAGATAGAAGAATGGATTAAAAACCAGAATCCTACAATATGTTGTTTACAAGAAATACATTTAAAGGAGAGAGATACAAACACAAAGTAAAGGGAAGGGGCTGGAATAGAATGTATCATGCTTCAGCTGAAGCAAAGAAAGCAAGGGCAGCAATCACAATCTCAAACAAAGCAAAAGCAAAAATAGATATAACTAAAAGAGATAATGAAGGAATCTATAAAATTAGACATAATTGAAAGAGATAACGAAGGAAACTACATCTTGCTGAAAGTTACCATGGACAATGAAGTTATATCAAGACTAAATATACGTACCAAACAGTGTAGCATCTAAATTTTTGAAGAAGAAGTTGAATGAGTAAGAGGAGGAACTAGAAAATAAAACTATACTCGTGGGGGAACTCAACCTTCCCCTCTCAGAACTAGATAAATCTAAACAAAAGATAAAAAAGAAAGAAGTTAAGGAGGTGAATATAATTCTGTAAGTTAGGTATGATAGCTCTCTGGAGAAAACTGAATGGGAATAGAAAGGAATATGCCCTTATTCTCAGCAGTACATGGCACCTACACAAAAAAAAATGACCATGTATTAGGACATAAAAACCTCCTAACCAAATGGAGAAAAACAGAAATAGTAAATTCATGTTTTTCAGATCATAAGGCAATAAAAATTGTATTCAATAATGCACAATGGAAAGAGATTAAAATTTAATTAATTAAATAATTTAATCCTAAAAAATAAGCAGGTCAAAGAACAAATCATAGAAACAATTGATAATTTCATTAAAGAAAATGGTAGGGGAAGCTAGGTGGCACCTAGGTGCTAGGTGGCACCAGCCCTGGAGTTCAAATCCGGCCTCAGAAACTTGACGCACTTACTAGCTATGTGACCTTGGGCAAGTCACTTAACCCCAATTGCCCTGCCCTCCCCCCTCCAAAAAATTTTTTTTTTAAATGGCAACTAAAAGTAAAATTAAAAAAAAAACTTTTAAATGTATAGCCTATATCAGTTTGCAGGCCATCTTGGGGAGAGGGGATGGGTAGGAGAAGGAAAACTTTAGAACTCAAAATCTTATAAAAGTGAATATTGAAAACTAAAAACAAATAGTTAATAAAATTTCATATATATGTATGTATACATATACACACACACACACACACACACACACACACATAATTTTTTAAAAAGAACGAAAATGCCAACAATGAGATAATATACCAAATTTATGGGATGCAGTCAAAGCAGTACTTGGGGAAAATGTTTATCTCTAATTGCTTACATCAATAAAATAGAGAAAAAGCAGATCAATGTACCGAGCATGCAAAGAAAAAAACTAGAAAAAGAACAAATTAAAAATCCCCAAGTAAACATTAAATTAGAAATCCTGAAAAATGGGGAAAGAAATGAGAGTTATGGAAGAAAGATTTGGAAAGGGAATTAATAGCTTGGCAAAAGAGGCATAAAACCTTATCCAAATAAAAGATTCCTTGAAAATTAGAAGAGGACAAAATCAGAAGAAGGGAAAGTAATCAACTAGGGATCATTTAAGAAACAATGGACCATCTAAAAGTCATCATCAAAAAAAAAATCTTTAACATATTTCAAGAAATCATAAAACTGACCAAATTTCTTAGAATTATATGACAAAGTGAAAACAGAAAAAAATCCACCAGTCACCTCCTGAAATAAATTCTTCTCCTCGCATACAGTACTCCATTCTCCTGATTTTTACTATACTCCATCTCCAGAATTTTTACTGGTCGCTCCCTGTGCCTGGAATGCTCTCTATTTCAAACTCCTAGCTTACCTGGCTTCAAGTACCAAAGAGCTAATCAGTAGCACGTAAGAACTGGTAGGCACACCTATATAGTGGGAGAGATCTTGGAATGTGATTTTCTAGAATGCCAAAGATACTGGCTTACAATGAAGAATGCCTTAGAGAACAAAATTATCCTATGGGGGCGGGGGGGGGGGGGGGGGGGGGGGGGGCGCCATACGGACGAACCTTTAATGAAAGTGAGGACTTCCAAGCAATCCTGATGAAAACATCACAGCTGAGTAGAAACACAAGATGTAAATTAAAAAGTAAATACAAATAAGCAATAATAAGAAACTAAACAAGAAAGAACTGTTTACATTTTAAAATGAAAAGATCTATCATCAGAGGTCACAGATGGAGTCTAATAAAAGAACCTGGGAGGGGGTTTGCTATGTTTTGATGATCTTAACAAAAGAAAGGAAAAGGATGGAAAGGGAGATAGTGGTAGTGGAGTACAGAAAGAAGAAAGGTAAGGGAAATTATTATACATAATTAGTGTGCACAAGTAGAAGACAACAAGGAAGGGGTGGTGGAAGATGATACCTTACTTCATCAAAATTGGTCAAAAAAGTAAAGGATACATACACAGGAGCAGAAATGCATTTCATTAAGGAATGAAACTGGAGGGAAGGGGGGGGGTGGAATTAAGTAGGAGAATAGATTAAGGAATTAATCCTAGAATAACAACAACAACAACAACACACTAATGCACCAAATGTGGATTCTGAAGAGAGATTTAAAAGAAAAGAAAGGGCAAGAATTTATGATTGGGCTCTGGGCCAGGGAAAGAGAAGAGGAGAAAGTGAACAGAAGCAGATTGCAACAAACCTAGGGCATTAGTGCTGCTTCTTGCTTACTATCTTCCTCATGAAGATGAGTCAGGAAACAAATAAGGAAAAAGATAAAAAAGAATAGAATGGAGGGAAATAGATAATTAGTGATCACAACCGTGAATTGGATGAATTTATCAATAAATTGAAAGAGGATAAGAGCTTGGATTAGACAGCAGAATCCAAGAATAAGTGGTTTTCAAGAGGCATATTTAAGACATAAAGATTCACAGAATTAAATAAAGAGTTGGAATAAATCTATCATTTCAGCTAAAGTTATTAAAAAAAAGGAATTGGTGGCAATTATGACCTCAAATGAGGCATCAGCAAAAACAGACTTAATTAAAAGAAATAAAGAAATAAATCACATTTTGTTGACAAGTACAACAGATAATGAATATCAATATTAAACATACATGTACCAAATGGCAAAGAATCTAAATACTCCAAAGTTAAATGAGTTACAAGAAGAAATAGACAGTAAAAGTATAGTAGTGGGGATCTCAATTTACTCCTTTTGAACCTAAATAAGTCTAACACGGAAAAAAAAAACCCAAATCTAAGAAAGAAGTTAAAGACTTATATAAAATTTTAGAAAAGTTAGACACGACATAGCTATGGAAATCATTGAACAGGAAAAGAAAAAAAAAGCATGTATTTCTCTACTATGTGTAGCACTTTTTAAAAAAATTAGTCACATACTGGAGCATGACTCTTCAAAAACAAATGTGGAAAAACAAATAAATTAAGTAAATCTTTTACAAAACACATTGTGATAAAAAATAATATCCAATATAGAGCTGCTGGAGAAATTATTATTCATTAGAAACTAAATAACTTAATACTACAAAATTGGCAAATCAAAAGAAGTTGCAGAAAAAGACAATTTCATTGAAGATGACAACAATGATGTAACATACCAACTACATATGTGCAACATACTGCATTTCCAGAAGGTAGCCAATGCAGTTAGGGGGAATTTTCTATCTCTAAATACTCTGATTGGGCATGAACCTAAAAGAAAAAAAATCAACAAACTTAAAAAAAAAATTAAACACAAAATAAAAAATCCTGAAAATAAAAGAAATTAACAAAACTTAAAGCAAAAAGAAACGAAAGAAATAATAAAACTGGAGGTGTTTTTTTAAAATAAATAATAAAACAGATGAACCACGGCCACTTTGATTTTCAAAGAGGAAAATCAAATTACCAGTATCAAAAAATGAAAAAGGTGATATCACAACAAATGAAGGAATAAACAAAAATATCAGTAACTATGTTGCTCATTTATGTGCCAATAAACCCAAAATCTAAATGAAATGGATGAATTCTTACAAAAACATAAAATGTCAAAATTAACAGGGCAATAAATAGTGGACTTACATCAGTCTCAGAAAAAGAAACTGAAATAAGCCAGTCTCAGAAAAAGAAAATTAAAAGGCCATAAACGAGCTACCCTTAAAGACAAAAACCTTGGAACCAAACAGATTTGCAAGTGAATTCTATCTAATGTTTTTTTTTTTTTAAATCAATTCTAACATTGTATAAGCTGTTTGGAAAAACCAGAAAAAAAGAAGGAACCTTACTAAGGTTCTTCTATGAATCAAATATGGTGTTGATACCAGGGAGTATCACAACAGAAAAAGACCAATATCCCTAATGAATACTGAGCAAATATTTTAAATATATCATTAGCAAAGAAACCAAATTTTTTTTGACTAGGTAAAGAGACTATTCTCTGCCTCATTTCTTATTAAGCCATAATCACTGAATGGGCGTTACTGAAGTCAAACTGAGACCTGGTAAAGACTTCAGCTTGAAAATGCCAAGGTCCCCCACTGCATCTTGGGCTATCTCCAGCTGTCCTGATCTTTATCTAGCCACTTGGACCTAGATGGCTCCAGAGGAGAAAGTGAGGCTGGTGACTTTGCACAGCCCTCTCTCATTTAAATTCAATTCACTTGCATGTTATGGCATCACCTCCCTGATGTCATGATACTCTTAGAGAATGAAGGACAAACAACATTATCACAAAGATGCAACTCTGACCAGCTTGTATTTATATAAGGAATATAGCACCGGTTCATTATTAAAAAAAAAAAACATAATTGATCATATTAATAACAAAACCAACCAAAATTACATCATTAGATCAATAATGCAGAAAAAGCTTTTGGCAACATATTACTCCGTTTTTATTAAACACACACACACACACACACACACACACACACTTGAAAGCACTGGAATAAACAGGTCTTTCCTTTATATAGTTTCTATCTAAAACCAGGAGCTAGTATCATATGTAATAGGAATACATTAGAGGCCTTTCCAATAAGATCAGGGGTAAGGCTAGAATACTCAGTATCTTCACCACTTTTTTTTACAGAATGTTAGAAATGCTAGCTGTAGCAGCAGTAAGACAGGAAAAAGAAAATGAGGGAATAACTAAAGAGGAAACAAAACTTTTTGCAGATAAGAGGGTGGTGTATTTAGAAATCTTTAGAGTAAACTAAAAACATAAGATGAAACAGTAACTTCAGCAATGTTGAAGATAAAAAATAAAACCATATAAATCATCAGGATTTCTATATATTACCAATAAAATCCAGCAGGAAAAGAAAAAAGAAAAAACTACAGAATCTACAAAATATCTGGGAGTCGACTTTGTAAGAGATACACAAGAATTATATGAACACAGCCACAATACACTCTTCACACAAATACAGATGTAAATACTATCAGAAATAAATTGCTCATGGGTAGGTCATGCCAATATAATAAAAATGAAAATACTTGTTCAATGCCATACAAATCAAATTACAAAAGGATTACTTTACAGAACTAGAAAAATAACAAAATTCATCTAGAAGTGCAAAAGGTCAAGAATCTCAAGGGAAATAATGCAAAAACATTGAGAAGAGGAGGGTCTGGGAGTACTATAACTCAAACTATACTACGAAGCAGTAATCATTAAAGGATTTGGTACTGGTTAAAAAAGAGATCAATCAGTGGTACAGATTAGATACACATGTGAAAGTAAATAAGCACAGTACTCCTGCATTTGATGATAATAATAATAATAGCTAACTTTTATATAGTTCTTACTATGTGCCAGGCTCTGTACTAAGCACTTTACAATTATTATATTACTTGATCCTCACAACAACTCTGTGAGGTAGGTCCTATTATTAAGCAACTTATCCAAGGTCACAGAGCTAGTAAGTGTGTGAGGATACAGTTGTACTCAGGTCTTCCTGACTCCATGACCTATGCTCTATCTACTGTGCCACCTAGCTGCCCCTGACCCTTTGATAAATCCAAATATCCCAGATTTGGGGGTAAGAACTGTACTGTTTGACAAAAACTGCTGGGAAAATTGGAAAGCAGTCTGGCAGATATTAGGTATAGACTGACATTCTGCACTGTATACCAAGATAAACTCCAAATAGGTACATGAATTTGACATCAAGGATGATAACATAAACAAATCAGAGGAGCAAGGAAGAAATTACCCTTCAAATCTATGGATAGAGGAAGAGTTCATGACCACACAAAGGACATAAAGTATCAATAAAGACAAAAGGGATTACTTTGATTACATAAGATTAAAAAGATTTTACATAAACAAAACCAATGGAGCTAAAAAGTAATTGAGAAATAGGTAACTAGGAAAAACGTTAGCTGCAAGTTTCTTAATAAAGGTCTCATTTCTGAGATATATAAGGAATTGACTCGAATGTATAAGAATAAGAGTCATTCCCCAGTTGAAAAGCAGTCAAAGAATATGAACAGATAATTTTCAAAAACAGAAATCCAAGTTATAAATTGCCATATGGAAAAGTGCTCTAAACAACTACTAATTGGAGAAATGCGAATTAAAGCAACTCTGAAGTTCAACCTCACACCCACCAGTTTGGCAAAGTTGACAAAAAACAGAAATGACCAACGCTGAATGAACTATGGGAAAACAGATGTAATAATACTCAGTTGGTGGAATTATGTATTAGTCCAACCATTCTGGAAAGCAATTTAGAATTATGCTTAAAATAGAACATATATATCCTTTGACCTAGCAATACCACTATTAGGTCTATACTGCCAAGGAGATCTTAAAAAATAATAGGGAGAAGGACCCATATGTACCAAAAACATTCACAGTACCTCTGTGGTGGCAAAGAACTGGAAAGAAAGTGGGTGCTCATCAATTGGTGGATGGCTAAACAAAATGCAATATATGAATGTGATGAAATACTATCATGTTGGAAGAAATGATGAAGGGCAAGGTTTTAGAGAAACCTAAGATGATTTCCTAGAGTTTGTATAAACTGACACAGTATTGAACAAAACAAGAACAATTTATACAATAACAACATTATAAATAAGAAAACACACTTAAAAGCATTTACTATGCCCCAGGCACTATAGTAAGTGCCAGGAATACAAAAAGAAAGACAGTCATAACATAATGACTAACCACAATTCCGGAAGACTTATGGCTTAACATTCTACTTAGCCACCTCTAGACCGACAGGTGATATACTCAAGGTGCAAAACAGGACACAGATTTTGGGCATGGCCAATATAGGAATGTTTTGCCTGACTATGCATATTTGTTACAAGGGTTTTATTGTCTCTTTTTCAATGGGGAAGTGGAAGGCAGTTTGAAAGGAAGTCAATTTTGGTTAATTAAAAAGAACAGTGGATAATAAGAAAATAAAAATATCAAGTATAGGTAGTTTCTCTCTATTTCCCCCAATGGATAACTTTTTTGGGGGGACTGGTCTTCTAAGTTCATTGATTTATGGAACCTTTTCCATGAGGAAACTCAATCTACCAAAGAAGGCTAGAACCAGCTCTCCAAGTTAGTATTAAGAGAATTAGCTAGAGCACTAAGAAGTTAAGTAAACTAGCTCAGGGTCACATATTTAATTTCTACATATTATGTGTATGTATGTATTATGTACAAAACTTTTGAATCATCTCTAATAATAGAGAAAAATTTAAACAAGACCCAAACCACAAGAAAACTACTTCTGATAAAATATGCATAACACGTACTCATAGTCCCCCTCATCTCTATTAACAGGAAAAAGGTATGTTTCTTCCTCTTTTCTCTGGTACCAAGACTGGTCATTGCAATTAATTTGATTCTGACAACATTTTACATTCCTTTACATTGTCGTAAATACATAGATAATTCTTCTTTTACAACCAAAGAGAGATTAAATGATGACACAGAGAAGTTCTAAGGAACAAAAGACAGGTTCAAGGAGTACACATTCCAAGGCCTCAATCCTTTTTTTTATGTGATGGAAGCTATTATAATAGTAACAGTTGTCATTTATATGGTTCTTTATAGTTTGCAAAGTGCTTTATACATACAATCTCTTTGAGTCTCTAACCTGTTAGCTATGTCTTGCACAAAGAACAAAAAATGAAGCAGCAGAGAAATAGCAAATTTTAAGCCAAATAAAAAGAAAATAAATTCTTATTGTAACTATTAAAGAAAATAGCCTCTCAAGAAGCCAAGTATTTGAAAATCAGTTCATTTCTTCTAATGCACAAGAGAAGGCGGCAACTCTTTTTATTAACCCTAAAGCCTGAAAAGGTAAAACCAGACATCTTTCTGAAAAGAACGCGTCCCCAATTTTACACTTCTCTGTGATGGATGTGACTGCAGTCAAGACAGATTATGAAGGACAAGCCAAGAAGCTGCTAGAATTTATGGAAAACTCCCCATTTTACAGATGAAGAAACTACAGCTGAGATAATTTAACTAAAGCAGCAAATTAAGTATCAAAGGCAAAATTTGATCCCAGGTCTTCATATCCTAAGCTCTTTCTAACACATTATATAATCATTCCAAGTCTAAGTGATCTGTTATAATTTGAGCTGGGATACAATCTGGGTGTATAAGATGTTTTGGAAAAGGGTTGCAACACTCCTTTGGGGAATGAGAAAAGGGAGTCAATAAGATTCAATGGGACTGTCAAGCAGTAGCAAAGCCCCACTTAAGGTTAGGCACCATATATTTTTATGAGTAAAATAATATGTTTTGCGACTTTCTTCAGGAACAACTGGCTGTGACCAAAAGAGACATTGGATATTGAGAGACTATCACAAGATGAGGATTAGCAGGTCAGGACCAAGATACTACTATCCTTTCAATCACCCAGGTTCACAAACTTGGAGTCATCTTAGACTCTTCTCTTTCACCCCATAAATCCTATCAGATGCCAAATCTTGGTAATTTTACCTCCACATCTCTCATGTCTCTTATCACTTCTTGCCTTAATTATTGCCACAGCCTCCTAATTAGTCTTCAAGCCTGTAGTCTCTGCCCTCTCCAATCCATCCTGCCTTGGGATATTCCTACAGATCTCACTTTATTACTCCCAAATCAAGAAGCATCAGTAGTTAGTGCTTCTCAAACACAACAGAAAAAACACATGCAACCATGCTATCCCCACTATTCAATTAAATTCCAATGTTTCCATATCACCTCTGAGATCAAACATAAAATCCCCTGGTAGCATCCAAAGACCTTTATAACTTGGCCCTACCTTCCCACTCTTCTTATATTTTATCCCAAGGCATTCTGCTATCCAGTGACACTGGCCTCCTGGCTTTTCCTTCCAGAAGACAGTGAGTTAATTGTTTATTTATCATCTTTTACTCTAATCCTCTTAAAGTTTATTCTGATCCTCTTTTTTGTGTTCAAAGTCCTTTATAACCTGGCCCCCTCCTAGGCTCCCAGTTTTCTTACACCTTACTTCCTACCCCAATTCCCCCATACTTTTCAATACAATAACCCTACCTTCCTGGGTCTTCCAAGAATAAGACACTTCATGTCTCAGCTCTATGCATTTTCTCTGTCTCCCATGCCTGGAATGGTCTTTCTCTTCATTTCTACTTGCGGGCTTCCTTTAAGTCTTAGGTAAAATCCTATCTTCTAGGAGATGCCTTTTCCCTTCCACGATTGCCTTCCATCTATTGATTATCTCCAATTTATTCCGTATATATCTTGTTTGTACATAGTTATTTGACATGTTGTCCCTCTCAAACTGTGAACTCCTTGACAGCATGAACTACTTTTTGTCTTTCTTTGTATCCTCATCACTTAGCATAGTACCTGACACTAAATGCTTGTTGACCGATCCCTTGTTTGGCCTTTAAGTCACAGAACCAGATCTAAAAATAGAGCTAGATCTAGAAGTGACCAAAGAGACCATCTAGCACAACCCCCTCACACTGCATATGAAGAAACTGAAGCCCAGAGAGGTTACATGACCTGTCCAAGATCACACAGGTAGCAGTATTTGAAGCCAGGCTCTCTTGACTCCAGAATTAGTGAAACACCATACCAGGTTCCCTTCCTTCAGAATGTCTCCAAGCTGTCTCTGAAGACTGTTTTCACATTACTTTCCTTCATACACAGGTCCTAGTTAAAGTAGCCTACTTGCTGTTTCCTGTAGACAATTCATCTCTTACCTTACTTCTCCCATCTCCATCTCCACCTCTTAGAATCCCTATACCACTTTCAAAGACTGGCTCAAGTGTTACCTCCTACAGGATTTCCCAAGATGTTAGTGCTCTTTTCATTCCCCTTTTATTAATATTTGCATTTATTTTGTACCTACTTGGTATTTAATTATCTGAGTATATGGAGTTTCTCTTCCAAGTAGAATGTAAGGTCCTAGATAGCAGAGGCTGCTTCTTTTTGTCATTTTCTCTTCTCTCATTCCTTTCTTTCTTCTTTGTTTCATTTTTCTCTTTCCTTTCTCATTCTTTTTCTTTCTTTCCTTTTGTCTTTGTTTCCAAAGTGCCTGGCACAGTACCTACAGCAATTAATAAGTGGTTTGCCTGTTTAAGTGAGGTGGTAAAAAGAACTTCATCTAAATTCCAGTATAGGACCATAAGATTTAGGTATCTTTGAAACTATCTTTCTCAACTCTCATTTCCAGAAGACAAAACTGAGGCCCAGAGAAAACAAGTGACTTATCTAATGTCACACAACTAGCACATAACCAGGATTCAAACCTAGGTTTTCTGATCCCAAAACTAAAATTCTTCGCACTATAATCTAATACATTACCTATCTTTAAAAACCATTCTATACTTTAGACTTGGCCTCTAATAGCCCAAATAAATGAGTTTTTTATTGTAAACTAAAATAAAACACAGCTAAATAGCAAAGCTCCAGAGGCATTCTTTATTATAGAAGTAAATAAATGCCATATTTTCTTAAAGCATCTTGCTGCATGCAACCACTCTGGCTTTTAAATAATACTAAAGAATTGGTCTCATGTCCCTTTGAGAATTTCTCTTTTCCTCAAAAGCATAATATAGAGGATAAAAAAAAAATTTCCTGACCCATAATTTACATAGCACTTTACATTTTACCTGAATTCTTGGAAAAGTCTTTGGAGATTATCAAAAACTACCCCCTAATTTTACAGATAAGGAAATTAAGAGAAGCTCAGTGCCTTGCCCAAGGTAATAAAAGCAGGGTTTGAACACAGGTCTTATGATTCTAAACCCAGTGCTCCTTCCTCTGAACACAGTAATCTTATGAAGTAAGTAGTAGCAGATAGTAAGTTTCTCATTTTGCAAATAAGGAAACTACTCAATGAAGTATAGTATCACACTCCAAGGACTCACAGCAAGTTAGCAGTAAATCAATGCCTTCTGACTTGCAGTAACAATCATTATAAAATAGTGCTGAACTTTTTTTCGCACATAAATAACAACCAGATCCTCACCAGTCCAATAAAAGCCAATATTTTTAATATGCCAACTATAACATTGAGTCCACAAACTTTTCTGTAATAAAAATTTTACTCAAGTCCTCTAGTTATGCCTTAATTCCTTAGCTACAAACCACGAAGCTATCATAAAGTTTTTTGGTGATATGGGAAATACAAAAACAAATAACTGTCAAGAATGCCATAATCCAACTACTGGTACATTCACTAATATTAAAGTTATAGGTGAGAAAAGTATTTTCTACAATATAACAGTAAATCTGGATAAAAACTTAAAGTTGTGCTTTTAGCTTCACAATAATAAATTTGAGAAGGCAACTTGCTCTACCTTTGCCCTTAAACTTACTTTACACCAAAATGTCACTTTTAAAGTTTTGTTTTTCTTCTTTACCACATTAAAAACTCTATCAAACATAGAAAATAAGTGTGAAAAATATTTGGTTCCTCCTTCTTATCTCTAGATTATAATAAAATTAACTCCAATTTTTAAAAAAAAACTTTATATAACTGTATCCATCATTGAATTTTTCAGGCTGTTTCAACAAAAAAAAAAATCTACGGGCAGGTTAAATGTTTGGAAAGGATAAGTTACCTTCTCTGTCACATATACAGCTCATTTCCCAAATGCACTTTTTAAAAACCAAAGTTTCTGTGTAGACATCTGTCATTATAAAGCATTTTTTCTTCCTCCTCATCTCAATTTTTTGTTTAATTTTAATGTTCTAATCATTTTAATGAATTAAGAAATCAACTTTATCACGGTTTATGTCTGTCTCTTACTGAATTTCAAGATCATCTGGTTCCTCTTGAACAACCAAAAAACCAAAGCTGATGGATGCCAGCTGATCCATCAAACTCCTGATGGATACCATTGTTCATTTCACAGTGATGACAAAACAGGTAACACAACCAGTTTGAAAGCAGTCAATCTCATACTAACATTATTTCAGTTACAACTTGAAAAATACTACTATATCTCTCTCACTGTTTTCTTTTCATTATGAAAACAAATGTTTTTTTCTATACTTTGAAAACAACTAATTCAAAAGTTAAAAAACAAATCAACTAATCAGGTATTTTCTCCACATTTGCAAAAAACAAAAACAAAACTATTAAAACTGACCAAACTGCTGTCATTAAAACTGACTGCATTTATCTTTTCCTTTTTTTGGGAGCAGGGGGGTGGGGGGGAAGGAGGCATTTAATAACACTTAAAAAGGCACTGTACTGGGACTCTGGAGATTAGTCTCTGTTATCAACTGTTCTCTGACTTTAAACAAGTCACCTAGCCTCTTAATACCCATTTCCTCCTCATAATAGGGATGGAACTCCACAATCTCTGACGTTTCTTCCAAATGAATAATTTCAGTATTCTTAATGTCTATATGTGTAGCATTGTGCTAGGCATAAAAGCCAAAAGGATTCAGAGCAGTAAAATAAGTGTATCTAACTAAAGGAACTGAGAATCTAATCTGGGTGACACACATGAAAAAAGGTTAAAAATTCAAGAATTAAATTAGAACTACAAGTCTACTTAGTCAAATGTTGAGCTTAAGAAAATGCCATTATACTGTCATCCTTTCCCCAAAAATTTTAAAAGAATTTTTGATTCTGAAAGACCAATTCTTGTTTCTATTTTAAATTCCTCTAAAGGAGTTTCTTCTATTTCTACATACATAGTAAACCTTATCAATGTACACACACTATTTTTTCTCACCCTACAGGGTGTAAAGTAATGGTCCCATTTGGAAACAGAGCTATCTCCAGCTATATGAAACAGAAGTAAACTAGGAAGAAAGCATATTAAAAAAAGCCACTGCTTCATTCATTTGGGCTATGGATAAAATTCTGAAGCAGGCTTACTGGAAGCTAATGTTTGTATCAAGTAAAACTAATAATAGGAATGCTTAGAGTACTGCAATAAAGAGCTAAATACTAAAGGAGCTTAATTTGACACTTAAAACACTTGTAAGAAAAAAGGAATTCCAAAAGATCATTCAATAAAAACATCAAGACTCATTTCTGTTTGTTTATTTGCTTCTACAGGAATTGTTATTCTACATTACCAATACTTGCCATCTTCACTATAAAATAAAGTCTATTACAGTAAGAGTAAACAAGTTAAGAAATTGTACTTTAAATAACAAATGCCACATTACTTAAAAAGTTAAAACTAATCAGCTATTAGACCATCAGACCAAATCCATAATCATATAATTTAAAGCATAACAATGTTTAAACTAACATCATGGTCTTTTTCCAAAATGTACACATAACATAAACATCTTGTAACCACTACATATATGGCTACACAATCTACAAAATAGTCATTTAGAATCTTGATGAATATTGTCCACTGTACACTGCCAAAAAGACATCAACTTTAAATATCTGAAACATTCAGACACAAAAAGTCTTGTATAGAAATGAGTTTTGAACTCCAACTGTACACTAATTTACTAAAACTAAAGTTCAAACTAGTCAAAATGAATATTTTGGCCCTTGTATCTTATCAATTCATAGCTAAACAGTTTGACCTACTTTATTTTTCAATGTTATAAATACATCAATCATGTTTATCAGAAAAAGGCAAAACTTTTAACAGTAATGTCCTCATCCTTCCCAGAAGCAAATACAATTAAAACTGTGGACATAAAACTAGAGAAAAAGAATCTTCACGTGTGTAAAGCTTAAAGAAGTGTTTCAAACTTTCTACTAAGTCTGAAGACTATGTTCCTCTTTTAAAAGTAGTACATGCAGTAAGAAGCTATAGTAAAGTAATTAAAGCTGAGACCAATTAAATAATCAAAACAAATATTTACTATTATAGGAACTATAATAGTTCCTATTACCTGTAAATCAGTATGCCAGAGACAATGGAACAAATAACAAAATGCCAGTGCATCAGATACAAAACAATTTTAATAATGAATTTAATATTAATATTCACATTTGCAGGTTTTATTTTTAATGGATGTCTAATGTCATTTAAATAAAATACAAATATTAAAAGTCCTGATTCAAACCTTAATGAAAATAATAACATTCTCATAAAGTTTTATAAACAAAACACATTTGAAACAAAAACTTGAATAGTTTGATATACACAAATCTAAGACCAATGGAAAAATTTAGTTTTCAAATCGAAAAGTGGAGCAACTGAGTTTTTAAAAGAACTGAAGTAGTAATTACAGAAAAATAAGCACAGGAACATAAAAATAAGTCACAAAATGCAAACATCATTTCTGCAAGGTTAGTTTCTACTAATCTTAAGTCAATTTTTTTCTGATTTAAAGAAGACATGCACTGAATACACAAAATATAGGCACAAAACTAAGAACTAAAATTCACTTAAATTCCTATGTTCATTTCAGTCACACAATGCAATCACTATAACTGGAAGCTGAATCCAATTAAAAATACTGTCAACTCAGGAAACTGAATCTGCTCAGTTAACTTTCAAAATCAAGATAATGAGTAAGTAAAAGGAAATTTCTAGTTAAAATAATAGTGTAAATTACCTTGCCAAATCACTAGCAAAGAAATGCACTAGTAATCTATTTTAAATATATTTATAGTTGCTTTCATGCTTCACTAACTCCAATTATAGTTATTAAAAACTTTTGTAAGTTCATGTTCACAAGCACTTGATGACTAATCCTTATACTTCCTACAGCATCTTTAATGGAGTTAAATTAGCCTTTTGGTCACTTTTCTACTTCTTTCTATTCTAGCTTATTCAGTTATTTCATAAGTGGATAGATGACTCAAAAATTCATACAAAGAAAATTTTTTGAAGAGAAATTTTACTTAGAATAGAAAACTAACAATTACTAATGCGTAACACTAATGTAAATTCATGATAAAAATATACTTTTCATAGTATAGAACATATTTCTGATACTGAAATGCAAAGATACTACAAATTACTGACATGTGACAATGAACTATGTACCATAAACCAACTGTTTTGTATTCTTAAGCTCGGATGAACGCTAAACCCTTCACTGTTATCAATGGCTGATCCAAAAGTCGTTTATAAGTAGATTTCACAGTTGAGTTTTCTTCTAGAAACTTCAGCAATTATAGCCCACGTGAATTTCAACCAAATGCTACATACACAGGAATTTGATTCTGTATCGTGGAGTCATCCTACACTTGACTTTCAAAATGTGTCGTATGTACTCTGCTTGCAGCAGGTAAAGCGTAAGTATTGTTATTTGAAACCCTGTGCCCTGACAGATTCACCGTCTCCAGCAGAGCTGTGACTTTCAGGGAAATCCCACACGAGAGGTGACAACGATCTGATCTTCACAGCGAACCAATCAACTAGGCATCAACTTTGGGCTCCAAGGGCCCCACCATACATCATGGCTGATTGCAGACCTAAGCAGAGGAGGAGGAGGAGGAGGAGGAGGAGGAGGAGGAGGAGGAGGGAGGGGGAGGAGGAGAGGGAGGGGGAGGAGGAGGAGGGGGAGGAAGAGGGGGAGGGAGGGGAGGAAGAGGGGAGGCGGAGGGAGGGGAGGAAGAGGGGAGGCGGAGGGAGGGGAGGAAGCGGGGGAGGGGGAGGGAGGGGAGGAGGGGGAGGACGAGGAGAGGGGGGGAGGGGGAGGACGAGGAAGAGGAGGAGGTGGACAAGGAGGAGGACTGGTTTGTTTACTTGCAGCCCAAGGAGGAGCTGCTGCTACTGCTGCTGCTGACGCCGCCACCGCCAATAGCGGCAGCATCACTGGAGAAGCCAAACCCAGCATCTTCCGCACATTTCTATTCTTAGCACACAACTCCCGAGCGGATCAAAACCCCACTACTATTAAAAACACAGACAAGCACGTTTACACCCCCATCCCCAGCATTCGGTGAATCCCGAGGTGGTGGGGAAGGATGAGGGAGGAAGAAGACTCTGGGGCATCTTCTCCTCTTCCCCACAACCCAGACAGGCAAACAGGGCGCTGGGGAGTCACGGGAGTCACCCTCGCAGAGACCCAACCCAAACACACACGCGCGCACACGCACACACACACCCACACGCCACGGCATGCGGGGCACATTATATAACCTCTCCCCCTGGACCCGCGGGCGGCTCCTTGCCCGCGCAGCGAGGTGGGCGCGGGTGCGAGCCTCGGGTCCGGGGGGAGGGAGCGTGGCGCAGAGGTGGGAGGCGCTGGGGGCTGAGCAGCCCAGACACTGACGGTACCGCTAGGCCAGAGACAACCTTCCCCCCATCCCCTCCATTCACACTCCCCTCACTCCTCCTCTAGCTTCCGGGGGGAGGGGGAGAGGGGATGTCAAGTAAGTGTCATTTACGCGGAGCCACCTCCATCCTCCCCCTTCCCCCCACAACCTGCTCCCACCCCACCGGTTCGCCCCCACCCCCCACCCCACCATTACCCACCCCATTCCCGGTCCCGCACGCCGGCCTCAGGCACCCATCTCACCGGTGCGGTGACAGCCCAGACACCCCCCCCCCCTACCGCGCCCCGCCCCGCCGCCGTCTCCCCGCCCGAAGAAGGGGGAGGAATGGGGGGGACGGCGGGAGCGGAGGAAAGGAAAGCAGAGGGGCTGGGGGGGGGAGGGGGAGACTGTTACCTGCAAAGGCGGCGGCAGCGGCGGCACAGAGGCTGCTCCGGCGGCGGCGGCGGCGGCAGAGGATGGAGCCGGGGGGCGGGGGGAGGAGAGGGGGTGACTCGGGGGTCCCCCCTCCCTCCCTCCTCCTCCTCCCCTCCTGTCCGCCCCCCTCCCCGTAGTGCCTCTCGCCCCCCTGGTGCCCGGTGTGGCCGGCGGGAGGGCGGGCTAGAGGGGAGGGAGGGAGGGAGGAAGGGAGCCCGGCCCGGCCGCGGAGCTGGAGCAGGAGGAGGAGGAGGAGGAGGAGGAGGAGGAGGCGGCGGCGGCGGCGGCGGGAGAGGGAGGGGGGAGCGAGGCCGGGGAGAAGGAGGAGGCGGCGGAGGAGGAGGAGAGAAGGCGGAGACTCTACATGGGAATCGGATATCGGCTACAAATTCAATTCATCACCAGAAAACACCACCCGGGCAGGAGGGCGGGGGGGAGCCCGGGTCACGGAGGGGAAGGGGGAGGAGGCAGCTGGGGCCGCCCCAGCCCACGGGCCCCGCCCTCCGCGGGGTTGCCTCCCTAGCCGCGGCAGGAGCTGCTGCGGGACTCCGCTCTACGGGCTGGGGCGGTGCGGGACGACGCGGGACGGGAGGCAGCCGCCCGCTCCTCCTCCTCCTCCTCCCCGGGAACTCCGGCCGCCACCGCCTGCTCCTCCTCCTCCCCTCTCCTTCACGGAGGGAGCCTGGGCTCCTGCCGCCGCCGCCGCCGCGGGGCTTGTTATTGACTTTGAGGAAAACTCCTGACGTCAGGGACTGGCTCTCCGCGGCGCGCGGACGAGCGCGGCTTCCCCCTTCCCCCGGCCCGCCCCCGCCGCCTCCTCCCCTCAGCTCCCAGCCCGAGTCCTCATCCTCAGCCTCCCCGCCCCGCCCCCCCGACCCGGGGCGGCCCGTGCTCCTCTACAACACGTGAGCGCGGGCGCGCGACAAACACAAACACACACAAACCCACGGAGCTCTCTGCTCCCCCCCCCCCCACCTCCTCTCGCGAGAACACTCCCCACCTGACAGACCCAGGGCCGGGAGGGGAGGGGAGGGGCGGGGGGTGTCATTCGCAAGCCGGGGCTTCTCTGCGCCTTCGCCCTCATGCTCCTTTGCTGGCTTCCCGCCTCTCCGAGGCCCGTGGAGGGGTTCGACGCCCGGGCTGAGACAACCTACTTCCCTTCCCACCTTCACCTCCACCCCTTCATTGCAGGCGGTTAAGACGCATCGCCTCGGAAGGGGGGCTGCCGAAGGTGCACCTCCTTGTCCCCGCCGGTCTCCACCACACAGCCCCTCCACCCTCCAGACTTGTGTCGCGGAGCGGGAGGGAACGAGGCACCTGCAATTCTCTAACTAAGCCAGGCTTTTGCTTTTCCTGGCAGCGATGAGAGCTTGACAGGGCATCCACATCCTGAGAAATGGTGTGCCCCACACTAGAAGAGCCAAGTCTGGAAAAGGGAAGAGCTGGGCATTGGAAATGTAGGGTGTAAAGATGGCTCACAAACCAAAACGTGGACGACCACCTTAAATCTGTTGTGCAGAATAGCATTACCATATACCCTTTAATTCCACGATTAAAAACTGTTTCTCAAAATAGCACCTCCCAAGCAAGATTTTCCGTAGAATTGTATGAAAGCGGATGCTTTACCAGATTGTATTGGTGAACGGACTCAGTCTTAAAAGCTGAACCTTTCTCAACAGGGGAGAATGATTTTTTTTTCTGATTCTGAATTGAAAGAGATATGCTGTTTTATTAATTAATTTACAGTGATTTATGTTTTTACTTCTTTTGAATGAAAGGAAATCCTCACGGGTTCTTGAGATGATCATTTAAAATTTATAAACTTTCTTACAAAACTAAAATACTGTACCCTGAAGTTAGGAGGTTTACGTTGAAACAACTTTTACCATACTGCTTTAAAAATGTTTGGGGGGGAAAAATCATTATTTTGCAGCCTTATGTTATTTTATCGTGGTGCTCGTCTTCCTCTCAACTCTCACTCCATTCCACCTTTACAATATGTCTTATTGGCTTGTTTCTGCCACTGTCTTGTGCTCATCTGTTCTCTTGGAATAGATTTCCCTCTGCCCTCTGTGCATTACCACCTCCTTCAAAAACATGGCTCAAGACATCTTCCAGAAAGAGTGACCTATCTCATTCTACTCAGAGTCCCCTTAGTACTTGTGTACTGGAGTTTGTATATATGCTTATATAATATAACTTTCAATATGTCAGACAAGTAATCAACAAGAATTTATTAACCAATAATTATTTATCAGGCACTGTGCTAAGCACTGGGGATACAAAAAAGGCCAAAAAAAAGGAGGGGAGAGAAGATGCAAACATCTGTACAAATAAAAGATGTACAGAATAAATTGGAGATAATCAACGGAGGGGATTCACTAACATAAAGAAAGCTTGTAGAAGGTGGAGCTCTAGTTTGGACTATGTAACTCCTAGAAATGTGGACAGAGGGAGAGTACATGAAAACTGATAAAGAAAAATATACAACATTAAATTCTTTACTGCTCTTGAATGGTGAAAAATAGGGTCCTTAAGGTTTCACTGACCATTCTTTTGGAAATGTTCCCTCAGGGGGAAAAAAAAAACATTATTTGGTTCTGGTTGGAATACAAAATCAGGAAACACCTACCCAATCAATGGAGTTCATGATTCTCCCCACCTCCACCCTTGATCTCTTCCTCATATTTTCCATATAACCACCAAGCAAGTAGTAGCAATAAACAAATATTTAAGATCAGTAGAATTCCACATTATAAATTTAAATGTGATTATTTTTACCAACATAAGCAGTGAAACAACTTTCAATACTGAAACATTACAGGAGAAAAACTTTGGAAATATTTTTCATTCTCCAATTCTCCCCAAAAGGTCATATAATTTCCATACTTATCAGGCCCATAATACATTTCCTGTTGGCAAAATATTTTTATAAAATGTCTATTAATTAGCTCTTCGCTTTAAAGATAAAAAATTAGATTCTTATTCTGTGGGAATTTGACAATGTTTAGATAATAAAGTTATTTACATATAAAACGGACATAAAAATTCTTCTAAAGTTTAGAAAAAAACTTTTAGCAGTGAGTGAGCCTATAGTATTTTGAATCACATTATGAATTGGGAATTCAGAGTTTTTTTAGTTTAACACTAGAAAAATTCATAAAAACTAAATTTATCTCAAGAAACAATACTGATTAAAAGTTCTGTTGGTACAAAGCATCAGATTGTATTGAATCTTTGGTAGAGTAGACATGAAAGTATTGTATTCATAATTAAATATAATAACCCATAATTGATTCGCTTTAAGCTTCTTTACAAATCATGGTTTTTTAAAATATTATTTCTTTAAATTTTTGCATTTTTCTTCTACTTCGCATTGTTTCTATAGCAAAAGATACAGAGAGATCTACATTTTCATGTTTCAGTACATACTTTTAAAATAAAATTATTTTTTCTGTTGATATAAATTATGCCAATATGCCTGAATTGATAGAAATGGAGAGGTTGGGAGTATCATGAAGAAGCAGCCATACTAGGTCTTCCTCTTTTCACCCAGCAATGTTGCAAACTATAAAACAGAAGTAGAGAGCAAGAAACAAACTGAATAAATGTCATATGGATGACATAGAACATATGCTCATATACAACTTCATAACACCAGTAAAAAACATCAGGTTTCTGTCCTCCAGTAAGTCTGTGTTTAGAGTTCTTCAGCCTGTGACCCCCTTCCACAACATGATTGTTGCTCCTCCCACGGCACACAAGACAGGAATTATTAGAAATGTCCTTATCTATGACATAGTACATTGCACAGCTAATACATATATGAAATGAAAATACATATTGAAAAGAACATGTGGTAAGATAAGAGGTTTTTATTCATACATGAAGTCAGAATTATGAAATCACCTTTAATTTTAAGTTTGAACCACACTTAGACTTCTATTTGATTTTCAGCAGGTAACTAGATGAATGTCAGAGGGAGAAAAGTTGTGAAGAGTTGGAAGTAATTGGCATTGGAGTAGAAAGTACTTACTTTGGAGTCAAAGAACCTAGGTTCAAATTCCTCTGTTACTTTTGTGTGATACTAAACTCGTTATGTAGCTTCTTGGGACATGAATGTCTTCATCTATAAAATGAAGGTGTGGCATCAGATTATTTCTGAGGTTCCTTGAAGCACTTACAACTTCTCTGTGCCACAGTTTCCTCAGCTGTAAAGTGGAGGTAAAAATAGCATCTACATCACTGGGTTGTTGTGAGGATTAAGTGAGATAATTGTACATTGTACAATGCCTAGCACATAGTAAATGTTATATAAATATTAGTTATATAGATGATGATCAAATGAAATAATACTTGTAAAGCACAATGCCTGGCACATGATTCATAAATGCTTGTTCCCTCCCCTTTGCAGCTTTAAATTGTATGATCTTGAAACTGGCAAGAATGGGATGATCAATTTCTGCCAATAACAGAAAGTCCTTATCTTTTGTCTGAGAAAGAGATTAGTTTTATTTTTTCTGAAACCTAATTCGTATGTGAATAGAAGAAAACATTATTGCTCCTGAGTGGAACAAGGGAAGGAACAACACTGCTCTCTCCATTCCCTGCAAACTCAGGGAAAGTTGGAAATAGCTGTAGCTGCTGTTCAGGAAGAAGGTGGCAGGAGATTATCAAGTTCTATTGATCAATCATGACACCCTTTTGAGGCCAGTTGGGTTAAAGAGAGGAACTCAAAGTGAGGAATTAAGAAATGTCAGCAAAACTGTGAGGTGGACCAGTAAGATCTTTGCCCAAGGGCACTGAAATTTAGAGGGCGACCACCAACTCTTAACTGCAGCATGGAACCACTAAGCTGAGCAGCTTGTTAGGAAAAAAAAAAAGTTAAAATAGAAAATACACTTCCAGATAGGACACCTTCTATCCTAGTAAGCATCTCCCTGTCCTCCCTCCAGCAATAAGGTCTTCCCCAGAAACATTCCTGAGGTGTCCTTGAGTCTCCACTCCCTAGAGCTAGTCAATCAATCTTTCAGCAAGCATATATTAAGTACCTACTATGTGTCAGGCACTGTACCTTATAAGCATTGGGAATAGAAAGAAAGGCAAAAATTACAGCAGTACTTAAGGAGCTCACAGTGTAATGAGGAAGACAATTTGTAAGCAACGATGTACAAACAAGATAACACAGGATAAATTAGAGATAATCTTAGCGGTAAGGCACTAAGGTTAAGGAGGACTGGAAAAGGCTTCTTGCAGAAGGTGGGACTTTGGCTGAGGTTTAAAGGAAGCCAGGGAAGCCAGGAGGTAAAGCTGAGGAAAGAGAGAGGCAATGAAAAAGCCTGAAGTTGGGAGATGGAATGTTTCATGAAAAGAGCAGCACAAAGACCAGGGTCACTGGTGGCAAAGGACATGGGAGGGGAGGGAGGTGGAGGGGAGGCAGTTATAAAGTGTAAGAAGATGGGAGAGGCAGGAAGAGGGTATTTTAAAAGCCAAATAGGGGATTTTATGTTTGATCCTGGAGGTAAGAGGAAGCCACTGCAGTTTATTGACTAGGGAGTAACATGATAACACAAGTGCCTTTAGGAAAATTAGCTTGACAGATGGGTGGAGGATGGATTGGAGCGGGTAAAGACTGGAGACAGAGAGACCAACCAGTCTTCTATTGCCATAGTCCAGATGAGGGCCTGCACCAGGATAGTGATAGTGTCAGAGAAGAGTAGGGGAAGAGAGAGATATGAGAGATGTTACAAATAGAAAATCAACAAACCCTGGCAACTGACTAGATATGGAGGTGAGAGAGAGGAGTTGAGGATGGATGACACCTAGGTTCTGAGCCTGGATGACTGAGAGAATGGTGGTACCCTCCGCCATAATGCCAAAATTAAGAGAGAAAGGAAGGTTTGAGGGTAAAGATAATAAGTTCAGTCTGCGATATGTGGAGTTTAAAATGCCTAGGAGACATACAGTTTAAGATTTCTAATAGGAAGTCGAAGAGGAGAGACGAGGTCAGCAGAGAGGTTAAGGATGGACAAGTAGACTGAGAATCATCTGCAGAGAGATGATAAATGAACCCAGGGGAACTGACAAGATCACCAAGTAAAATAGTGTAGTGAGAGAAGAAAAGGGGCTAGAACAGAGTAGAGAGAAACACCTACTGTTATCAGGTGTGACCAGATGTAGATCCAGCAAAGGAGAGTAAGGAGTGTTCAGACAGGTAGAAGGAGAAACAGTCAGTCAGTAAATACACATTCATTAAGCTAAGCACTGTGCTAACAACAACCCTGGGAGGTAAATGCTATCATTGTCTCTCTTTTACAATTGAGGAAACAGAGAAAACAGAGGTTAAGTGACTTGTCCAAGGTTACACAGTTAATAAATGTCTGAGGCCAGATTTGAATTCAAGACTTCCTGACTCCAGGGCCCACCTCTATCCACTGTACCACCTAGCTTTAGATTTATAGAAATTCTAAGCATGATTTTAAAACCTTCATATGATTCTGCCATCCCCCCAAGCTATCATCCAATATCTTTCCTCTCTTTTCCTGCTGTACTCCTAGAAAGAGTCACCTATACCCTCTCCCTTTTCTTCTTTAGTACCCACTTACTTCTTCTCAGTCCCTTGAAATCTGGCTCCCAACCCCCTCATTCTTCTAAAACCACTCTATCAAAGATGATTAATAATCTCTTAACTGATAAATTCACCGGCTTTTTATCAGTTCTCATCCTTCCTGATTTTTCTGAAGTTTTAGTGTTTCCTTATGGGAATTCCTTCTCAGCATGTCTTGGGAAATTTGTGTTTTTCTCAATCCTGAATCTCAAAGAAAATCAATCAAGAAATTACAAAAAAAAATTAAAATTGTTGTTATTCAGTTGTGTCCAACTTTTCTTGAACCTATTAGGCAATTTCTTGGCAAAAGTACTAGAGTAGCTTGCCCCTTCCTTCTCCAGCTCATTTTACAGATGAGGAAACTGAGGCAAACAGGGTTAAGTGACTTGCCCAGAGTCACCCAGCTAGCAAGTATCTGACCCTAGATTTGAACTCTGGTCTTCCCTACTCCAGGCCTAGTATTCTATCCTCCACCTAGATGCCCTCTTTGAGAATTAAAGGTTAACAATCAACATGGAGATGTTACCAAAGGAATCCACTGATGTCAAGTTGGAAACAAGCTAAGGAAATGCTGAAAAGTCAAGCTGAAGGTTAAGGTTAACATTTTCAGGACCAATGACAGGAGCACAGAGGAGAAAAGCAGTCACCATCTAATCATCTTGTTTGTAGCTGTTACCATGATATGTGTTCATGGTCCTGTCTGCTGCTAATTGTGAGTTATTCTTGCAAATATGCCGTATTTCCCTGGGTAGAAGATGCACCCTTTTTTGAAAAATTTGGGGTCCAAAAACTGGGTGCATCTTATACAGTGGCTGTAGTTTTTTTTTTTTACTTGCATTTCCTGCTTTTTCGCTCTTGTGGTCTTTGTGCTCATTGCTTCAAATTTGTTACTGCTATATTAGGTTACGTTTTGCTATGTTCCACCCAGAAATGGCTCAGAAAAGATTTTCATACAGTGTTGAATTCAAGTTAAAAGTGATCCAGTTTGCAAAAGTGAATGGAAATCGTGCTGTTCTACGTAAGTTTGGTCCTCCTCCAACTGAGAAAACAATCCGAGACTGGCTACAGGAAGAAGAAACCCTACTGAAAATGCCACAGCAGATGGCCATAACAGGCAAGAATGAAGAAACCAACTATAGGAGAAGTTTGTACTTGGGTGAAAAGATCTTGGGAAAATATCAAGATTGAGATCGTTGTCAAGTCATTTAAGAAGTGTGGCATTTCAAATGCCATACGTGGAACTGAGGATGAGGCAATATATGAAGACAGTGATTCGTCATCAAACACAAATAAGGACAAGCTAATGGATGGGAGTTTTGACAGTGATGAGGAGTTATATGAATTTTATGATGAATAAAATGTGAGTTCAATAACTTTATGTAATACATTTTTTTTTTCAAATTTCAGGCCCCAAAATTAAGGTGCATCTTATACATGGGAGCATCTTACACATGGGGGAATATGGTAATAAATATAAATAAGTTTATACACATAACATACTTTATACAAATCCCATGAGTGCTGTTCCAAGAAGTAAATTTTGGAAGCAAAATTAAATCCATAAATTGGTCATTTTGACACATGATTCTATGTAGTGCTGTTACTTTTGCTAGTAGATCTAGTTGTTATATTATTTAATAATGTTCATTGACGTTTTCTAGTGTTTGAATGTTTCCTATAGGCTACAGTTCTTTGGAAATACTATTAAACTTAATATTTTTCTTATTTATTGAAAATAAAATGTCAGATATCCATCATAATGAGTAAAGAGTATAAAGAATGTTGGAAGTATTTTTAGAATGGTAATATTTTTTTTAAAAAACTATGCATTTATTCCTAAAAAGTATCTTTAAGAGAAAATTTCTGAAGCTTGTAGTATAACCCTATCATAGAAAAATGATTCACTATTATTATAGTCACTCATTATTATTTAAAAACATATAAATAAAATGTTATGAAAATACAGAATAGCTTTTTGGGGGGAATTCCCAAAAAAATTCCTGAGAATTCTCATTTCTTATTCCCAAATCTGAAAGGTTAATCTCCATCTGAAATTTGGGAACAGTAGTTGACATTATCAACTAGTACCCTTCCCCATTCCCCTATTCTGGATATTCATCTCCCTTGGATTCCATGACAATATTCTCACCTATCTCTACTTCTCTCTATTTAGCTAACTTTCAGTCACCCTCTATAAGCATGAATGTCCCTTCTTCTCTGACCTGGACCTTCTCTTCTCCCTACTAAATATTCTCCCTCTTGGTGATCTCACCCACTCCCATCTCTTATATCAGCTTTATGTAGATGATTCCCAAATCTGTGTATAACCCACCCTAATCATTCTCCTAGAATTTTGTACCTCATCACTTATTGCCTACTGGACACTTCTATTTGCCTCCTAGAAATTACCTTTTGCATGTTTCATTGGCAGTTCAAACTGAACAAACCCAAAATGGAATTCATTATTTTCCTTCCTAAACCTGTTCCTTCTATAGACTTGCTTATTTATATTGAGGACACTATCATGTTTTCAGTTACCTAGAATTTATAACCTCAGAGTCTGTGAGGCTTCTTTACCTTCCCGGATCTAGTCTATGGCCAAATCTTATTAATTCTACCTTCACAACACCTCCCATCTGCCCCCCTTCTCTCCACTCACATAGTCATTCACAAGTTCCCCAGCATTTAAGATCTTCCGCAATATGATGCTGACCTATCTCTCGAGCCTTACGTTAGCCCCGGTCACTGATTCTCCATTCTAGCCAAGCTGAACTGTTAGTACTAGTGGTGCCCTGAATTTGACATTCCATCTTCCAGTCCATCTTGCATATACCCAAGACATCTCCCACACGTGGATTTTACTTTCTCCTCAAGTGTTTCCCAAATCTTTCTACTCTCAGCTGCTAGAGAGACTTTCCTACCTTCTGACTTCCCTTTCTTTCTTTGGATGTCTTCAATGGTAGATGAAATAAGGCTCTCTCTGGGAAAACAATGTCTAGACATGTTAAATAACTTACTTAGTGTTACACAGGTAGTAAATATAAGAGTCAAGATTCAAATCCAAATCTGGCAGGCACTTTTTTCCTCTATACCCCTCCCAGCTAAAAAATTCTAAATGAATTCCTAAAAGAACTGTTTCATTCATTAAACATGTATTCAGTAACCACTATGTACCACATACTGTGAGAGACACTGCTTACAAAAATCAAACAGTCCCTGTCTTCAAATTGCTTACATTTTATTTCAAGAAAATGATATGTTCATAGATAGTTAAATACAAAATGTACAAAAAGTAGATACAAAGTTATTTCTGGGGGAAGGGCACTAGCAACTGCAGGTTGCAGGAAAGAATCAAGCAAGATAGGCTTCTTGTAGGAGGTACTTTAGCTGTGTTTTGAACATAGCTAGGAATTCTACAAGGTAGAGAAGGGAGTGTCTGTGTAAAGGCACTGAGTGGAGATGAAATGTCATGTACTGGGAAGAGCAAATGAGTCAGTTTGGCTAGAACATAGAATGAGTGAGGGTAATGAGTAATGTTCAATAAGCTTGGACAAGTAGGCTAGAGCCAGGTTGTCAATGACCTTAAAAATCAAACAGAGGAGTCTGTATCTGGCCTTCTTACTGTTCCTTGCAGTAGACAGAATGTTGGTCCTGGAGTCAGGAAGATCTGACTTCAAATCCAGCCTTAGACATTTACTAGCTATGTAACCCTGGGCAAGTCACTTAACCCTGTTTGCTTCAGTTTCCTCATCTGTAAAATGAGCTGGAGAAGAAAATGGAAAACCACTCCAGTATGCATGCCAGGAAAACTCCAAATGGGATCATAGAGCATTGCACATGACTGAAACGACTCTACAACACTGTTTCTTCTAACACTCCAGTTCCTTTCTCCGTGCCTGAAAAGTATTCCCTCTTCCCCTCTACCTCTCAAAATCTCTAGCTTCTTTCTAGGTAATAATAACAATGTAGATGATAATTGTCAAAATGCCTATGTAGTCTGCGTATCACAAAGTATAGGAGACTCTCCACATAGAAGGTAGAAGAAGGAAACCATTTATTCAGACACTAGAGAACCATAGCCCACAAGCCATTTATCCAATCTACCACAGCAGTAAAACATTCCACACACAATATAACAACCTGGAGCCCCACCATCCCAAAACCTCTCCGACTCCCTGCTGGGGTCTTCCCCAAAACAAACTCAGTACAGCTAAGTCAGCCTGTTCAGTTCTAACCATCACGAGGGCAGCCATTAGCAGCCATAACCTCTCTCTCTCTCTCTCTCTCTCTCTCACTCGCAGCATTTCCTGTGACATAACTTCCTTTTCCTGTCAGGAAGCTCCTCCCACCACATGTGACCTAGGCTTCCAGTGATGCAAGCAGGTCACGTGGCGCATCAATGGGTGCAAAAGATCTTCAAATCCAAATTGCTTCTACAGGCTCAGAGGCTGAAATGCCATAAAAGCTTTACTGATTCTCCTAACTGCCATATGGACATACTCTCTTCCCTTGTAAGCTCCACTATTCCCTTTTGTCTGTATCCCCAAAGCTTAGCACAGGGCCTAGTACAGGGGTGGGGAACACATGTGGCCCTCTAGGTCCTCGGGTGCAGCCTTTTGACTTAGTCCAAGTTTTACAGAACAAACCTTTTTATTAAGGGTATTTGTTGTCTGCAGTTTGGATTCAGTCAAAGGGCTGCACTTGAAGACCTAGAGGGCCACATGTGGCCTCAAGGCCAAAGGTTCCCCATCCTTGGCCTAGTACATTTTTGTTGTTCAGACATTTCAGTCAGGTTCCCACTCTCTATGGAAATGAGCTGATGACAACAAGTTTCCAACACTAACCAAGATAATTATTTAGCAACATTTAGCCTTTGTAGATAATGCCTTTAGTCCTAGAAGACTTCATGATCAATATAGTAGTCCTTTATTTATTTCTAAATTAGAATTCTTTTCAGAATCAACTGTAAAAAATCATATATATATATATATATATATATATATATATATATATATATATATATATATATATATATATACCTGACTCATTTTTCACTCACTATCCTATACTTATTTACTTACAATGTTTGAATTTAGAAGTGCCATCAAATAATTCTGGCTTCTTTCTTATAGTAGGTGGGAACTCGATGAGCATATTCTTTGTGCTGTTAGCATTTTCACTAATTTCTATTCATGCGTATATACTTACATATATAAAAAGTGATCAGTTTTACAGAAAAACATATTTAGAAGATTAGCAGGTGTTTCAAGAAATCAAATTAACATAGCATCTCCTCTGTTTCTGGGCAATAACAAATTGTTAAATACACACATTATTGCTTACAATGACAATTTAAAAGCCCCACAAATTTTAAAGACTCTTGACTTTTCACTTCAAAAAAAATCTTCTATTTAATAGAAAGATCATGTAAAGGAGAGGAAGCGTAAAAGAGTTTACTTATTTTGGCACCAAGATTAAAAAAATCTGTTAATACTCTGAGACTACTCAGTATTCATTCATAAGATAGACAATTTCTTTCACTTGAACCAATGTTACCTTAGAACCTAAGAATCCTGGAATACAGAGTGAATAATCATAAAACAGATGGTCTATCACCTCATGTTGTAGTAGGCTTACCAGTTAATTCACAGCTACATTGATTTTCCTTTAGTCTATAGAAGCTAAACCACTTCTCTTTGTTCTGCATTTTTAGGACTAAAATTCAGAAATGGTTAGGCTTTTAAAAGCTCCTTGGTGTCTTTTCTATTTTCATTCAAAGGAATATTGTTAGCTATGTGCCCCCCAGGTCAAAGTGGATCACACAGAGAGACCAAGCACTTCAACCAAATAACAATGTATTAAACACTGGTCGTACTTCACTGTATTGGATCTCTCCCTACTCCTCACCTTTCAAAAGGTCCCTTCCCAATCTAGTGTACCTGCCAAATGCTTGAAAAAGTCCTCATTTCACACGACTGCTCTATTTTTGAACAGAGGTTTCTCTAGAAAATACCTGAAATACTATTTGATGTTATATTAGGGGAGACTGTTAGAAAGTGGGGCAAAAGTAAAACCACTGAGTTCTGAATCTGGCCTATTTTGCCACCTTGTGTTTATGATTCGATTTAAAACTGAAAGTAGATGGTTAATTTATATTTATTCATTTGATAATTGAATTCACGGTTGCTTAACTTTACTCAGTATCAGTTTCCTCATCTGCAAAATTGTTGTTGTTTGTCCATCCGTAAAATAAGGATAATAATATCTACCTCAGAGAGTTGTTGTGAGGATCAAACAAGACTGTCCTTCCCTCCCTCTCTCTGTCTTTCTCTCTCTCTCTCTCTCTCTCTCTCTCTATGTATATGTGTGTGTATACATGTATGTATATATGTGTATATGTGTATAGATAGATATACAGTGCTTTGCAAACCTTAAAGAGCTATATGTTAGCTATTAATATCATTAACAAAGTCTTACAATATTATAAAAGATGCTTCATTAGATATCTTGAAATACAGATGTTTGTGACTCCTGCCCTTCAGTAGAGTACAATCTAATAAGAAATAGGTAGAAATAACTATAATACAAGATAGTATAAAATAAATGATGAGTGATAGAGATTAGTACAGGAATTCAGAAGAAAGATCACCTCTAGCTGTGGTGATAAGAGCAGTCCTCAGAGGAGGTAGAATTTGACTTGTCTTTAAAAGGATGGCTAAGGAGATTTTTCTGGAAGAGAAATGTAATAGAAAGAACACTTGGGACAAGAGATATACTTCTCGTCTCATCTCTGCCGCAGGTTCCATGGATAACCTGGCAGAAGCATCAATACCAGTTTGCTCATCCGTAAATGGGGAGGTTGTAATAAGGTGACCTCTAAGCTCTCTTGTAGCCCTGAAGGATCTGCATGAATCCACCTCCTTAGCTGAAGCAGGAGTTCTCTCTATATTGTCACTTTTTTTTCCTCTTTCAGAAAGCTTCTAAAACCACACCCTTTACAGCTCCACCTTATATAAACCTAAAGTTGGGATAACCGTGTTTTCTTTTCGCATTTCCAGTCAGAACTCAAAATACACATTTGACATATTAAAGACAATTACCATTCTAGAGCCATAACTTAAAGCATTACTTGGTGGATTAGACTTTGTATACTATGTGTCCCCAGGCTAGTGGTAGGATCATAGCTCTAGTGATAAAAGAGACCTTAGCAACCATTTAGTCTAACACCCTCATTTTACACATGGGGAAACCAAGACCCAGGGATGCTAAAGTGATTGACCGAAGATCACACACAGGTAGGATAGGTGCTATTATCTTCGTTGAGGAAACTAAGTTATTGTTGTTCATCCTTCATTTTCAAAGAGGACCAGTGACATCACTGGGTGATGTTTTGATTTGAAAGTGAATTGGATTTAAGTGACACAAAGTTGCACAAAATAATCAGACTCATTCTCTCTTCCTGAGTCATCAAAGTCCAGGGGTAGGACAAAAGTCAAGGGAAATGGAGATGGCCCAGGATACAGCAAATAACCTTGTCTTCTTCAATGTTCGACCAATCTCTAAGCACTTCACAGAGCCTGCTTCAGCTGTCTTCGTGACCATTAGAACGAATTGTTTTCATCCACCCGTTCCACCAGGGGAAGTTTTCACATGCTTGGAGAAGATATCTCCCCAACTCACCAATGCATTTGAGGCCTGTTTGTTACTCTGCATCTGTATTAACCTGTCTGCTGAGATAGTTTTACTAGGGTATAGCCACTGAGCATGCTACAGCTGGAGCCACAGGTAAGAGTTGGGTAAAGGTGGGCACCAAAGGTGGATGAGTAGCCCTGAAAGGTCTTGCCAAGCTGTCATACCAGGGGTGCTAGTCCTCCTGAACAATGCCATACACCCCAGAAACTAAGTCAGACAGAAGTTAAGTGACTTGCTTAGGGTCATACAGCTAGAAAGTGATTGAGATTAGATTTGAATTAATAATAATAGTTATTATTTATGTAGGACTTACTGCCTTCCTTCTCACTAAACCTGCTGCAGGCAAAAATGATATATATAAGAATGGATGTAAAGCATATTGTAAACCTTAATGAGTTATGTAAATGCTAGCTATTTGTCAAATCAATAAGCATTAAGTACCTACTATGTATTATTATTATCATTGTCGCAGTCATCATCAGCATTAGCAACTGGTATCCCCTAGACCAATGAAATCTCAGGTCTGACCCAAAACAACAACAAAAAACTTATGAATGGGAAAGGATCTTATATACTCTAAAGGCAATTGGTGATCCACAAAATTCTCAGCTTGGAGCCAGGAAGAACTGGGTTTGAATCCTGTCTCAGACACTTATGAACTAAGTGATCCTGGACAAGGCACTTATCCTCTCTCTGAGTCTCAGTTTTGCTTTCTGCAAAATGGGATATCATCTACTTTCCAGAGACATTGTGAGGATCAAAGGAAATTGTATCAAAGCAATCAGTGAACAAGTATTTGTTAAGTTCCCACTATATATCAGGCAGTGGGGATACAAAAACAAATGAAACAGTCCTTGCCTTCAGAGAGCTTACATTCTTTTCTAGGAGGAAACAACATCTACACATATAAATAAATATAAGGTAATCTGACAGGACTGAGAAGCAGCAGGCACCTGTAGTTGTGGGGGGACTCAGGAAAGGCCTCATGTAGAAGGGGGCATTTAAGCTGATCTTTGAAGGAAATTAGGATTCTAAGAGGTGGGATGAGAGGAAAGGGCATTCCAGACATGGAGGTTAGCCAAGGCAAAGGCCCAGAACTGACAGATGGTGGTGTGAGTATGTATGTAAAGCCCTCTATAAACCATAAAGCATTACTTAAGCTTCAGCTCTTATTCTATAGGTAAAGAAACTGGGACAGCTAGGTAGGTAGCACAATAGATAGAGGGTTGGGCCTAGAGATCAGGAAGACTCTTCTTCCTGAGTTCAAATGTGGCCTCAGATACTTAGTAGCTGTGTGACCCTGGGTAAGTCACTTAACGTTCTGTCTCAATTTTCTCATCTGTAAAATGAAAAGGAAATGGCAAACCACTGCAGTGTCTTGTATAAGAAAACCCCAAAAGGAGTCATGAAGAGTCTGACATGACTGAACAAAAAAGAAACTGAAGCCCAAGGAGATGAATTTTGGGGGTGACGTGATACAATATAACAAACATTTATTAAGTGTCTTCTATATGCCAGGCACTTTGCTAAGGGGGTAGGGGTCAAAATCAAGCAAGAGCACCTGGTGTCAAATGAAGAAACGTCTGGTATTTTGAGGCCCCTCTAAAGGGAAGCTATGGGAAGAGTTTTTTGCTTCTCTCGCCAGCTGTTCAATCAGAGAGGCAGAAGCAACTAAGAGAAACGTTGAGGAACAGAACTGAAACACTCTCCATAATGGTGAGTTTCTCCTTGGATGAGATCTGGAACACTCTTGACTTACCTGAGTTATCTTGCTCCCAATAGGAGAGCTCCTTCATTCTGCATGGTCTGGTACATAGTCTCCTATGTATATATTCTCTGATTTCTATTTTGTTACAATGGGGAAAAGTGGGTTTCTTTACTATTTACTATATGTGTTCATTGTGGACCTGGTATTTGGTGGGAAAGGGGTTAAGCCTTACATGTAGAGCTTGGGGTCCCCTTCCCCCCCAATAATAATGAGACAAAGCTATCAGAAGTTAGAGTAAACCCGATGATACTCCCTAGATGAACAATATTTAAGGGAACAGATATGATCATAGCCTGATGTGCCCTCACTCTGAGGAGAGCAGAGGGGCCTCTGGCCTGAACCTACTTTCCCTCCTAGGAGGAAAGAGAGTATCCCTTGGAGAAGGGTGGGGGGTGAAGGGGCTAGAGATGTCAATTCTGCTTCCCTTCAAACCACACACAATGACAGCCCTCACCACAGATGAGCCTCTCTACTCTTGGGGTCTTTCCCTGCACAGTAACGAGATAGAGGTAAGAAATTTCAAAATGTACAAAACTACAATGGGAAATCTAACCTTATAGTAATTCATTCCTCTACAAACCTCTTCAGAAAGATGGAGAAATCAAAGTATCCAAAGATTTGCCCAATAAAAGAATGATGAGATGAAAGTCATTTATTTTGGAAAATAATGAAGAGAAGGAAAAAAAAAAAACAAAATGAAATGCCTAACTTTGCCTAAATTGCAGTTGATTAAAGTGAAGAACAAGGTTTCTAGTATGTAACCTAGGCTGTCTATACTGTCTGTATAAACAGGATAATTAGTAGCAGTTCATTTGTGCTATCAACTCAAAAAAAGTTGACAAAGGAAAAATGCTATAGCATTTGTCTTAATTATTAGTGTGAAAGATGAAAACCAAAGCAGACAATTAGCAGTAATAACATTTGTCAACCTGAAATAAAGAAGACAAAGTAGCAAAAACTAGGATCTTTAATCAAAGCACAGAATTGCAGTTTGGGGCATCAAGCATGCACCAAAATACTGGAATGCCCAAGAGGGGCAGAGTTAAATACATTTTAAATACATTTCCACAAGGAGGGAGTCTCATGGGAAGCACAGCCTCCAGAAGCAGTTATGTAAGTTGTTTTGCATAACATCTGAAACTCCGTAGAAAAGGCCAGGAAAGCTCAGAAGTAGTAACATCTGGTCAGAAGGATGAGCTCCTTAGAAGTGTTTTAAGGTTTGCAAAGTGCTTTATGCATATCACCTCATTCGATCATCTCATATCACTTGACTGTATCATCACCTTCATCATGTGGTGCTATCTTCAGTTCTATATAAAAGACGTTAAGGAATATAGTCCTTTCTCTCTCAAATGATACAGATCAAAGGCCAGGGTTCCCCTGAGCTGCACAGATGTCCATGACAGGAAATACTCTGCATACAGTTTCTATTTGTCCGTACACAATCTAAGATAAGCAGAGCTGGCCCTAGCAGTAGTAAGAGTTATTTACATAACAAATATTTATTGAGTGCCTTGCTCATAGTAGCACTAAAAGTTTAATGAAGGAATGAATGACACCTGAGAAAGGCTCTGGTGGATGGAAAGACATCAGCCACCTTTCCCACTTGGTAGATGTGAAGGAATGAATGACACCTGGGAAAGGCTCTGGCAAGACGGAAAGATACATCAGCTACCTTTCCCACCTGGTAGATGTACATTAAAAAAGGAAGAGTGAAGCAGAATTCCTGTCCAGTTGTCTTTTGTATGTTCTCCTACCTAGGTATTTAGGAAACTGCTGACTTTCCTTTTTCTCTTACTATCAGTGATAGGACTGATAGCTACCAAGTTTCTCCTTTCCCCATCCCACTTCCAGTGTGGATTAAGGTAGATTTTCTCTAAAAGTCAACAAAGCCAGGATTTGATTGGCCCAGGAGTGGCTATATTGATGTGGCTTTCTGGTCACCTAGGGAAAGGAGAATGGAAAGAAGGAAAGAAGCATTTATTAAGTGGCTATGATGTGCGGGGCACTGTGCTAAATGCTTTACAAGTATTATCTCATTGGATTTTCACAACAACCCTGGGAGACCAGTTTTATGATTATCCCCATTTTACAGTTGAGGAAACTGAGGTAGATTTAAGTGACTTTGCCCAAGGCCACTGATCTTGTAAGTGTTTGCAGCTGGATTTAAAATCCTGTCTTCCAGACTGGAGGAGCCTGGGGCTCCATTAACTATGGCACCCTAGCTGCCTAGGGGCATAAAAGATCCCACCCACATGGAGTCAATGCCCTTTAGACTTGGTGGATTCCAAAAGACCAAGGGAGTCACCACACCCTTTTCTGCAGAACTCATACATTTCCATATATAGATAAGGGGGTCTTCTTTGGTAAACTGTTAAAAGATCTCCCAGTGTTCTGACCTTGAACCTAAATTAATGGGTGCCAGCTTCAGGGCCACTCCTAATACTATCGATCCCATCTCCTTTGCAGAATGACCTTCTAGGTTCCGCAGCCCCCTTCCCCTCCATGAATATTCCCAATGGCTCTGTCTTAAGGTCCTTTCTTCTTTTTTATACACTATTTCTAAGTGATCTCATCAGTTCTATAGTTTTAACTAGTATCTCTATACAGATAGGGTAACAAATTAAAGGCTTACTGTGAGCCTGCCAGCAACTGTGCTAAATGTTGAGGATATAAATAAAAACAAAAAGAAAGATAGTCCCTGCTATCAAGGGATGGAGGGAAAACAACAGACCAAAAAATGCTGGAGAGTTTAGGGGTAAAGGAAAGAGAAAAGTGCCTGGCTCACAGGCATTTGAAGAAAGTGGGGAGCAGAGTAAAGACAGGATAGCCTGGGCCCTTTCGCAAAATAGAGAGTGCAGAAGGAAGTCACCAACTGGAGAAGGATCCCAGGCCCTGTGGAGGAATATTCAAGGCTAAGCAGATTTCAGAGTGATGTTGTTTGTCCTTTGTTCTCAAAGAGCACCAATGACATCACATAGATGACGATTTGACAGGTGAATTGGATTTAAGTGAAGCAGAGCTAGGAAAAGTCTCCCTGAGATCAGAAGGTCTCAGGCAATGAGGGAAGTTCCAGCATAATAATAGCTATAGAGAAGGCTTGGTATTGAAGTTCAGAAAGTCAGTGGGATAAGGCCCAAATCTATATATGCAGGCCTCATTTTTCTCTAGAGTTCTGGTTTAACATTTTAAATTGCCTGTTGGATATTCCATAGACTATCAAACTCAATATATCTTTTCCCTTAAACTCACTTCTCCTAACCTATTTCTGCTGAGGTTATTCCTCCAATAACATAGATCCACAGTTCAGTAGTCAACCTCAACTCTTCGTTCTCATCTCACCCAATTCCATATCCAATTATTTGCCAATTCTTATCGAATTTTCTCTCATAAAAATCTCTCAAGGGGCAGCTAGGTGGGGCAGTGAGTACAGCACCGGCCCTGGAGTCAGGAGGACCTGAGTTCAAATTCGGCCTCAGACACTTGACACATTTACTAGCTGACCTTGGGCAAGTCACTTAACTCCAATTACCCTGCCTCTCCCCCCCTCCAAAAAAAAATCTCATATCAATCTCCTTCTCTCAACTCTCTACATTATCTTATATTTTATACTTCTGAAATAGACTCTTAATTGGTCTTCCTGCACCCAGTCTCATGTCTCTTCAGCTGATCATCCATGAAGCTAACAAACTGATATTTCATCTTTCTCTTCATCTCCTTTAATCTGGCATCCACTCTCACTATTCTACTGAACAATGATTCCAAATTACCAAACCCAATGACCTCTTCTTGAGTCCTCACCAGCCTTAAGGCTTCTAGGTAGCACAACTATCAGAAGAGTCGCATTCGAGTCTTGCTTTAGACACTTGGCAGCTATGTGACTCTAGCTGAACCATTTAAGCTCTGTCTGTCTCAGTTTCCTCAACTGTAAAATGGGGATAATGATACCTCTAAGAGTAGTTGTAAGGATCAAGTAAGATCCTATTTACAAAACACTTAGCACAGTGCCTGCCACTTAGTAGGTACTTAATAAATGATTGTTTTCTTCCTTCTTTCTTTCCTTGGTTATTGTGGGATCAAATGAGAGGATATCTATAAAACACTTAGCATAGTACCTGGCACCTAGTTGGGGATTAATAAATGCTTATTTTCTTGCCTTGCCTTCCCCTCAGCCTCCTTCATGTCTCTTAAGTATTCTTGCAATGGTACAAAGGATCTTCTTCTGACTTATCGTCCTCTACCCCAGATGTCCCAGGGAACATCAATGTATGGAGCTCCTAAAAGGTTGCCATCAACTTTTCATACAAATAAAAAATTTATATTCATTCGTGTTCTCTCTTTTTTTCTCATTTCCTTCAATGACTGTTCCAAAGCTCTTCTCTCCTCACAAACCTATTCCTAACCTCTTTTCTTTGAAAAAAATGAAGCCACCTGTCATAAGAGCCCTAGTTTCCTGCTCCACAACTCAAAACCTCTCTGCATCTGCCTTCTCCTCCTTTGATCTCTGAGGAAGACATAGTACTCTTCGTCAAACCAGCCTCTTAACTTGTGCTTTTCATCCCATCTTATCCTGTCTTCAAGAGACTGATCCATCAATAATCTCATTCTCTCTCTCTTTCTTCCCTTTTCTTTCTTTGTCTCTTTCTCCTCCTTAGTTTATATCTATTTATCTACTGACTTCTTTCAGATTGCTTACAAAGATGTTCAAGTCTATAACATCCTTAAAATACCAATCCTCACTTGATCTTGCCATCTTCTTAAGCTACCATCCTGTATTTCTCATCCTTTTCACTGCCAAACCCCTAGAATGATATACACTTGTTGCTTCCATTTCTTCATCATTGACTCATTTCTCAGCTCTTTGTAGTCTGGCTTCTGAACTAACAACTCAACTGAAACTATTTTTGTTGAGGATACTAAGGATCCTTTAACTGCTAAACCTGATAGTCTTTTCTCAGTCCCCATGTGTAATGACAATTTAGATTTGAAGATCTTTCCCACCATTAATGGGCCATGTGACCTGCTTACATCACAGGAAGCCTAAGTCACATGTGATGGGAAGAGCTTGCTGAGAAGAAAAGGAAAGTGTGTCACAGGAAATGCAGAGGGAGAACAGTTAGAACTGAGGGAGAAAGCAGATGTGGCTGTGCTGTGAGTGATTGTTGGTGGCAAGGCCCCAGCAGGGTGGGTGGAAGGCTAATGGGATGGCCAGGCTCCGTGCTGTGATGTTGTGTTTTAAGTTCCTTGCTGTTATGATAAAGTGGGCTTACTGATTTGGGGAATTGGTTGTTGCTTGGACAGGTTGGATTTATTGGTTATGCGATTTGGTTATCTGGTGTCTGAATAAATATATAGAGAGTCTCTCATATTTTGCAATATAGAACTACATAGGCATATTTGCAATTATAGTTGATGTTGCGTTTATTGCCTTGCTAATACACCATGAGTTCCTCTGGACTTCAAAACTTGCCCTCTCTACTGATGGCTCATCCTGGAATCTGCACCTAGGATTTCCTTGCCTGAGGAAAAGCCTACCACACCCATGGCCTATTCCTCTTGGAATATACCTCCACAAGGCCTGCTCACCTTCTCCCATTACTAAATTTCTCTTGGAGCCTCCATTTTGTGGAGAGGTCCAGGCCAGGCTTCCTTCATTTCCTACTTGTCCCTGTTCCTCACTTTCTCTGTACTTTGGAAGTATGGCCCAGTACCTTCATTGCCTGAAGTACCCCTACCCTGCTGTTCAGATACCTTGTGTATAGTCTTCCCCCATCAGAATGTAAGCTCCTTGAGGGTCCATATATATTGCCATTATAATAAAGGAAAGGGGGTAGCTGGGTGACACAGTAGATAAGATACTGGGCCTGAAGTCAGGGCCTGAGTTCAAATCTGGCCTCAGATACTTAGTAGCTATGAGACCCAGGACAAATTACTTAACACTGTTTGCCTTAGTTCCCTCATCTGTAAAATGAGCTGGAGAAGAACATGGCATACCATTGCAGTATCTTTGCCAAGAAAACCCCAAATGGGGTTATAAAGTCAGATATGACTGAAAAACAACTGAACAGTGACAAAATAATAATGGACTTCAACAGCCTTGTGCTAAGTAAAATTGTTACCATTTAACCAATAACATTTTATTACCAAAAAAGATAAGGCTATTAAATGGATGCGTATTATCAAAACATTTATTATACTTCGTAGAAATGATGATTAAAATGACATTATTATGTCTGAAATTATTTTAATTTGACCTCATTCTATTTCCAATTACCCTTTGAGACGACTCTAAGGCTTACTCAAAACAAACTTGCTTTCGTGGTAGTAGTATGATAGTCTAGGTGCCTTTTATCTTTATCTTTTGTCTCTCTGAAATCCATAAGGTTCCTATAGGACCGACTGCCTCTTCTCTAGACACTCCCCTATCCTCCCTCTTAGAGCTCCAACCTGCCATTTTCTGGAATGCTCAATATCTGAAATCTTCCACAGGAGAATTTTTCCTACTAGAAACTTCCAACTCCATGCTATGTTCAACAAGGCCTACTAATAAGGCATCTCTCTGCCTGGGTATCCATAAAGACAACCAAATGTGACTGAATAAGACCCTGCCCCCTTACTGTAAAATCTGTCACCCTTGATTGAAGTGACAAATGACCCTGGAATATCACCCAATGAATGAAATAAGGGAAGTGATGAGAGCCTACAGTTGACTACCATGTGAGTACTAAGCTCCAAAGGTGGCAATTTAGGTGATCACTGATAAGCCCTTTCTTCCTCCTGCTACGACTTGAATATCATTAGAGTCAAAGGCTGGCAATGTGCCTCCAGTGACTGAGACCTCATTTTACCCTTTACTTTCCTATGACAGAGTCCCAGGCAAGATTACTGGAATAATAGCTTCAGTTGCCTTTCTCACAGACCATGAAAACTGTTACTGTCTCTTTAAGAGGGCTTTGGGACCTCAAATACTGACAATTTAACTGCTCTATGCTAAGGAGGAAGAAGAAAGAGTATAGATTTAATTTTGATCTATGAGGAGTCTCTGAGAAGAGACAAAATCACTATTTTATAGAGATTAAGTTTTAACTATTTATTATGCTGAGGTTGGGGGTTTATACTCTCACCACAATTAATGTAATCACAGAAGGTCAAGACATTTCAAGAAGATCAATCAATCAATAAAAAGTGTAAAATAGGTGTGAACAAATCTTTTGTCAAGTTGGAAGGAGGGGAGTGCTTTGCTCATTGGATAAAGACAGGTGTCAGCCACATAGGAAATATCTTATGATTGGCTTAAAGAATCTGAGACACCCCTGGGTCTATGTATAATACAGCAAGACAGTTCAGGATTGAACATTCCAACAGCTGGCTTATCTAATGATGGAGCAGCTCCAGCCAGCCCAAAGGAGCATCAAGGTGAGCAACTGCCTATGGGGGAAGAGGTTTCTTCAGGTGATTAAATAAGCAATATTTAATCACTTGTTAATGGCAATGAAGATGGTGTCAGTGGCTTAGAGCTCACTGATTAAAGATATTACAACTTTAGCCAGTTCAATATTCATGGACTGTGAACTTATAAATATATCTAGATTTTAGGCAAATGAAAATATTCAAATGTTCTACCTTTGCAGACCAAGGCAGGAGTAGAGCATATGAAAGTAGATACCAGACTGTCCTCCTCTACTCTATCCCTTTCTGCTGATGTATCAGATGAAGAACATGTATAAAAAGATAACACCATTGATCCACCATTAGTGGCAGAAATAGTTTTCAGTTATCAACACCATTAACCACTGAGTTGCCATGTGGTTAAGACCATACCATTTTGAGAAGAGGGATAGAACTGGGTATGCTGTGACCTTGGAGGGCAGCTAGGTGGCCCAGTGGATAGAGTGCCAGGCTTGGAGTCAGGAAGACCCATCTTCCTGAGTTCAAATGTGGTTCAGACACTTACTAGCTGTGTGACTCTGGGCAAGCCACATAATCCTGTTTGCCTCAGTTTCCTCAAATCTGTAAAATGAGCTGGGAAAGAAAATGGCAGTATGATGAAGAGTCAGACTCAACTGAAAAAGAAACTCAACAACAAATGACCATGTGAAATCAATTGTCCCAGACTAGGGTCAAGAGACTTGGAGCAGGGCTACAGAATCTGAGAATCAGCAGGGACCTCAGAGACCATCTAATCCAACTCATCCATGAATAAGAATCTCCTCTACAACATATCCATATGATAACCTGGCCTTTTGTTTGAAGATTTCTCTAGTAAGGAGGAACCCACTGTGGCTAGAGAAATAGATCAGTAGTTAGGAAGACTTGAGTTCAAATGTGGCCTCAGACACTTACTATCTGTGTGACTCTGGTCAAGTCACTTAGCCTCTGTTTCCTTCATTTTCCTCACCTGTAAAATGTGGATAATAATAGTAACTATTCTGCAGGGTTATTTTGAGGATAAAATGAGATAATATTCATAAGGTGCTTTAGCAAACCTTAACATCTATATAAATGTTAGATAGTATTAGTATTCTGGAGGCATACGATTTAGATAATTCTAATGGTTAGAAGATTTGTCTTTATGTCAAGCCTAAATCTTTAATAAAAAAAAAATCAAACCAGGAGGGGAAAACCCTCAGGTTGATGACCAAAAGAAAAACAATTACTATTTACATTCACTCTGAGCCAGCCCCCCCCCCCCTCCAAAATAACCATGAAGTGGTACTGGGGGTGGAACCTATTGTCTAATCAATGAGAACCAGAGTGAATTGGGTTTAAGGCATGGTCTTTAAGAAAGGAATCTAGCCATGAAGCCCCAAAATAACTAGGTAGGTTTCGGCCATCAAAATTTACCTTCCTTTGGGCAGGATACCCTCAGGTAAAGGCATGACTCTCCATGTGAGGAGAGGAGAAGAGAGGAGCAGAGCAGAGCAGAGGAGAGATACTTAAAGACAGTTATCAAGAACCCCTTACCCCACCCTCAGATTCCAGACAATTGCTAATGGTTTCATGATTTTTCCGGGCTAATCATTTCCAATTTCTTCAACTAGTGATCACATAACATGATTTCAAGGAGCTCTTGTTTTGTTTTGTTCTTACTATCCTGGTTCCTCTTCTCTGGACACTCTTCAATTTATCACCTGTTTTTCCTAAAATGTGGTGCCCAGAATGCACCAAAATGCTTGTGTTGTTGTCGGAATAGGAAAGAGGACAGTAGGACACTCTGTGTCTCACAATGCACCCTTAAGTCTCATTAGCTTTCTTGATCATCAAAACATCACTGATTCATATTGATCTTAAAATTTGTTTAAAAAAAACAAACCTTTAATCTTTTTTTTTTAAGACAAATTGCTATTCACCTATGTACCTCCCATTTTATTTTTTTGAAAGCTGATTTTTTTGAGCCCAAGTGTAAGAGACTTTGAGCATAGCATTTAGAGCTAAAAGGAACTATAGAGGTCATCTAGTCTGACTCCCTCATTTTGCAGATGAGGAAACTGAGGCCCAAAGAGCTGAAGAGACTTACTCAGGGTCACATAGGTAGCAATGAACAGAGCTAGGATTTGAACTCATTTCCTCCAACTCTGAATCCAGCATTCTTTCTACTACCTTACTTGTTTCATCGCTATCACCTAGTTCATCAAGACATTTTTGTTATCTAATGTTATCCTGCCCTCCCAAATTTGTGACATGTGGAAATTTTTAAAGTATTCCATCTATGCTGGTATCCAGTACATTGATAAAAAAAAAATCATAGGGCCCAACATATATCACTGGTCACTACAGTGGAGACCTCTTCTAATCTTTGGGTCTAGCCATTCAACTAATTTTGAATCTACCTCATTTTATTATTGCTAATCAATTAATCAGTGAACAGGCATTCATTAAGTACTTACTATATATCAGATACTAGTGTGGATATTTAAGACTTTCTCAATGCTCTGCTAAAATGTAGGTAAATCCACCAATCTAGCAAACCTGTCAATAAAATAAATGAGATTAGTCAGATATAACCCATTCTTAATGAAGCCACATTGGCCTTTACTAACATACTTTTAATAATATATTCTAGAATGTTGCCAGGGATCAAAGTTAATTTCACTGACCTATAACTTGTAGATTCCATTTGCTTTCTTTTTTTAAAAAGATCAAGACATTTACCCTTCTCTAATTTGTAACATCTCTTCCATTCTCCACAATCTTTTGATGATCATTGACAATGGCTCCACAAAATACATGTACGAGTTCTTTCAGAATTGTAAACTCCATGAGATTAAGACTTGTCTCATTTTTGTCATGGTATCCTGGCCACTAGTATGTGCCTAATAAATGCTGTTGATTGTTTATTGACCTGAAAATGAAATTAATCTTCTCCAGGTGATGAATTTAACCAGGGCAACTCGTGTTCTCTTACTTATCTTGGGTATCAGTTCTCTATTAGCCATTTCTGTTCTGCCCTTTTTAATATACAGATCATTCTCCTTGGGAAATCAAAAACAACTGACATAAAGTAAGAATTGAGTAGTTTTGTTTTCTCTCTGTTGTCCTTTTCATCCTGAGTGGTAGTCCCATCACTTTTTTCTTCTTCTTTTTCCCAATAGAGTTTTTAAAAACCTAAACCTTAGTTTTTGTTGACAACTTCAGCTTATTCTGAACTTTAGCATTCTTAACACTACACTTATATTCATGCTATGTTACTTATCTTTGCCTGCATTTTCTGATTGCGTCCTTTTAGAATCTAATTTGTTTGGTGAATTGCATGTGCTTATACATTGGTCTTGTGAGACAATTCCCCTTTTTCTTCCTCTTCTGTTATTGTGTCGACTTACAAATATAGAATTTGATTCCGGAAAGTTTAACATCCTTCCTGAGCTAACTTCCCCTATATAATTATAATTCACTGGATCCTAATTATCCTTTCTCTGAACTCTTTGAAATTTGCTTTTCCCAAATCTAAGCTACACATCAGACTTTGCCTGGCTTTCCTCTTCACTATCACAGGTTTTAAGATGGAATGGTCACCTCCTCCCCCAAGATTCCCATCGTTTACTATCCATTGACCAATTTCTCCTTGTTGATGAGAATCAGTTCTAGAAAAAATTCCTCCTTGTAACTTCCTCCACCTTTTTTTTTGAGGGGGGGAAGGCAGGGCAGTTGGGGTTAAGTGACTTGCCCAAGGTCACACAGCTAGTAAGTGTGTAAAGTGTCTGCAGTCAAATTTGAACTCAGGTCCTCCTGACTCCAGGGTCGGTGCTGTACTCACTGTGCCACCTAGCTGCCCCTTCCACTACCTTTTGAACGATGAAATTAGCCTTAAGGGAAAAAAAAATCAAGAAGGGATTAGCAGCTAGCTAGAGAACTGAGTACTCTACCTATCCCCCATATTACCTCCCTGCCAGGCTAATGATCTGTTTTCCAATTTCTGCTTCTGTTTTGTTGTTGTTCGGTCATTTCAGTCTCCAACTTTGTGACCCTATTTGGGGTTTTCTTGGCAAAGATACTGGAGTATCTTTTTTTTTTTTTAATAGATGAGCAACTGAGGCAAACAGAGTTCAGTGACTTGCCCAGGGTCACACAGCTAGTAAGTATCTCAGGCCAGCTTTGAGCTCAGGAAAAGGACTCTTCCTGACTTCAGGCCCAGAATGCTACCGGCGCTCTCTCCCCTGTGCCACCTGCTTATCTTGTCCCAAGTACTCATTCATCCCATTTCCACACACTAGCTCTTTAATGTCCTTAAATCTCCCCCTTATACTCTATTCCTCTGCCCTTCCAGCCCCTAATTTACATATCCTATGTCTTTTCAACCCTATATTCCCTTCCAAAACCATTTTCTATTCACGTCTCCCCCTGTTTCAGTGGCACTTATGGCTATATATATATGTATATGCATATATATATATATGTATATGTATGTGTGTGTGTATATATATACACAAATACATATATATGTGTGTGTGTGTATATATGTATATATATATGTATATATATACATATATATATATATTATATATATTATATATAGCTGTTCCTGGAAGAAAGGAGAAAGGACTATCTATGGTTCCCAACCTTTTCAATCCTAACTCCAAATCCAGGGGTGGTTGTGAGATATATGAAGAGATATATCTTGGAAATGGGAAAGTAGTATTTGTTGCACCCAATACCCTTCCCTTGGATGGTTATGACTCAATTGCCCTGATTATTTCCTCTGGTCCAATTTTTAAAAATCAGTTTTAAAGACAGAGCTAGTTAACAGCGGATGGACTTCTGGGCCTGGAGTCAGCAAGATCTGAGTTCAAATCCAGTCCTAGATACTTCCTAGCTGGTAATGCAGGGCAAGTTGCTTAATCACTGCCTGCCTCAGTTTGCTCAACTGTAAAATGGGGATAATAATAGCACCTACCTCCTAGGATTGTAATGAAGATCAAATGAAATCATACTTGCAAAGTGCATAGCATAGTGCCTGGTGCATAGCAGGTGTGTAATAAATGCTTGTTCCTTTCCCCCTTCAGTAAAGTAAAGGTAGGGCATTCTTTTGCCTCAAGCCAGGCAGCTACCTTTGAAAGGACACAAGTTCAAGCGATATGATGGTATACATGGTACAATTGAAAGAATACTGTTGGGAGTCCAAAGACCTGGGTCCAAATCCTGGTGCTGCTACCTGTTCCCCATGTGAGCTTGAGCAAATCGCTTAACCTATGTGGGCCTTAGTTTCTTCATTTATAAAATGAAGAGGTTGGACTAGATGAGGTTTCTTCTAGCTCTAAGTCTATGAGACTAAGAGCTATCATAACACCTCCTTGATCATTTCCATCCCCTTCAAATCTTTCTTTATCAACTGGCTCATTTGCTGATGCCTACAAATATTCCCAGGTCTCCCTCATCCTTAAAAAAAAAGGTTTAGCTCTGGCTCCTTCCTAACCATACTACTCAACTGCTCCCTTTAATGATATATTAACTACTAAAATGGCCTTTTCTTGTCCTCTTGTTACTCTATTAAGCTTACAAGAAGGTAAAACATTCATAGATAATTACATATGGAATAAATGTTTAACCAGCCATTGGTAGACATAAATTTCCAAATACTTTTCCACTTGAGCCACTAGAAAACCCTTATAGATATGCACATATATGTATATGTATACACATACATCTACCCCTACATATATGTAGACAGAGAGGCAAAAACAGACAGAGAAACAAATTCTTTTTCTAATCATTGTGGTTTTCCATAACTGGGGACTTGATGAACAAAATATATTTTATTGATGCATATTTTTATAACTTCTCAAATTCAGAGAAGAACATATAAATTTGGACAATATTAGGAATAGAATGGTCTCAGAATCTTGGTGGAAGCTTTGTCTGGTATGCAAGGTTGTGCCTGGGAAATTTTTTCCCCTTTCTCATTTTTCCATCCTAAGCGATTTGAATGTAAACCCATTGTTACCCATTCTCTGCCCCACAAGGGGAAAGAGCTAAGACCATTTATTGAAGAGGAAGTCAATCCTGAAGGGAGGAGTTGGGAATAAGAGACCAGATGAGAATGGGAGCCAGAAAGAGGAAGGAACTAGATCTGCTTACCAAACTTTCACTTTCTTCCCCACATACTAATGGAAGCATCCTGTCATCCTTTACAGACCATAATGCAATAAAAACAATAATCAGTTCAGGAAACACAAACAAAAGGTACAGACTTAAATAATGAAATTCTAGATATTGAGCAGGTCAAACAACGAATCGTAGGAACAATTAATAGTTATGTGTATAAGAAGATAATGACAAAAATACTAACATTTTCTGGGATGCAGCTAAAGCAGTCCTCAAGGGAAAAATTATATCCCTAAAACTACGTTTACAAACTACAAAAAATAAAAATTACATTAACAAGCTACAAAAGGAGATAATTAATAGAATAGGCATCAAAATAATTAGAAACCCTGCAAATAAATTACTTTTGAAAACTGAGAAAGAAATAACTCCACCAAACTCCTTTCATAAGGCAAATATCATCCAAATGCCTAAGCCACAGAAGGAGAACCATTAATGGATATCAATTCAAAAGATTCTGAATACATTTCTGTCAGACAAAAGCAATTTATCTAAGAATTCATTCATTATGATCAAATTGGACTTATACCAGGCATGCAAGAATGATTCAACTTTAGGAAAATAATCAGCATAATTATTCATATTAAAAGCAAAAACATCCAAACCGCTATTATTGTAGAAAAAGCCTTTGAAGGAAGGAAACAAGCATTGACTACTATGTACCATGCACTGTGCTAAGCTCTTTACAAATATCTCGTTTGATTCTCATAGCAACCCTAGAAGATGAGAACTATTATTATCCCCACTTTACAGTTCAGGAAACTGAGACAAACGTAGGCAAAATAACTGGTCCAGGGTTATACAGTTAGTAAGTGTCTGAGTCAGGGTTTAAACTCAGGTGTTCCTGACTCCAGGTCTGATGTACCATCATAACACTTAAAGTACTTTGTGACAAAGTACAACACTACTTTATGCTTTAAAAAACCTACAAAGAATAATCAGAGGGATTTTTTTTTAAATCTCATAAACAGTTCCCATATAAAACTAAAAACAAGCATCATGTGCTTTTAGAAGCTTTTCCGATAGAGAAGAAAGGCAATGATTCTACTCCTTCTAGGAGAAAGAAATGAAAGATTTAAAGTCAGGCAAAGAAGAAATAAAACTATCTTTATTTGCTGATGACATAATATTTTGCTTAGAGAATCTTAGGGAATCATTAAAGAAACTAAATGAGATCATACCTTAAGCAAAGTTGCAATCTACAAAATCAATGTATAAAAATCGACAGCACTTACATATAGTAACCAAAAAATCCAAGAGATAATAATAGAAAGGGAAATCCCATTCAAAGCAACTACAAAATGCGTAAAATATTTGGGGATCAATCTACCAAAACTCATTAGATTCAATTACAAAATACTACTAAAGAAAAAAAGGATAGCTTAATTAGTTGGAAGAATGAATCGTCAGTGCTCAGGCTTGGGCCATGCCAGCATAATAAAAAATGACAATACCACCGATGTTAATTTATGACTTGAATACTGTGGCAATCAAACTGACAAAGAAATACTTTTCAGACATGATAAATAACAAAATTCATTTAGAGGAACAAAAGATCTGGAGTATAAAGGGAAATTTAAAAAAATAAGAATTAGGGGGAAATAGTACTTCCCAACCTCAAATTACTTTTTAAATCAACAATCATCAAAAACACTTAGTATTGGTTAAAAAAAATCAAAAGTAAACCAATGGAATAGATAAACAAGGAAGAAACAGAAATAATGGAGCTCAGTAACCCAAGCTGAAATCATAGATACTTAGGAAAGAATTACCTATATGGCAAAAATTACCAGGAAAACTATAAAGTAGTCTAATAGCAATTAAGCTTAGATCAGTATCTTATATGATATTCCACAATAAATTCAAAACGGATACATGACCTGAATACTAAATATGATACCATAACATGATTGGAAGACAATCAGATTATACACCATTTACAGTCATGGATAAGAGATGAATTCTTAACCAAACAATAGATAGAAGCAATTATAAAAGAAACAATAGACAATTTTAATTACATGAAATTAAGAAGCTTCTACTGCACAAACAAAATTAATGCCATAAGGATAAGAAGGGAAGTGGTTGACTGTTGGTTTGGTATCAAGATGGACAGTTAATAGAAATATGTAAGACCAAAAACCATTATTCAATAAATACGTGGTCAAAGGGTATGAACAAACAGTTCCTTAAATAGATCCCCTGGGAGGAGTCATCTAAGAAGATGGAGGGGCTAAAAGGACCGAGTGTACTTTGGAGCTTGAAGTCCGGGGGTGAAATGATCTTTCTAGGACGAAGACTTTTCTGGGTCATGATGGAAGAGCACAGAATACAGCCTGCTGAGAAACGAGGAAAAACAAGGAAAAAAAGAAATAAGAGAAAACATCTTCCCCTCCACCTACACCTTTTCTTTTCTTTTCTGAAGGAGGAAGGCAGGGCAATTGGAATTAAGTGACTTACCCAAGGTCACACGGCTAGCAAGTATGTCAAGTATCTGAGGCCAGATTTGGACTCAGGTCCTCCTGACTCCAGGTCCAGTGCTCTACTCACTGCACCACCTAGCTGCCCAACACCTGCACCTTTTTATAAGAGGGGGATCCATGGTTATGGAATATGGAATATGGTACATATTGTTAGATTTTTCCCTCAATGTATTGTTTGCTTTTGCTGCTTTTTTCCTCTTCTTCCTCTTTTTCTTTTTCAAATATCTATTATAAGGGATGGCTTTCTGGGAAGGAGGAGGAGACAGGAGACAGTGGGAAATTTAGCTTATGTAAAAACAAAAGATATCAGTAGAATTTATTTTAAAATAAGCATACTACCACTGCCACAAAATAAGACAAATACACCGTGATTGGGTAGGCAGCACCAACAAGTAGGGTAATCAGGAAAGAACTCTTAAAGGAGGTGAAAATCAAGCTGAGTCTTGAAGGTACAGAGGGGTTCCAAGAGGTGAAGGTAAGGGGAAAGATCATTACAGGCATGGAAGGTAGCCTGTGCAAAGAGTCAGAGTTGAAATATGGAATGTTGTATACAGGAAACAGCAAATGGTTCACCTTGGCTGAAGCATAAAGTGCACGAGGATTAGCAAAGCACAATCAGCCTAGAAAGATAAACTTGGGGCTTTTAGAGTCTCTAATATTTTTTGGCCTGGTGGAAGCTAGATGACAGCTAAGTGGTACAGTGTACATAGTGCCAGGCCTAGAGTCAAATCCAGCCTCTGACACTTACTAACTGTGTGACCCTGGGCAAGTCACTTAACCCCATTTGTCTCCGTTTTCTCATCTGTAAACTGAGCTGGAGAAGGATGCAGCAAACCACTGCGGTATCTTTGCCAAGTAAACCCCAAATGGGGTCACAAAGACTCAGACCCCACTTGTTATTCATCTTTTGCTCTTGAAGAGGACCAATGACATCAGGAGGGTAATATCCTGACTTGCAAGTGAATTGGATTTAAGTGAGGAAGGGCTGTGCAAAGTCATCAGCCTCACCCTCCTCCAGAGCCACCTGGGTCCAGTGGCAAGACACAGGTTAGAACAACTAACAATGGCTCAGGATGCAGTGGGAGACCCTGGCCTTTTTAAGCTAAGGTCTTTCCCATATCTCATTTTGTCTGAGGCAAATCACCCATTCGGTGATTAAAGGCTAGGTGAGAATTGAGGCAAAGATGGCCTAGTTTGACTTCATAAAAGAATCAATCTGGGAGGGGAAGACCCTCAGACCGGACTGAACAATTCTTCAAGGCTCAACTCAGATGTGGTACCTTATGGGATTCCTTTCCTGATCCATCCTTAATTTTACCACTTCCTTCCTCTTGCAATTATTTTGGATTCACTTGTCTGCATTCATGTATTTTCCCAAATAGAATGGAAATTCCTCAAGAGCAAGACAATTTTGTTTTGTCCCCAGGGCCTTGCATTTGGAAAGCACATAACAAATATTTGTAGAATTGCATGATCATACCTCTTTCTCAACTTCAATTCCTGAGCAATGCTTATGTTATATACTGATACTATAAACAAGCCTGGTAATACCTAGAAAATATATTATTTAATTATCAAGGCATACAAAAGTTACTTTCTAAACATTTGCCATTACTCCCACCCCTCTCCCGCCCCCCCCCCCCATAGCTTGTTGTTGACTAGAAAGTGAAAAATAATCATTGACCTTATTCAAAATTCATTGAATACTGGTGACTCAGGAAAGGCTTAAGTTCTAATCTTAACACTTCCTACATGCACAAACTGTATGACCTTGGAAAAGTCCCTTGATCTCTCTAAGCCTCCATTTTCTCAGCTGCAAAATGGTGCAACCACGTGGCCTAATGGGTAGAGCAGTAGGCCTAGAGTCAGGCAGATGTCTTCCTGAGTTCAAATCTAGACTCAGATATTTCCTAGCTGTGTGACCCTAGGCAAATTGCTTTTAATCTTGTTTACCTGAGTTTTCTTATCTGTAAAATGAGCTGGAGAAGGAAATGGCAAATCACTCCAGTATCTTTGCCAAGAAAACTCCACATGGGGTCATGAAGAATCAGTCAAGACTAATCGATTAAACCCCAAAATGAGAGAGTTATATTGTAGGATCTTGAAGTTCCTTTTCCAGCTCTAACATTCTGTGACTTTGTAAAGCAAAGACCTTTTGCAAGATTCCGTATCGTTTTATTTCTGAGTTAATTTTTAATGCTCATTTTTCACATTTGCATTTTATATAAAGAAATACTATCTCCTATACTCCATAAATGAATAGTTCCTACAAGGAAAGATTTTCAGAGGCTCAATATAAATTTCATCATTTTAGAACACACTAAGTCTGTAGCACATATGCATATACATATTTATGATTTTTCAGTGAATGTAACAATTTACAGATAAATTGTTATATTTGTCTTATTAATGAATACCATTTTGCCACTTGATAAATAACTCCTTTTCCGGTGACCTATCTTCATTATCAAGGTATGAAGTTACAGCTTTTCCCCAGAGGATAATCAATGAATTAAGTAATCTTGTGTGCAGTTTAGGATTTATCTTTACTATCCTCTCCTGCCCTTATTATGTAAATTAGGATCAGAACTGCCATATTAGACATGCTAAAATATGACAAATATGTTAAGATATCCTTTTACAAAGGGAAGAAAATTTTTTAAAAGAAATACCTTAAGAAAGATACTTTAGTGGTTTTGCTTGGAGGGAGATTCAATATGAAGACTCTATTAAATATTCTGTAAAATAGTTAACAGCCTGAGGATGGTATGCTAAGAATACCATCTAGGTATAACAGCAAGAATTTTCTTATTGCATAGAAGGTGGGAAAAAAAGACACATTTTTATGGTAACTCACTCATATCTGCAGAAGTAATAAAGAGACGAGAATTTGAGATGCACCAATTGTCTCCAAAGAGTTATTTACATATTAACTGATAGCTTAAGAATTAGAGAGTTGAGATCATGAGGTTAACTTCCTAGTGTTAACTCAGGGTTTCTTCATGAAAACATATTATACCACTCAAAACATATTATACCACTTTTCAAAGCATTTTCATATATCTTAACTTTTTTGAACTACACAAAACCCCCCTGAGTCAGACAAGGGAAATATCATTATTCTTACTTTACACAAAAGGAAATTGAGGTCTAAAAATGCTAATTGATGTACTCAAGGTCACAAAGCTAGTTAAATAGTGGAGCTGACACTGGAATCCAGGTATTTGACTCTAAATCCAGTATTTTTTCTTCTTAAAAATGTGTATATTTATGTTTTACATGATTGCACGTGTTTGCTGTCTCAGGGAGAGGGGATAGGAAAGAGGGAGGGAGGGAGGGAGAATTTGGAACTCAAAATTAAGAAAAACAAATATACTGAGCTCTAAGAAATGGTAAGCTGGTTGATTTTAGAAAAAAGTGGAAAGACTTGCATGGAATAATGAAGAGTGAAATAAGCAGAATCAAGAGAACATAGAATAACAGCAGTATTGTTCAAAGAATAACTGTGAATGATTAAGTTATTCTGAGGATTAGAATACTCAGATCTGCTACAGAGGAGCTATGAAGAAAATTGCTGTCCACCTCCAGAGAAAGAATTGATGAATAGAAATATGCATAGTATGGTTTTTATATATAGATCTGTGTCAAATGATGGACTTTTCTAGCACAGAATGGGGAGGGTTAGAGGGAGACGGTTTGGAACTTAAAATGTAATAAATAAATAAAATTTAAAAGTGGATTTTAAAAATAGTTTTACATATAATTGGAGGAAAACAAAACATTATTTTAAAAATATACATATTTCTTTTTATAAAATTTAATTTTTGATTCTGAGCTTAAAAATTGAGCTTTTCTATACATGGGTAGCAGAACACAAAAAGAGGATAATATATGAAACCATGAATTTCTATTTCATACCATTTTCTTTAAAAAAAAAAAGTATAAATAATGAGAAACTGTTCTCCTTGTGTATGCTTGAGGGATCGCTACTATGAACTTCTCCCCTCTTCAGTTACCTCCTCCCCTTTAAAAAACTTTTAAAATCTCTTCAAACAAATAAGCAAATGTCCAAAAAGATATGTCTCTTTCTGCATCTTGAGTCCATTGCCTGTCAGGAGATAGGTAACAAGCTTCATCACAGGTCCTCTGGAGAAGTGGTTGGTCACTGCTTTGATTAGAGTTCCTAAGTCTTTCAGAATTGTTTTTCTTTATATAGCATATGTTCTGAAGCTATTATTCTTTTTCCCCACTCACACTTATAAGTCAGGTCCCCAGAATATGGCTATTGGTTTCCCTTGGAGCTCTAGGTGCAGCCTGGAGGGGTTGGGACTATTTTTCTAATATTAACTAGCTCTTAAAACCTCACTAATGTGCTTCCAACTATGATTATGGGTTGGTTATAATTAGTTAGCCAGATTAATTAGTTTTTAGGAATATTTACTAAGGTGGTATGATTAGATAGTTGTTAAAAAATATTGCCCCTCCCTGCTCTCCCCCCCACACCCCACCAAATAATCTGAAAAACCCTCCCAAAAGTAGACATAGTTTAGATTAGAGTTGGTCCAAGCTCCGAGAGTACCTTTGGTAAAGAGGTAAGTCATGACTCCTGATTATTAGAATACTTTTTATTCTTGAAAATAGTCCACTTTCAAGAAGTTCTCCGAAGCATAATATGGCTCCTTGCTGGTGTCCTTGTGGAGCTGTGAGACTACATCCAGCCCATCCTTGGCTCCCAAATGAAGATGCCATTGCTTACTGTTGCTGTCCTGGGAATGATGCTAGGATGCTGATGGGAAGACGAAAGGTCCCAAATCCTCCAGAACCCTTGATGCTCACAAGGTCCTCTCTGTCCAAGGTGGGAGAAAGGAGGAAGAGGCCAAACCTGAAGCCTGAGGTTTTCTTCTCTTCCTTCCAAACAATTCCTTCTTAGAAGATGTTCTCTTTCCTCTCCACTGTTGGATACCTGCTTGATAATGAAGTTCCTCTGGGCTCTAATAGGCTTGCTATTTTATAGATGACCGTTAGGACTCTCTCTCATCATTTCTTATAGCACAATTATGATCTATTACATTTGCATACCATTCCCCCAACTGATAGGCATCCTGCTTTGATTCTAGGTCTTTTCATTTTTTTTTCTGGGTAGCTGGGTGTTCTGTCGCAGACACCTACTAGCTCTGTGACTATGGGCAAAGTCACTGAACCTTTGCCTGCCTGTTTCTTCCTCTGTAAAATAGAATAATAATAGCATTTACCTCAAAGGGTAGTTGTAAAGATAAAATGAGGTGATATTTGCACAGTGCTTGGCAAACCTTAAAATGCTATATGAATAATTGTTGTAGTTATCATTATTATTCCTTATATTCCCCCCTTCAGGATCAGGAATCTGTTTCATTGCAATTATTCTCTCCCTGGTTATCCTATCTCTTAATGCTCCCCACCCCCAATTGCTTTCCCAATTCCTACTAGTTTCCCTGTTGAGTTTGATATAGTTCTACACCTAACTCTATGTTTTCAGCTCTCCTTTGTCCAGTTCAGATAAGAGTAAGGTATAACTGAGTAAGTAAGAGTAAGGTACAACCTCTCAACCCTTCCTCCATTTTTTTATTTTCTTCTCACATACTCCAGTTATGAGAAATGGCAAGTTCCATACCCTTCTTCCTCCTTTTTACACTCCTACGTTCTTTTTACCCTCCTTATTTTTCCCCCCTTAAAACATCAGAACAGAACAAAGAAGCCACCTGCAGGTCTTCCATTGTTCTTATTTAACTTGTTTACTACCTTTTGAAAACACTAAAGTTCTGAAAGAATATTTGTTTCTTCTCTTCCGTTATAATGTTAGCATGCCTGTCATAACATATCACCGTCATTATATCCAATTGCTTGAATTAATTTACCAAGGTTTCCCTTGAGTCTTAGTGTATTTTTCAAAGTTCCTGTTCACCCCTAGTCTTTTCATCAGCAATGACTGAAAATCTTCTATCCCATTGAAGTTGCATTCTTCCCCCTGTAGGATTATGCTTAGACTTGAAAAACTAATAGTCTAAATAGTACTTGGATTTCTATGTGCAGTATTTTTTTCTTTCATGTGAAAGCTCTGGTTTTTGACTATGACATTTCTGGGACTTTTCCTTTTGGAGTTTCATTTAGAAGGTGATTGGTGGATTCTTTCTACCTTCACTTTATACTCTGATTCTACTAACTTGGTAGTTTTTATTTATGATTTCTTCAAATACAGTGTTGAGGCTTCTTTTTTAAGATCATGTTTTTTAGGGAGTTCATTGAGTCTTAAATTATCTCTCTTTGATCTGTTTTCCAGGTCAGTTGATTTTGATATCATATAGCTTACATTTTCTCCTTTTATTCCATCTTTTGACTTTTTTCCCTAATATTTCTTGCTATCTTATAGAACCATCAATTTTTCTTTGGTGTATTCTAGTTTTCAGGACATCCATTTCTTGGGCAAAGTTTATCATTTTCTGTCCTAAGCTTTATAGTCTCCTAATTCCTTTGTTCAGAGCTTTTGTTTAATTTTTTTGTCTCTTGTTTGACTTCTCTCAAATATTTATGTAGTTCTTAGAGAAAATCTACTTTGTCCTTTTTGAGTCTCTCCTTACAGTTATTACCGTAATATACTTTCTTCCTTTGTTGGATTTTAGGACAACTCTGGATCAACGATAATTTTTAATGTTGATTAGTGGATCTGTTGTTTGTTTGTTTGTTTACTCACTGTGTGAATTTCCAAACTGTGGCTTTGTGCTAGGGCCAGGGTCTTTCTCAGGTGTGCTTTTGGGTGGAGTAGTCTCACTGTGGATTTTCCGAGTTCCTGCATTTACTATTTCCTCCAGGCTTTAGACACCGTTCCCCCAACCCTAGATCTTTGACATTACATCATCAGGGCTCTCTCTAACATCTCACAATAGAGTACTAAGAATATTGGATTCCTGCAGTGTATTGAGTGATCTCTTCCAGGTTCACACTGGTCACTGCCAGTTTCTAGAAGTTTCCAAGGTTCCTGTTGTGGGTTTCAAACCAACCACCATAGGGCTTTTTCAGGGGAAACTAATCTTATTGCCTGCAGTAAGCTCTGCAGGCTACACACATCTGTGGCTCTTATCTAGTCATACCAGGAGGCTGCTAGTTTTTTTTCTCTGGGCTGATGGTGGCTTTGCTGATGGCCCCCTTCATATTGCCTTTAGGTTTCTAGCTGACTTTTTGTATAGATGTGGGGAGGCAAAAGTCACTGTACTTGCACATGGGATTTCTTGATTATTATTTATCCTGGTGTGATTTTTAGGTTTTGTTTGTTTTTCCTGGGATCAGTCAGGGGAGCTGACCTGCTTGTCTCTTCACGGCAGCCATAATGTCTGCAAGGCCAGTGTTCTTTCCACTTAAGTATGCCGCTTTGCAAAACTCTATAATGTGGAATATTTTTGTTAATTATGGGATTCCTCAGTAAATCAAATCCTTAAAGCTAATAAATCCCTTTAAATATACAAGTAGTAATTGGGTATACAGAATCTGAAGTTATTTAAACTTTATTAGGGGCAGCTAGTTGGCATGGTAGATAGAGTGCTGGGACTGGAGTCAGGAAGACCCAAGTTCCAATCCAGTCTCAGATACTTACTAGCAGTGTGACCCTGGGCAAGTCACTTACTCCTGGTTTCCTCAGTTTCCTCATCTGTAAAATGAGCTAGAGAAAGAAATGACAAACCACTCCAGCATCTTTGCCAAGAAAATCCTAAATGGGGTTAAGTTGAACATAATTGAACAACAAACAAACTCTGTTAGGGCCCCTGTGTTTAGCAAAGGAAAATTAGGAATAAAAAATGAGGTAGAAAAAGTTTCTCTTTCAATACACAGTGTGGAAGCATGTATATTAGAGTCTTTTCTTCTAAGTTTAAGGTACAAGAAGGCTGGAAAATGGTGGGGGAAGGTCAGGTTATGAAGGGTTTTGAATGTCAAATAAATGATTTTATATTTGATCCTCTAAGTGATAGGAATCTATGGAGTGGGGCAGGTGTGTGTATGTGTGTGTGTGTGTGTGTGTGTGTGTGTGTGTGTGTGTGATAGTCAGAACTGTACTTTAAGAAAATTACTTTGGCAACTGAATGGAAGATGCATTGGAATGGGGAGAGACTTGAAACAGGTAGACCAAGCAGCAGGTTCTTGCTCCAGGTGTAGGGTGATGAGGGCCTGCACCAGGGTGGTAGCAATGTCAGAAGAGGGAAGGGGGCATACGTGAGAGGTGTTATGAAGGTCAAATCATTGGGGCGTGGCAACAGATTGAATATAAGGGGTTGAGAGAGAGAGTAAGAAGCTGAGCATAACACTTAGGTTGCAAGCCTGTGTGACTCAGGGAATGGCGGAACCCTCAACAGTAATAGGGGACTTAGGAAGAGGGGAGGTTTTGGAGGGAAAAATAATGAGTTTAGTTTTGAGCATGTCGAATTTAATATGTGTACAGGAAATCTAGTTCAAGATGTCCAACAGACACTTTAAGAAATGAGACTAGAGGTCAGCGGAGAGGTTAGGGCTGGGTAAAAAGATTTGAGAATTATCAGCCTAGAGACGATCATTGAAACCATGGGAGCTGAGGAGATCACCAAGTGAAACAGTATAGAAGGAGAAGAGAAGAGGGCCTAAAATAGAGCCCTGGGAGATACTCATGGTTAGCGGCATGTCCTGGATGAAGATCCAGCCAAGGAGACTGAGAAGGAGTGGTAAGATAGCTAAGAGAAGAACCAGTGGCAAGTAGTGTCACGAAAACCTATAGGGAAGAGAATATCAAGGAGAAGGGAGTGAATTGTAACATATTTTTGTAAGATTTTCATGAAATAGTTACATAAACAAAATTTTCATGCTTAAATAGGTATACTTCAGTTATGTGGAACAATAACTCATTTAGGCTATATTGTTTCCTGGTGCTTGATTATGGGACTGACTCTGATTCTGACTCTGTGTGTCTCTCTTTCTCTGTATATAAGTGTATATGTACAAATTTACATATGTTATAAACACACATGCACACACACACACATATACACATTATCTTTATCTACATATACACAATTTCCCTGTGGTCTCAAAAAATCGAGCTTAGAGATTTCTGAATGTGCCAGGTACCGAAGTGTGTCTTATCTTATCCAGGCTCCTACTTTATTGTTGCCTATCTGGGACTATAACCTTGCTGGTGGTTGAGTCAGGAATGGGAACCATACAGTGTTAACCCAGGACAATGTTGGACTATTAGCACAGCCACAGGAGCAAGGAATGCAATTATCTTCCACAAAAGACCTAAACTTGGAAGAGCTGGGTTAAGCCAAATGGCCAGTTCTAGCCAGTCAATAAGTATTTTTCTGAGGATACAAAGAAGGGCAAAAGACAGTCCCTGAACCTGATCCAATACAGACTTCCTGGCCTGAATCTCTTTTCAGGCAGTTAATTCTCTCACTTATATGAGTCAATTGAATTTTGGTGCTGTGAAGCAACCCAGATTCTTCTCCAACTTGACCTTTTGTTTTAGACTTGTCTAATAATAGGGGTTAGGACTGGTCAAAAGAATCAGACAGAGCTCTGGGCCTATGTATATATTTCAGCAACAGGTCAGTCTAGTGATGGTGGAGGGAATTGCCCTGGGGATGGAGGAATGAGTTCTCTTTTCTTTCCCCACCCTAACCTGAACCATACAACACCACAATGTGAATTTTGAAAAGTCAGAAGATTTAGACTTCCCATCAACAGAACAATGTCTCCAGAGCAGCAGTAGCTACATTAGGAAGTGCTGAGGACAAACTAGACCCACCCTAGAAAATAATTTTCAAGACCCCACAGGGACACCAATCCTTAGAACCCAGCATAGTGCTACCCTTGAAGTCTTGAAATTTAGTCTTAAAGTCTCAACAAGGGAGAAAAAGATTAATAGTAAGTAGGAGTTTGGCACATGTGCTCTGTCAGTTTGAGACCCTTCACCTCAGGAATCTTGTGTGTGTGGGAGAATAAGCCCTCAGTTTGGACAAAATGTTTTATACCTGCTGTTCCTATTATATGTGATCTCAGTAAGTAGATTTTTCTAAAAGCTAATTAACTCTGGCTGGCTAATTGATAATCAATGGAGAGTACACCAGATGGGAGCACATGAATGACAGTACTAGAAACCCCAGTAATCCTCAGGGTTACCCCCAGGACTCTGGGGGAAGAATTAGTCAGCTGCCTTCTGGGGACCCAACCTGCCATAATGAAGTGAATTGAGAGAGTTGAGCTGAGAGGGGTTGCTACATTTGTATAGGTGCTGATGTAGGTACCACCTCATTTTCATAGAGGGGGATTGCCCTTTTCCTAACCTGGCATTTGTTTAATCATTAGTCCTTCCCCTGAGCAGGAGGCAACTTAAAACCATTCTATTTTCTTTTACTTCTATTCTCAATCCAGGTCTCTCTTAAGAATACTGCACAATTGTGACACCCAACCTTGATCTTTGCAACAGTCATAATTCCTAGCTTCTTCTGTCCCACAGCTATCATAGAGGTCCTAGAATTCCCTGGAACCTACTTGATCCTTTTGACTATGGCTCCAGTTTTCCTGGGCTTTACAAATGAGAATTTTTTTTAAGGCGTGAAGACCCAGAGGCAAAATGAGAAGTGTCCCCCATCTTCAAAAGCATATGGTATGAGCAGAAATAGAATATTTAGGAACATTGTACTTTAAAACTTCAAAAGACCTGTGATTTCATTAATATGAATAGTCTTTCCACTGACTCAGATCCCTCTGGGCCTTAGTAGATGATTTCATGATTTGCTATGGCCAAAAAAATTCATCACTTGATGTCCGACCATCTGGTGATGGACCTCTCTGAACTTAGGTTATCCCTTGTATGACAGTACTGTCAGTCTCCAAGCTAATAGCAGAAACTTCCAGCTTGGTTGGACCTGCCAGAGATTTGTTTCCACTGGCATAATCTTAGAGAACCTAGGGTCACTCAGAACACATAGTGAGAGTCCAGGGTAGTACTTTTTTTTTTGTGGAGGAGTGACAGTGTAATGTAGTGTATAGAGTACTGGATCTGGAATTAGCAAGACTTCAGTTGAAGTTCCACCTTTGATAATTATTATCTGCATGAACAGAGAGCAAATCACTTAACCTCTCTGTGACTCAGGCTCATCTCTAAAACAAAAAGGTCAGACAAGATGGTCTATAAGGTCCCTTCCAGTTCTACATCTACGATCCTTTGAGTGTAGTTATTAGTCAGATTTGGTTGATTTCTTTAAAAAGAAATGTAGGAAATATGCAAAAAATTAAGTAAAATGTTAACACATTTTAAAAATAGCTATCATTAAAATACATGGGAAGGGCAAGGAAGCTGATAATACAGAAGTCAACTATTTAGAAAGGAAAAATTACAAGGGGAAACTAAGGTTCATGTATTGTTACTTATCTAAAGCACATCTGATAAGCGTAGATATGATAACATATGGAAAGTGAAAACACTCTTAACTTATGACATAGCAAAATAGTTTCAAAAACTATGAAGAATAAATAGATGGAAGGAAGCCAGAACTTGCTCTTAAAAAAATAAAACCCAAGAACTCCATCTCTACTCATAGAGGATTTATATAGAAAAAGTATTGTAGGATAATTGTAGTCAGAGTGGCATGATAAAAAGTCATGCCTATGCCAGCCAGGAGATAATAGGTTTGAATCCTGCCTCTGATAGATATTAGGTAATAGGTAACTCACAATACAATCATGTAAAATAAAGAAGCATTTGTTCAGAATAGTTGGCAGGGCCAGGCTTAGGCAAAACTTCAATAGATTATGATTATTTTCCTCTGTCCTTCTTAAATTTCTCCTCTTCTGGGGGAAACTTTCACATAGACTCAGTAATTTTATGTTGCTTCCTGGCTACCCAATGTCTACCACCACACCTGTGCAAGGCTCTATTCTCTGAAACTTTCCTGAATCTTAGTTGTGAGAGAATTTTCTATGTCTCAGTCTTTCAGGCTCCTACTATCTGCTTTTTTGTGGTTATTCAATTGTTTTGGTCATGTCTGACTCTTCATAACCTCATTTGGGGTTTTCTTGGCAAAGATACAACAGTGGTTTGCCATTTCCTTCTCCAGCTCATTTTATAGATGAGGAACTGAGGCAAACAGGTTTAAGCAACTTGCCTAGGGTCACAGGGCTAACAAGTGTCTGAGGCTGGATTTGAACTCAAGAAGACAAGTTATCCTGACTGCAGACTCAGCACTCTATCCACTGCACCACCTAGCTACCCCTGCTATCTGCTTAACTAATCTAATAATTTAATGCGCATATATGAATAAACTCACATAGTACTTTACACATATTAGGTGCTAAATGATGCTTGTTGAAAGTATTTATTCAGGAACAAATAATTTTAAACAGGAGCCATCTGTGGATAATATTTTAACCATAAAGAGGGATTAATGGTGACATAATTAACACTGACATAATCATATAGAGAGGTGGTAGAAGAAATATTTTTGAGAAGAGAGAAGGCTGCCTCTTAGATCACATGTAGATAGTCATCTATATAACAGGTCGGAAATAGTGACTTCACTAACATTTTCTCCAGTTACTTTGGAACATGGCTGGACTGGAGTTTTTATGAAATAAACAAATAATTTCTAAAATATTTGCTTTTAAAAAATGTGGTTGAGTCTTTATATCTCTTAACAATAAGAAAACAACCAACTTGGAAATTCATGCTTCCAATAGAATTAGATTAAGGATACTGGAGGGCATTGAATTTATATTTTCTGACAAAATCATTGGTAGTGCTAGTAATGATAATACATGTAATCCCTGGTATAGGAGAGTCTGAGGTTGGTGTAGCTCTTCAGCTTGGAAGTTCTGAACTAGAGTAGACTAAGCCAAATGGGTGTTCACACTAAGTCTGGTGCTGTACGGTTAGGGTTATGGCAAGTCTTTGGGAGCACGGAATCTACCTAACTGACTGCAGGTGGGAGAACTAGCTCAGGTTGAAAATGGAAGTCAAAGCTCCTGTGCTCATCAGTAACGGGAACTAACCTGTAAGTGGCCACTTTACTTCCAGCCTGGGTGAAATAGGAATATCTAGTCTCAAACACCACCACCACCACTGCTGAATCGCTGGTACTCAAATGGCTTCTCAGTCTTCATTCTGGTACAGGTGCTTATAATTATATGTTAACTCATCTAGAACTACCCTTAAGGTCCTAGTTTGTAATGCTTGACTGTGAATTTTTAATATATACTTAGCATTTTTATATACAGATTTAGGAAAGCACAATAGCATCCTTGCACATCCTATTTGACTCAAGAGGTATTGTTCAAGTTTCTCATATTTATATATTTTCTATTTCTCAATCTCACTTTTACATATAATTTTACATTGGATGTGTAGTATGTATTAGGGGGATAGGGACTTTAGTGTAGGAATGCAGGACAAAAATGACCAAGTGTTCTTTTGTTCTCTAGTGATGCTAAGCACTGCCTTGAGACTTGTCATCTATATAATAAAAAGTGCTGTCAATGGCTAATAGGCACTAATTCACCCACCATAACCCAGCCAAAAGTGAAGGCTGGGGGACTCTCCCTGGAAATGGGAGGAGTTGGGCTGAGTCAAGGAAAAAGGTCTGTATAGTTGCCTGGTTATAAAACAGTTGTAGTCTTGACTAATAAAAGACCTAAATAGGTGTTGATTGGGCTCCACGCATATTGACTCAGGGAACCCTCCAAATGACAATAATATTTCCATTGAAACTTAAGAAGCTGTAGAAGTAGACAACAATAACATCTAACATTTATATAAGCTTAAAGTTTTTAAAATATATTTTATTTGTTTTAATCAGCCGAAATCTGCCCTCTCCTCTTCCCTCCCTGACCAACTGAGAATGCAAAGAAAACTAATTTCATTACAAACATGTAAAGCTGGCCAAAACAATTTTCCACATCGATCATACATTAAAAAAAGTCTTATTCTGCATTCTAAGTTCTCCATCTCTCTATCAGGAAGTGGCTAGCACATTAGTCGTCTTGAATCATGGTTGGTCATTACACTGGTAAGAGTTCAGCACAACAGTATTCCATCACATTTATATGCCATTGATATTCTTTGATTCTCCAATTTGTAGGTACCCCTTCAGATTCCCATTTTTTGTCACCTCAAAAGGAGCTACAAATACATTTATACATCCTTAGAGTTTGTTCGCTTATAACTAATTCTTGCCTTAATATAAGCTCTCTTTAATTCCCTTCCATCTTTCTCTCCTTTCCCTCCTTTTTCCTTGTTGAGTGAAATGTATTTCTATACTCACCTGTGTGTGTTTGTGTGTGTGTGTGTAGGTGCATGTATATGTGTGTATGAGTGTATATGTGTCTATATTCATTCTTTTTTACTAGTTTATATCAGAGAGGGGTTCAAGTATCAGCTGCTCTCATCACTTCTTTCTCTTTGTTTGGATGTCTACTTCTTAACTACGTGTGATAATTTCCCTTAATATTCCTTTCCTTCCTGCCCCAGTGTATTCCTCTTCCTCTCTCTTTTCATTCCTAAAATCATCAACATGGAACAAAACCACTCCCAGTCCTTATCTAATTGGACTCTTCTATGTCCCTGATGATGTTAGATTTCAGAGGGGACATGTGTATCCTCTCCCCATATTTGAATGTAAGCAGTTGTCCTTGTTTAGTCCATTATTGTTTGTTCATGTTCACTTTTTCATGTTTCTCTTCACTCCTGTGTTTGAACTTCAAAGTTTCTACACAGTTCTGATCTTTCATGTTTGATCCTCTTAACAGCCCTTATATGGTAGGTGCTATTATCCTCATATTACAAATGAGGAAATTGAGTTTGATAGAAATCTAGTGACTTGCCAAGGATGACGTGGCTATTAGTATCAAAGGTAAAATTTGAATTTAGGTGTTCTTCCTTCAAGTCCAGTACTCTGTCCACTATTGCACCTAGCTGCCCCTAATCCAAGTACATGGCAGCAGCAGCTCAGTGGATAAGCCGCAAATGGCAGCTTTGAAGGTGCAAGGAAATTATAGTTGCCAAGGTGGAGTGGAGCAGCAACAAGCCACAGCCAGCTAATAACAGGTGTTGGAACTGTGAGGAGCACCCTAACCATAATGCAGATATTCCTTGCCTGGGAATATGACTTGTCCAGAGAGTTTTCTTTCCCCTCCAGGGTAGTAGTCTTTACTCTTTTGTGTATGGTCCCATTGAGTGGTTCTACTACCAGATTTCCTTTTGCTATTTCCTTTGGTATTTTGTCCTAACTAAATGCTTTGCTATTTGATGTATGCTGCTGCCTAGTCTGTTGGTAGAGAAGGTACTAAATAAGGCCTGGTAATAGATTTGAACAATTGTGATTACTGTCAAACTCTCCTTTTCCTGCATGACCCATGTAAACGTGAATATACCCTTAGTTGAAACCTTCGTTGATTGTAAACCCAATAAATCGTAAGGTCCAATCCTATCATGTGTATGGAACTATATAAGGTACTATGGGAGCTGTAAAAATTAGATACAACATGGTCTCATTAGCTTATACTATTAACAATCTTTTTCTTGATCAGTAATGTGCTTAGGAGTTATAGTTTGTCTATGGTGTCCTAGGCGAGATCCAGAATAGCAGGGAAATAACTGCTAGGAAATGGCAAGATCGCCCAGTGCCTCTATGGTATTCTCTCACTCTAAGTTACACTTTGCTCCTTTGCAAGTAAACGGAAAACAAGAGTTCCCTTTCTCCACAGATACATACACCCATACCATACACACACATCTATTTCTTTCAGCCTCTATTTGCACAATATATTGAGAGTGCAGGATAGGAGGGCTGAGAAGATCCATAAGGTTGTCTTGAATTGAGAGTTAGAACCTAAGTGTTAGGAGACTGTGCTGGGTCAAGAGTGAGGAGAATGAACCCACAGCAAACGGGAATCATTTCTGGAGAACAGATTCAGTTGTTAAGCCAAGGTTAGGAACATCTAAGAAAAGAAAAAGAGGGATAGAGGAGTAGCGTAGTTGAGATCCAGAGGGTGGATTCTGTGGTACAGAAAGGAGAGACTGTGAAGGTCTTCAGGATTTAGTTGCATCTGCTAAGGTATCTCAGCCTTCATATCTTCCCACCTCTTAACAGCCCAGCTGCTTCATCTTAGACCAATGACATTGAGATCATTTCCCTAAACTCAGCTTAAGGGGCTTAAGGTTGGTTTCAACTGATGTTGGTGGTGACTTCTGATTCTGGAGATGTTTGGTTTAAATTTGAAGAAATCACAACTGTAATCAATCTAGCTCTGGACAAATTTTTTCTTCAGCCTTTTCAGGGAGAATCATAGCTGAACCAGGAAGATGTTACATTGCATCAAGACTTACTCTTGATTTTAGCATCATTCCTGCACCCTCTCTCCCAAATGTATTGAAAGAACAAATTCTGATGAAGAAGAAGATACAAATGACCCAACTGACCCTACATCCCTAACCATGCTTTACCCTGGCCAAATTCTGGCCCTTTTTCCCTGTCATTATTCCTGCAGCTCCACCATCCTCCCACCAGACCTCCAGAGACCAAGACTTGGAGGAGCTAAACCACTTAGTTTTAGAACTCCTGCTCCGGGGGCCATGCTGTTCTGATTGGTGTGAGCTCCTTATGTCTAACCCAGACCCAAACTATCTTTTGTCACAAGGCTGAGAAAGAGGCAATCAAATATAAGGTTGGATTCCTTCTTTTCCTTCCATGTAGAAAAAACTATCCAAAGCAACTCCAGTTATACTCCACGAAGAATAGGGTCTTAAATTCTTCCATCCACTTAGCAACTTAGTCTTCCCTTCCGATCCTGTGGACCAGTTTCTTGACTGCCTGCTTAGCTTTTTGCCTTGCCTTTAAACAGTCGTTTTACCTTTTGTTGCTGTGATGGCCATTTAACCTAAAATTCCCACCCCTGCTTTGATTGTTCCTTTCCAAACTTCCTTTACCTATGATACATTACTGCCTTAGAGATCTTGATGCTGACAATATGAACAAGGGTGATATGACAAATAAAAGAGTTCATAGAGGTGCCTAGTAATTTGTTTGAGGTAATTTGACAAAAACTTGATGATACATTTCTTATCACATGAAATAAGTAGGCTTAGTGGAGGTTGGTTTCTTTTGCCAAAAGTTGGAGGAAGCAACAAGGGGTAATGAAATTGCATATCTGAAGAGATGGTAACAGATGGACTGTAGGCTTTTAAAAATGAATACTGGAAGCTCTAAGGCGAATGAATTCTTTATGGCAAAAAATGCAAGATAAATTTTGTAAATATGTAGCAAAATGATGGATTGTTAGGAGAATTGAACTAGTATAGTGTAAAAAGTTCAAAATAATTAGAAGGAATAAATATATCATAAACAAATATCATTACTAATCAAAAAAGTAAAAATACACAGTAGAACATTTTTAGAAGAGAATTGAATTAGTTCATCAATACACTTATCTAAGACATTAATCGGACCATGGAAATGAGGAACAGAATATGCTAGATCACAGCTGAAAAGCAGTACAATGCCCTCAATAATACCAAAGTGGTCTTTGACACTCAAGCCCATCTTTTAAACAACAGTATTATTCTAGTGATGTTATGTAACTGTGAAGAATTTATGAAAGGGCCAGTGGTACCAGCTACTGGAGAGACTGAGGCTGGGTGATCTCTTGAGATTGGGAGTTCTGAGAAGAAGTAGTCTGATTGGGTGTCTACCTTAAATCTGGAATTATTATGGTGAATTCCTGGGAGTTGGGGGGGGCACCATATTGCTTAAAGAAGGGCAACCTAGTCCACATTAGAAATGGAACAAGTCAAAATTCCCATGCTGATCAGTAGTGAGAATGGACTCATGAGTTGCCCTATACTTCTAGCCAAGGGAAGATGTGGAAATCCAGTCTTAAAAATACACATTATGGGAGAACGTGAAAAAGAATCTCAGGAGATGAGAAGGCATAGATGGGTTATGATCTCTACTGCTGGAGGAGTAACTAAATCTGTGAGGTCATAGGACCCTTTAAGTATTTATGTAGGTTTTAAAGGCGTCAATAGTGATAGGACAAAGAGACATTGGAGATAAAAGCCAAAGTGCTAGAAAATAAAATCTGTGGAAGTAAAGTCCCAAAAGGAAAACAATAAACCAGTTCATATTTCAGAAGCATAAACAAGTCAGTCATTGCCCACTGCACAATTTCAAAAGAGCTTGAAGACTTGGGTCCAAGATACAGCAGGACTAGCCAAACATCATATTATTTTCTACTTAATTAAATCTTCTTAGTCAATTGCAAATGTTTTCTTTGTTGCTTTCCACTCCAGGTGGGCCTAGTTAGATCTGTATTCACTGCCAAGTTATCAAGCCCACTGCTCAGTTGAGCTCTGTCATATCTTTATCCTCCTCCACTTGTTGTGTCTTTTCTCTTGTCAATCACAGTTAATTACTCCTTCATTCTCTTCTCTCCTTTACTTCTACAGATTCTTTCATGTAGCCTGATATGTCTAAGGAAAAAAAAAACTTCCTTTACTCATCTGGCAAATCACTTTTTTCTTTTTCTTCACAATCCTACAAAACTTAACTCTTCTAGGAAACCAATATTGAGGCCATTTAGACCATGAAAACAGATCTCACCAGAATCTACTTGTAAAAATACTCATCCCTTGAGATGAATACCACATCTTCACTTTCCCTAGCCTGAGTATAAGCCATTTCTTTTTCATATGTAATAACTGATGAGGTTTAGATTGTGGGAGCCCCCTTGAACTCCCCTTGAATCTTCCTGCTAGATGAGGTGTTTGCCTGAGGCCATAAGCCTTTCATTATTGCTAGGCCAAAATCTCTAGGCTAGGTTACTCTTAACCTAGCCTAGCCCTCCATTGTCTGGCTAGTTTCCACCCTTAACTCAATCAAAGTGTAGGTGCCCAAATCTGTTACCCTTAAACTAGTCTAGCCCTATATAGTTTGTTATCTCCAGATAGCCTTCAGCTGCTTCCCATCCTTAATCCCATTCTCTTAGTTCTTGGAGTCTGACCTCATCCCAGTTGCATCAAGTTCCTCCTTAGACTCCTCCTCAAAACCCTCCCTAAACCCTTCCTCCCATCACCCCAGGACCACCCTAGATCCCTCCCACAATCTTTGTGTATATAAATTTCACCTAGCCTCCATGAAGGTGCTTAGATTCCATCTACCTCAGATGGAATCTGTCCCACTTGTGCAAACGAGCATCACAAAGGGTGAGATTTCTTAAGACAACCCCTTACGGCAGATCTGTAATAAACTTTGTCTCTCTTTGGCTGAGAGAAGGCTTGAGTCTAATTCATTCGGCAGGACCTGGAGTGTTGGTATTTTGAGGTCTTGACCACCCCTAAAAACATGGTTCCCTAACCTCTTCAATAACTGTGGCTAGGATATGCTCATGGGTCTAGAGACAAATGTAGATTATGAGGATAATGGGCAGAGACATTAGTGCTGAAAGTTATTTTAACAGCTGTAATATCAATTAAGTTGGGACTTTCTTACTGTTTTAAAGTGACTAATTAAGTGTCTTTGATTGAGTCTTATTAGATGCTAAGCCTATGTGGGTGTGAATTGGTAACTAAGGTGGGGCTCCAGGTGGGGCCAATGGAGGGAGGTATGATTATATCTTTGCTCCCAAGTAGGCCCAAAATCCCTAGCTATTAGGTGCTAAGTTGATGTGGGCATGAAGCCCTCAAGGTCCTAGGGGGAGGTGCTAACTCCAGAGCCAATAATAAGAGCTTAAGTTCTGGTGGCTCAGATGACGGCTAAAGAGTGCATAAAAAGGGAAGACAGAGCTATTTGCTTAGGGCTTTCACTCTTAGTGGTGTGCTGATGTGGAGAATGCAGGGAGCTGTAGTTAAGAGCCTGGATGTTCAGGCTTGGTTAAACTCTGATAACTATGAATTGGAATTTGAATCAGACCAGGTCTGTCTGTCAATGTTTGTAATTTGTTTGTATTGTTGTTGCTCTGAAGTTCAGGGTGCTGGCTTTTTCCCCTGAACTGAGTGAATGATATTTTTATGTTGGATTAAAGTAAGATTGTTAACCCCTTAACATTGCTTTCCTTAGTAAAGCAGATCAAAAGAACTTGGGCTTGCAGCGTTCTGTGAGCTGGTTGTTGTTGGTTTTATACCCCCACAGCAGCTGCTAGCCCGATTGTCGAAACAACAGCTTAACTCAAAGGTTATGTGATTGTCCCTTTCTTCCCTGAATCTCCCTGAGGTCCTGTCTAAATGTACCAATTAAATCCATAGTTGAACAAGAATCTTTTCCCATAGGCTCATACATTTAGAGGTGGAAGAGATGCTAGAAAGCATCTCTGTAGTCTAGCCTCTTCATTTTATTAATTAAGAGCTGGGGCGCAGAGAGATTAAGTGATACATATAAAGGCTACACAGGCAGTAAGAAGGGTCATTATTTGATGGGAAATATCTTAAATTGTCTTTTTAAAAATTTTTTAATTTCATTCTATTATTTCTTGTTGCTTCATGGAGACGTTGATTTCTATTTGGTCCATTCTAATTTTCAAGGATACTATCCTAGATATAGTTTGGGACATCATGTATTAAACTGTTCATTCTTCCAGTTCCTTTCTCTAGAGTTCTCATTTCATTTATAATATTTTTTATAATAATTTTAAAATTCTTATTTCATTTCTTCTAGGAATTCTAGTAGGTCTTGTGGCCAGCTAGTGTACTTTCTTGTTTGAGGTTTTTCCTGTGGATGTTGTTTTTTTCCCCCTTTCTTCTGGGTTTGTGACTTGGGTGTCCCTTGATAAATACTATTTCTTTGGTATTTTAATTTATTTACTTACATTTTTAGACTTATTTCCTGAATTAGGACTTTTTGTCATTTTAGGAGAGCTGGTACCTGAACCAAAGCTTTTTGATCTAAATGTTGTATTTTCCCCCCTACTACTTGACTAGTGATATCCCAGTCTTTACTTGACTGACCCCTGGTGAAGGGGAAACTATTACCTTCTGAGGCAGCCTATGGATAGCTACAATTGTTTGGACATTTTTCTTGCTATGATGGCTAAATTTGTCTATTTTCAACTTCTACCCATTGAATGAATGAATTCAAAAACACTTATTAAATAATATATGCCAACTACTATACTAAGCATTGGGAATACAAATTTAAAATTCTCCTAGTTATGCTCTCTGATCAAAGAAACTAAGTCTAGCCTGATTTTCATGTGGGTCTTTTAAATATTTAGAAAATATTATCACATCCTCCCCCTAATTCCTCTCTTCCCCAGAACAAATACCCCCAGTTCTATCTACAAATCTTCATATGACAGGACTCCAAGGCTCTTCACCATCCTGATTGTTCTCTTTTGGAAGTTCTCCAGCTTCTCTAGTTTTTCTAAAATATGGTATCTGAAATTGAACTCTATACTTTGGGTGTAATCTAAATTAATCTCTACTCCCACGCCTTTCCTCCCATCCTGACTGGACTCTCTAATCATCTCAACCCTTTTTTTTTTCCTCCCAGCTCCCTACTCCTATCCTCTCAATCCTTAATCCTTGATGTTCCAGAGAATGCTCAGTTATTGGAGATAACAACTACATTGATCTAATTTTATATACATTTATGATAAATAACCTTTGTGGCACTTGGAAATTCTTTACTGAATTCTTAGGGACTCTCTCTTTCCCCATGCAGAGTATATCAAACCTTTTGTTCTCTTCTCAATATCCCAACTGTTCTCATCACCCATATTTACAGTAGACAATTTAGCCTTTTTCGTTGAAAAGATTGAGGCCCTACAAAGAAGGATTCCTTAACTTCCTTTTTTCTCAAAATTTCTCAGCATCATCGCTTTTGTCTTTCGTATAGCTCTGAAGAGGTCTTCCTGTATATAAGACACATCTTGATCCCCATCCTCTCCTATCTCCACTAGTAATTTGTTTCCACAATCCTTGCTTTTTTATAATCTGTAGTCTCTCTCTCTGCAGCTTTTTTTTTAATCTATGAACATACTTAGGTCTTCTAAATCCTGAAACACACAAATCTTCCTTTCACCTTTTTTTACTTAAGTACTTTCTACTTACCTTTTGGAACCCAACTAAAATGCCCAAATTTCACAAACTTTTTCCTGATTCTCCTGATATGTAACAATCCTTTCTACCTACATATCATTTCGATTTTACTTCTTTTGTCTGTCTTATAATATTTATAAACTCCATGATGATACTCTATATTAGCTACTGTTTTACTTAAACTTTGTATTTCCCAAAGGGCTTGGCAAAGTGGCCTAAACAATAAAAAAATTGCTGAATTTTTATCAATTTCCCTTCTTTTTCCTTGAATCTTCCCTCCCTAGAGATTTATATTTATTTAGTCTCTGTTGCTATTAAGAAATAAATAAGAACTCATGACTTTATGATCTTTGGAGTTAAAGGTAAATCTTTGTTAAGTTTAACAGGATAGCATTCTGAACTCTTCCTAGGTATCATAAGTACAATTAGGTTAAATTGCCACGTGGTAGGAAATGATATAGGATATGACAATAGTTTAATCTCCTAGGTTTTTCATAAGTGTGGTTAACAGAGTCAAAGAGAATATAGCATTCTTTCCTGCTTAATGATACTTTTTCATAAAAGCATAACTTTACTAATAGTTAAAGATAAAATACTTTCATATACAAAAGTAGAGCAAGAATTAAAGAAATATAACTATCTAGCTGCAACTATGTACAATTATCCCTTCCACATCATGACTTTCCCCATCACAGTTTCAATATACCATTGGCATAAGAAATTAAATGGGAATTTTGGAGGAGTTTTCCAGAAGCTGCAGATGTCATGCGAAGGCTAGCAGACGACATAGAAAAAAATTGGAAACTCAGACATGCATAAAATATGTGCATAGTATTATATAATATCAACATATTTTATCTTTTAATACCATAATAATTCAGATTTCTTCTCTGGTATGAAGGGATTGCCAAAAAATTTCACACGGATTTTTTCAGATCCTTGTGGTGCCCCTAACCCCATTGATGCGGAAACTGTACTTGTTTCAATTATCTTAAATTGTTCTTAATTACCATTCAGTTTAACCCAGGTTTTCTATCAGGTTTCAGTAGGTTTAAACCATTCTGAATATCTTGCAATTAAACATTTCTCAGCACTAAAACTTCAGGTGAGATGTGTATCAAAGTTTCAGGTCCATTCTCTCTGTCAGAGTTTTTATCACCTCAATTAAAATTGTAGCAGTTACTTTCTTTGGTTTTTCTGCTCTTAACTACTTGCTTTGTTTTTGATCCTTCTCTACCATCCTCTCTACCCAAATGGATTTATGTGTAGTTCTTAGCTTTCGGACCAGTAAAACCTTTCATGATCATACTATTTGATAGCTCAATATCTCCCTTAGTTTCAGAATCAATTTCCCAGGGGTTCTCTTTAGCTCCCTTCTTTTAAAATTTATACTTGTCCATATGTTTTGGCAGTAGTAATCATCTTTTCATCCTGAGTACAACTCATGGTCAAGTCTTCTAAACTCCCTGATCCTCATTTCCCTTCTGTAGGATGGATATAATAATTACCGTAGTATTTGCCACACAGGATTATTGTGAAGCTCAAGTGAGATGATATATGAAACACGTATCAAAACTTATAGTGCTATGGAAAAGTAGCTATTGCCTTACACAGTAGGTGCTTAACATATTTGTTTAGTTGAGTTGAATGCTATGCTGGCTTCAGGTTCCTATTCTGTAAAATGAGAACTGGACTATGCGATTTCTATGCTCCCTTTATCTTTAATATTATATGATCTGCCCTTCCTAGGTTATAAATTCCTTAAAGGCAAGAATCATGCCTAGCAGTAATTACATATAGTAGGTGCTTAAAAAACATCTGTTGAATGAATGTGTTTTTGATCGTATGTATATCAGCATTTAAATCTCAGTGATTTATTTTCTAATAAGAAAGGAACTCTTTGACTACTTGACTGTTTCTCTTGAACTCAACTCTGCATTTTGAAGCAAGAGTTCACATATTTCAAATTTTCATATAATGCTTAAATTTGGTCATTAAACATGTATGTTACAACTCTGCATAATTTTAAAAAAGTTAGATATATTTTACAGACTGAACCTCTTTTAAAATTTTGCCAGAACATAACATTCTAAAAACATATTAGGCAAAATATAACAAAAGTTGAAAAATAGAGGTACCTAGTAGTGTCTATGCGTAACCCAAAATTCATTGGAGTGTAGCCTTTAGAGCTAGATGGCACCTTAGAGACCGTCTACTAGTCCAGCAACCTCATTTTACAGATGAAGAAACTGAGGTTTATAAAAGGTTAAGTGACTTGCCCAAGGTCTCATAGCTATAAAGGGAAGAGCTGGGATTCTAATCCAAATGTGATTCTAAATCCAGTCCTTGGATTGGTTATGCAGATGTATTTCCTTATACTTACTGTTGATAAGCTGTTGATCACTGGAATGAGTTAGCAAAGGAGGCAGTAAAATTTAGTTAAACAATGGATTCCTGAATTAGAAAAATGACTTAGCTGATACGTTAGTGTTTCTTTCAAACTCTGAGATTCAATAATATGGTAGTATGCACGTATAAAGTAATGTTGCATTCAGAAATATTAAAATTCATGCAGAAGGAAAGCTATTAATAAAGTTTAGACATAGAACTAATAATCATTCATAAATATTTTAAAAATAAAATACATCCCATCTGGGAAAAGTATAAACTTTGTTTTCATTCATTGGGATCATTCACTCCCTGACTCATAGCTCTGACTTCCTTTACCAGTTTGGAGAATTAGTCATTCTGCATAGTGATGTGATTATTATAACAAAGTCTAATGCATCTTCTACTTCTAACACTTGCGATTAGGATCTTCACCTTTTAGTATTTTCTCCAAGGTCTAAAATATTAAAGCAACAAGGGAAAAATTAGATACTGTGAAGTATTTGAAGGATTCGAAGAAAAATCCAGTACTGTGAAGTATGTTGTTCATTTGTTTTAGTCATGTCTGACTTTGTGACCGCATTTGGGGATTTCTTGGCAAAGAAATTGGAGTGGCTTCTCATTTCTTTCTCCAGCTCATTTTACATGTGAGGAAACTGAAGCAACCAGGGTTAAGTGACTTGCCCAGGATCACACAGTTAGCTGGTAAATGTCTGAGGTCACATTTGAACTTAGGTCTTCCTGACTCTAGGCCTGGTGCTTTATCTGCTGTGCCATCTAACTGCCTGCTATGAAATATACAGATGTACTTTTCTATTTTCCAAACACTACACAGAGTTTACTCAAAAATGTTATACTCAAAAAAGTAGATACTTTTCAGGTTAAGTAGTTTCTGATACCTTGAAAAAGTCTATTTCTTTGGTAAAATTTCAGGCTAAAACATTTTCTGCCCCCCACCAATTGCTCTAACAGAAACAGACCCCAAGAGGAGAAAGAATGCTTTATAGTAATCTGCCCTTTAAAATCTTCCCTATGACAGCCAGCTTCCTCTATCAGTTATAATTGAATTCAAATAGCTAGTGATTAAGCCTCATCAAGAAGTCACTGCTACCCATATATTTCTCCTCTTAACAGTCATTTCTCTTCTAAGGTGGATCTAAACAAGCCCTTGTTCTAAATTATTTAATGACTAATAGATATTGTTTTCCTCATCTCTTCCCAATATCATCTTCCTCATATCATTAAGTTTCCAGAAAAATCTTCTTGGAAAGTAGACTCATTTTTCTTTTCTCAGTTGCCCCAGAAATTTAGACAGTCATTACAGAGGGGAATAGTGGCCAAAAAGGAAAGGAAAGGTAGGTTCATTGATTGACTAGGGACTAGAGACTCCAGTTTCTGTCAAGGGCAAGGGAAAGTTGAAAATCACTAACTTGTCCAGGTATATCATTGTCTTTCATCAGATGATTTAGAACGGAACGCAAGAGCCTCTCTGGTACACATTTTCATTTCCTTCTATTGGGCCTGACAGAATACTGTTCCTCAAATGCTACTGCCTATAGAAAGGCAGTTTTCCATAGTCTGCAGCAGAGGACTTGTTTACAAATATCTTTTTGATGACTGCTCTGGGTTTGCAGTGTGCTGCATTATATATTCCTCTGAGAGAGTTAGAAGACGTGGAACTGAATTCCTGAGCTTATTCTTCAATGGTAACTGCCTTCCTCTGTAAGGAGAGAAAAATATATTGCTGTGCAATGATATGAGTTACAGTAGATAAGCTAGTATGTGAATTGCCAAGAGCCAGCCTCCCCCAGACTCCCAAGTTTCCGATTCTCTCGACAAAGAGGAATGCTTAAGAACATCTGAGTCATGGCTCGTTCTCAGTAATTTAACTGGAACATCAGGGATAAGGTACTTAGTATTACACATGGCTTGCATCTGGATGGAATTAGAGGTTTTTCTTTTGCTCTGAGAGGACTTATTAATAGCAAAGGGTTGGAGTAATAAGTGTGTGCCATCTAGAGCATTTGGGAAAATGAGCAATGCCAGGGAAGGTTTATCATGACTTGTTGTTTGTTCACTCTGTGCCTCCAGGGAACCATATGTATTGATCAGAGCTTCTCAGAATAACAGTCTGAAACTGACCACTGCACTGAGATATGACAGGCCTGGAATGACTCTGATGATATCCCTGGAAAGATCCTGTTGAATAGACTCTCCAAGGGCTGTTAACCTGTCACAGGGAAAGTGTGTTATAGAATAGAAGACTAAAATATGTCAGATTTGATTTCTGGTTTAGCTAAACATTAACTTGTAAGTGAACATTTTATTAGGCATGACTTAGTAAAGACCACTAGATTTCATGCTTTATTAACTAATATTAAAGATTAATTCATGAAAACAGACTTTAAAAAATGTAGCCTTTCCCCCTCCCCCCTCCCCCCGCCCCCCCCTTTTCCTTGCACCCTTTTCACTCCTGAAAAATAAGCAGAAAAAATGTGGTATAATGAGAGGAAAGAATAAGAATAATTAGTGGAGAGAACACTGAATTTAGTGTTAGGAGACTTGGGTCTTAATCCCAGCCCTTCTACTGGCCAGATGTAGGACACTGGTCAGGTCAATTCCTCTTTCTGGGACTTAGATTCTTTATAAAATAATGGGGTTCAAGTACATGATGGATATGGTCCTTTCTAAGTTTGGGAATTCTATGAAAAGCCCCCCACTTTCATTTATATATGTAAGGTGGGACCAGCACTGAATGTTTGTATGGACTGGGGTCAATTTTAGGATTTTCTCATGAATTATTCTCTGACTCATGCCCAGATCCAGAGTTTTCTCAGCCAACATAATTTTCCTCTTGTCAAAATTTCCATGATAAAGGCAAAATGGGTCCTCAGTTCCATACAAGCATTAAGGCTAACAAAATGAATATAGGACAGGCTTTATCTAATCAGATAAGATGTCTGATACTGGAGCTCATAAAGGTAAAAATTATTCTCCCCTCTTTATTAAACCCCACTTCACCAGGGAACTTTACAGAACTCCAGACTTATGCTACTATCCTAGAGCTGAGCCCTGCCCTGCAAGAAGAGAAAACATTACAGGTCACTAGAGAGTCGACTCTTTTATTTGTATCTCTTCAGTCCACTCATCTCACAGTACCAGGGCAAGGTCTGTTTTTGTTCCTCCCCCATAGTGTAACCCTACCTCTTGCTGACTCTCACCTTTAGTTCCCCCTTGATGCAGGAACTCCTCAATTAGGTCCAGGAACCCTGGTCCAGAAACTTAGCAATATTCAGAAACTCTTCTGTCACTCCACAGCTGCTGCTGGCTCACTTTTCTGCTACTTTTCGGGCTTATCCCAGGACTCTTTGTCACTCTACCATTGCCTCTGTCTGTTGCCATCTCTGACACTGCATAGTTTCTCCTCTGATGAAGTCATGGGATTCCCTGGAGAAGCCACAAGTTTGCATGAGCTTTCTTCCAGATGTCAGCATCTGCTCTTGGGATTTAACCCTTTGTCCTTTCTACGTGTCTAAGTCCCTGCTTTGTTTTACCCCAGTTCTAACACCTACATTCATAGCCTGTCCTCTTGTGTTGGAGTCCCTGTGTAGAGCTTGCAGGGGACTGTCTGTTATTCCCAGTCCACCTGAGAATTGGAGTCCCAATGCTAATGAATATTTTTAAAAACAGTGACAAAGATAAATGAATAGATGGCAAAGTCAACAAAATTGAACTAACACATTCAATCAGGATCCAAAAAGTTCTTGGACAGGCTAGAAGGATGTGTCAAATCTAACAAGGTAGAACTAAAGGGAGAAATGTGATGTTTTCCACTTAGTTTAGAAAACCAACGTCAGACACACTGTGGTAATAATGGATAGAATTGACCTTAGAATCAAGAAGACCTGGGTTCAAGCCTTGTTTCTCATGTATCTCGGCCATGTGATCTTTGGCAAGTCCCTTAACTTCTCATTGCCCCTAGATGACTGCCTATAACTAGAAATTGCTGAGGAGGCGCTCTCTGCATCATTCAGGTAGAGGATATTCTTCCTTAGGAATTCACAGTGAAAATCACATTTCCAGCAAAAAAATTTTTTTTTTAAAAAGTCAGATTCACAAGCACAAGATTAGGGAGAGACGACTGGATTCCACTTCTTGTACAAAAAGATTTGGGACTTTGAAATGACCTGCAAGCTCAGAATGAGTCAGCAGTGTGGCACCAAAGCCAAGAGAGCCAAGAGGTACATTCATCAATGACTTAGGAAGTATTTATTGCACATCTGTTCATGACTAATGCTGTGAGAAATAAACAAGTCCCACTGCCTGGGCCCTCCTGTCCTCAAGGAGTTTGGATCTCATTGGGAGACAAAAGAGCACGTGTGAACCACCAGAGGACAAATCAGTGTTAAACAGTCCTACTGACCAGTCCTGTCGTAGAAGGTCAGAAATTTCATAGATAGGTTTTAATGGCTGATGTTATTTTTCATCTATTTGAATGCGGCAGTGGTTAAGCACCAAATAGCAACTTGTCTAAGAAACGCGACTACTCCGCACACCCATCCTTCAGGAGTGCCAATATTTAAAGTGGGTGCTCCTGAGCAGATGGTTTAACAGACTCAAGCATTAGTTAGCTGAGCCTCCACGCTTGCTAATTAATTCTTCAGTTTACTAGGATTTAAAATGATTGTTCAAAACAAGGCATCCCTTAAAATAAATGATAGGTAAAAGTCCCAACAGGGGTATTGATTATTAAGGTGACTGTTCAAGGCTGCTGATTGTTGCCATTCATTAGCAGAATTTGCTTACCTGTTGGCATTAGCATCCTCTGTTGGTTTAATCACTCAATTTCCCACCTGTGACATAGGTTCTCTCTTTTAACATTTGAGTAATTCTGAATAGTAGGCTTCTGTTTCCTTGTTAAAGGAAAGCTGCTTCCCAGCTGAAGATTTCATTTTATGGTTTGAGTACCTAATAAGGTTGTCATAAAGAGCAGCACCTGCAACACTAGGAATTGAATGCCCTGCTGACCTTTGAACTTCTAGTTGTGACATAATAATATTAACGACAATAATAGCTAGTAATTACATAGCACTTTAAGGATCGCAAAGTATTTTACAAATATTATCTCAATTTTCCTCACAACAATCCTGGGAAGTAGGTGCTATTATTTCCTCCACAATAAGATTAATAACTCTTTCCCTCCATGAGGATCCTATTCTGGTGCCTCATTATGAGGTCAGTCAGTCAAGCATTTATTTATTAAGCACTTACTATAGGCTAGGCACTGTGTTAAGTACCAGGGGATACAAAGAAAGGCAAACACATATTCCCTGCCCAGAAAGATCTCACATTCTAATGTGGGGGGTGGGGTAAGGGCAGGGGAAGTATAGCATACAAATACAAGAGGTATAGTCATGAGCAGTGCAAGGGTCTCTCTTACAGAAGGAAGGATTTGAACTGAATCTTGGAGATTAGAAGATTGAAGTAAGGAGGGAAAACATTTCAGTTATGGGGACCATTCTGCACAGGCCTGGAATTGGGAGATGTGTAGTGTCATGTGAAAGGAATGTGTGCTATTGAATGAAGGTGGAAAAAAAAAATCTCACAACCTTTCTGACTGGGTCTGCTACAGATTTGTCTCATGTAACTTCAACTGGGCTTTCACTACTGCCAGACAATCCTACGCCTCCCTTATCAATTCACTATCCTACTCTTCACAGCAGGTCTTTTTGTGTCCCTCTTCAAACCTCCCACGGTTCTGCTTTCCCCATCCTCTGAGCTGAGAACCTTGCCCCATATTTTACTTTAAAAAAAATAAAAGCCATTTGCTGTGACTCCCACTTCTCCCTTCTTTCTCATCTTATGTTACTCAGATGCCTTCTACCACTATCTCCTCTTTCACTCCTGTTTCATATGAAGAGGTGACCCTGTTCTTTACCAAGGCAAAACCCCTCTAACCCATACAAGTGACCCCATTCCATCCCATTTCCTCCAAAATGTTATCCCCTCTGTCATCCCTACCTTCTTACTTATTTATCTTCAGTCTCTCTCTGTCTATTGACTCATTCCTTCCTATACACACAAATGTATCTATGTTTCCTCTATCCTCAAAAAGCCCTCACTTGGTCCTTCTATCCCCATCATCTTCCCATATCTCTCCTGCCCTTTGTGGCTAAGCTCCTTGAGAAGGCCATCTACAATAGGTGCCTCTACTTCCTTTCCTCTTACTCTCTTGACTCTACAATTTTGCTTTTGGCCTCATTCCGCCAAAACTTCTCGCTCCAAAGTGACCAGTGGTCTCTCATACACCAAATCCAATTACCTTTTATCAATAGTCATCCTTCTCGACATTTCTGTAGCTTTTGACATTGCTGATCACCTGATACTCTTTTCTTTCTAGGTTTTTGTTTTGCCACTCTTACCTGGCTCTCATCCTACTTGTCTAACTTCTCCTTTTCAGTATCCTTTTCTTTCGCATTTTCATCCAGGTCATACTTCACACTACCAATGGGTAGTGGGTATCCTGCTATGGGCTTTGTCCTGGGCCCTCTTCTCTTCTCCCTCTATATTACTTCACTTGGCGATCTCATTTACTCTCATGGATTTAATTATCATTTATTTGTTAATGATTCTGAAATCTACCTATCTAGTCTTAACCTCTCTCCAGTTTCACATCTCCAACTGTCTTTCAAACATCTCAAACAGGATGTACAATAGATATCTCAAACTTAGCATATCTAAAACTAAACTTATTAAATTTCTCCTTAAATCTCCTTCCTTTCCAAAATTCTGTATTACTGTTTAGGGTACTACCATCCTCCCAGTTCCTCAGGCTCAGCAACCTACGTGTCATCCTAGACTTGTCACTGTCTCTCACCCCACCTCCCACCTAATCTGTTGCCAAGATGCTGCCTTTTGCCTTTATTTTTATCCCCACCACTTAGCACAGTGCCTGGCACATAACAGGTTCTTAACAAATGCTTATTGAATATTGATTGATTCATGGGAGGACTAAAGAAGGAGTGGATCTTCTGTCTTGCCTTACTAGTTGTTGGGTTCAGTCTTTTCCCACGGGCTGCTGGCATTTTAAAAATGGCCTAACTCAGCGCCTGCCCAGGACTCCTTTGACATCTGTGTCTAAAGGAGGTGATTCCTTCACTTGCACCATGTAGTAAAGTGGGGAAGGCTTTAGGCTCTTTTTCCTTTCCTGATCTGATGTTATCCTGACACATAGGCCTGAATCTTTGATTTAATCACTTTTTGCTCATTCTTTTCTAATTCAGGAACATAAAGTCTCTGATATGACACTGGAGCTTAAGCTATAGAGGTCCAAGAATCCAGGAAACCAGGCCAAATATAGTAGCCAACACAGCACAGAGGCACTGAAGATCAAGGGTCCTGGGATGGCAGCCCAGCAGAAATAGGCTTTGGACATGAACTCAGTGGGACCAGCACTAATTAGGAACTGAGCTAAGCTGTGAGCCTACTCTCACTCTCTTCAGTTGGGCATTATGCCCCAAAGGTGTTGGAGAAAATATTTGTATTTGTTTTTGCTATATCTTTGAAGGAAGTATCCTTTCGTAAAAATTAATTCAATATAAAGTAGTTAAATGGAACTAACGTGCTAGTCACTACTTTTTTGAATCACCCTCAAAAAAGAAAGGAATAGAGTAAATCAAGGCTTGAGCTGATGATGAGATAAGAGGTTCCACAACTCCTTCAAGGTAACTGAGAACCCTGGAGATGGGAGGTATAAAATGAAACAGTCTGGCCCTGGGATAGTGAGGCCAGTCAATTATATTACGATAGACCTGTAGATTTTGAGCTGGAGGGAACCTTAAAGGCCATCAGATCTGACCCCCACCTCATTTCACCTATAAGGAAACTAAGACCCAGGCTGATTAAGTGATTTGTCTAGGGTCACATAGCTAGTAAGTGTCTGAAGCACAGTTTGAATCCAGGTCTTCCTGAATACAAGTGTAATACCTTGTCCCACTTCACTCTGACTCTCAGATGTTATGCCTTCAACTTAGAAAATATTTCTAATTTTGCCAATTAGTCAACCAGTCAATGAACATTCATTAAGCAGTCACCATGTGTCAGGCACTGTGCCAAGTGTACAAAGAAAGGAGGAACCTTACATTCTAGTAAGGGAGACAGCATGAAAGTAACTATGTGTATATTTCTCTCTGTCTGTCTGTCTGTCTCTCTCTCTGTTTCTCTCTCCCTCCCTCTCTCTCTTTCTCTGTCTCTCTCTGTCTCACTTTGTCTCTGTCTCTCCCTGTCTCTCTCCATCTATCCAGTGTAAGTTAAAGGTAATCTCAGAGGGACTAGGGGACTGGGAAAAGACCTCCTTAATCTGATGAGATTTGAACTGTCTTGAGGAAAGTCAAGGAAACTATGACTGGGAGATGAAGGGAAAGAACATTCCGGGCAGGAGGACAGCCAGTGAAAAGCTTAAATACTGTACATATCACTGAGGATATCTTGCATATTGATTTTCCATATGCATTGTTCCTGGTACTTTAGCTTTTTTTTTTCCAGAAACCCTGTAATATTTTTGGGGGGAATGTGAGGGACCAGTACTTTTCTTCATTTGCTCATTTTCCATTTTTGTTGTTTGTTTTCTTGTGCAATTTTCAATTAATTTTCTTTCCTGGAATGTCTATTTTTTCCCCTTTTTTGAGGGATACATACAAAACTGGCTCTTTTTGAACCTATTAATCCAATATCTTGGCTTAAACCTTCTTCCAGTTTCATATAAAAAAAGCCTCTCATCTTCACTATTTAATGAGATACTATTGCTTATAACCTTCCATTCTTGTACTCCAAAACATTTTGAATAAATCTCAATTCCAAACTGATCTTTCCTGTTATAATCATGTCTCTTTGCTTGGCAAGAACATCAAATTTACCAGTTGAGGTGGTCTCTGGGCTCTTTGAATCATATTTTTCACCAGAGGTGTCAAACTTACAGCCCACAATACTCCCAAATGCAGCCTGAACCAGATTAAAATGTAATTGGGAAATTTTAAACAAGATAAATAAAAGTAAGCTAGAACACAGACAATGTTAATATACAGTTTTCTAAATTAACACACAGCTAGCAGAGATTCTTACAAAATACTTAGTGGCCCCTCTTTCTTTTTTGACACCACTGCTTTTACAAGGTGTTTTCATTGCTTTTCTCTGGGCTGAGTTTCCATTCAAAGTCATTTGCATATCAAGGAAACTGACTTAGTTTAGGAAATTTTGTCAAGTTACTTGTGAAGTTTCTCTATTTGATCCTCTTCAACAGATGTTGCACATAAATGGGAAATATCTTCAGGTGTTTTGTTTGTGTACGTTCCTCAAGATGATAAAGTAGCCTCTGAAACTGTTTCTTGTTGCTTCTGGGCACACAATGAAATTAACTTCCAATTCTTTCATTTGCCATGTAATTGATCAACAACATTTTATTAAGTAACAATTATGCACTGAGTTAGAAATTAAACATACAAAGATAAAAGTGAAATAGTTCCTGCCCTCAAGAAACTTACATTCATAGGGAGAGACAACATGTTTATATAAGTATAAATGAAATATATACAAAATTAATATAAGGTCTTTTTTTTTCAAGGTAGAAAGGCACTAGTACTCAGTTTCTACACTTTGCTGAGGAGATCCGGAAAAGTTTTTTTGTTGAGGGTGACATTTGAGGTGAAAAGGTTGTAAGAGGTGGAGGAAGAGAGAAAAGCACATTCAAAGCATGACAGACAGTTGCATGGAGATGGGAGATGGAGCGCACCATATGAAGAACAGAGAGAAGGCCAGTTTGGCTGGATTGTAGAGTGGCAGGAAGGGGAGTAGTGTTATAAATGACTAGAAAAGCAGTGTGAAGCTGGGTTGTTAAATATTTTAAATGCCTGGCAGGGGAGTTTGTATTTAATCCTGAAATTTTTGTTAGAAAACTTGCATTGTCTTCTTGTTAGCCACAACTTTTTGTCTTCTTGTTTCATTCAGGTAAGCATGTCAATATTCACATAGCTTAGCTCCTCTAGTAGCATATCAAGTCATTGGTTTGTTGAACAAAGATCTCTCATTTAGAATTACAAAAGTTAAATAACTATTTATAGGTAGCCTATAAAATGATGTGATTCTTGGCATCATTTACTCTCTCTTTTTTGCTTCTCTGTTGGCATGGTTATAAAAATACAGTGGTTCCACATAGAACTGAGGGCCATTTTGGAGCTTTCTTTATCACCATGGCCAAAGAAGTTGTCACCTAGTAGTCAACCTACTGGTAATGGGTCTCTTCATAACAGCTACATTTGTTTGTAGACAGCAGACACAGTATATCATTAGAGTTATCCTTGAAAATTTTTATAAATTTCCTTTCTCACTCCTTCCATCTTCTGGCACTCAATGAGTCCTCAATCTTTCTTGGTAACATTGCATCCCTGGCTATCCTTCCAAAGACTGGTTGTAGTGGTAGAGTCAAGATATTTCTTGTTTCTCATTGCTACTTTCAACATCACTCAACAGCTTCTCCTCCTTTGAAGCTTAAATTATTTTTTAAAATCAACAAACATATTTTCTCTCTTACCCTTATTTTTTAAAAAGAAAAACAAAATTCTTGTAACAAATATGTGTAGTCAAACAAAACAAATTCCCATATTGGCCATGTCCAACAACACATGTCTCATTCTGCATCCTGTATCCATCATCTCTCTGTCAGGAGGTAGGTAGCCTGCCTCATCATCATTTCACCTTTGGAACTGTGCTTGGTCATTGTTTTGGTCAAAGTTCTTAAGTCTTTCAAAGTTGTTTGTCTTTACTACGTTATTGTTGTATAAATTGTCTTCTCTGCTTCAGTTAATATAGCTTTCTCTGAAACTGTCCCATGTGTCATTTCTCAATATTTTGGTTTCCAATAAATCAGTAAAATGTAGGGCTAGGAATAGGGTGGCTCTGAAATGTAAAAGAAGGAAGTTACTTTGGGAGAGGATAGGAAGATCTTGTAACATAAACATTGCACCTAGAAAACAACAGACAAGTGGGGAAGAGTGGAGACAGATTTTATTTTTACTTTTATCATCTCATGGGACTCTGATTCCGGTCTTGTGATCTTAAATAAATGCTCTTTTTTAGGCTTCAACTTTATTTAGTGTTTTAAACTTGAAGCCATTTATATAGAGCGATTTATACAGGGCTTGTTTGATACTTGAATAGGAGTTTCCAATGTTTGGAGCCTCATGGATTCTGAGATGGGTCAGAAGACAAAAACAGGGACACTAGGAAAAGAAAAAACTCCCGTTACAGAGATTAGATAAGTATAGAGAGGCTCATCATCAGGTTGGCAACTGAAGAGTGAATTCTTTTGGCCATAAGAATTTATTAAATCATTTACTAAGTCATAGATGGAATGTGATCTGCATCAGCGTAGGAAATAGAAATGAATGAAATAGTAGATCCTTGAAGTATAATAAAGACTTCGTATTACTCCTGGCATTTCTGTTTATTATTTCCTGAATGATCTAGGTTGACTGTCTGGAAACTTAAACTTACTGGATCATTATGCCATTATCTTCTTCACTTACATTTTGTGTATATGTGCATGGAGCAGAAATATAGAATCAGAAGTTAAATTCCATTATGACTCTCATCCATTAATTTATCTAAATGTTTTCTGAAGTTATTTAGATTTTTAAACTGTACCACTCCTTTGAATAATGAGTTCCAGCTAGTTTAATATGCAGTGTATAAAGTGCTGATGATTGCTAGCATTTACATAATGCTAAGTGCTTTTATTATGCTCGTTTTTGCCAATGAAGAAACTGAGGCAGAGGTCAAGTGACTTGTCCAGCGTTACACAGCTAGTGAGTATCTGAGGTGGAAGTTTGAACTTCTTGACTCCAGGTACAGGACTCTATTCACTGTGCCACCTAAATGCCAAATAGAAATATTCCAAACAACTTCCCTTAGACACCTCTCCAAAATGATTCCAGTTCCATTGTTAGCTTGGTAAAACATGTGTAGGTTAGAGCTACACCATGATTTCAATAATATTATAGATTTTGCTTTCAATGCTCTTTCTTGGTGATCAATTATAAGTATTTGGTTGATTTGAGGTTATTATTATTATTATTACTATTATTAGCTGCAACAGCACATTGAAGCAAAGTTTTCAGAAAATAATCTATAATGAGTCCTAATTCCCTTTCCTGGGGTCATGTCTTCGCTCCCATAATTCTATTAGTATACTAGGATTAATTCTCTATTTTTTTTAAACACCAGTATCTTCCTTGGTTGTGCTATATATCTAGAAACCATAGGATATCACGAAGTACCAAAATTGCTGGTGATTCAAAAATCAGTGGAAAGATGCATTGTGGATAATAGGATGCTGTTGTGTATTACTAATTATGACTTGTGTCATAATAATGGCATAGAAGACATCATCTATGATATGCATGGCTGGAAACAGATGGGCCAATATTCTAGAAAGAGTCAAGAATAACAGATGGACAGCTTGAGCATTGAATTGATACCCATAAAATATTAAAATAACCAGGTAGTAGATCCTATATGGAGGATTCTTAAAGGACATAAAAAAAGAATTCCACAGCATGAGAATGCCTGAATGAACTGCTATCTGAATCAGGGGAAGGCGTATCTACACTGACGAGATCTCAGATTCATGAAAATATTGAAATAAAAATTACCTTTTTTTGCCCGTATTTAAGTTTTTCCATAAAAAAGTAGAGAAATGAGAATAAGAAACTGTAAGCTTTAAAAATCAGTGATTTTTGACAAAAATATGGTTAGATGAACTTTTCTTTTAATCATAGCACAACACCTGGGGCAAGACTGCTTGAATAGAAAAAGGAAATTTTATGTCCAGTACATAAGATAGCCACATAGCGTAGGGGACAGAATATTGAACTAAGGATCAGAAGACCTGGTTTTTAATCCCATTTCTGCTGTTAAGTAGCTGTATGAAATTGGACAAGTTACTCAACCTCCCTTGAGGACTCAGCTTCCTCATCTTTGAAAGGAAAGGACTGGGCTAGCTTTTAAAAATCCTTTTCTATCTTTAAAATGTTTTGATTTTGTAAAGGTTTGAAATATGAGGTACAACTAATTTATTGTTCATCCCATTAATAGGAAATGTATCATCTATTTTTGGTATTCCCCCTTGTGCTAAGAAATCATATATCCTGCTTCTGAAATTTAAGAAAGTTCAACTGCACAATATATAACTCTGTTTTGAAGAAAAAAAAAGACAAACAATATTTGAATAGTTTTTCTTGTTATCTGTGAATTCTTCAGTCCTTTTATTTTTTCTCAAACCTTTAAATAACAAGACTTCAATATAATGACAGCTACTCAGTGGGAGCTTTTCCCTCTGAACTGAGGTTTAGCTAGGTTCTCAAAGTAACCTTAATGTGGAGTTATTGTTAGATACAGAAACAGTGAATGAATATGGCTTCCCTTCGCCCCAGAGTATATATAGGTGGAGGCTTTACCTTAACAACAACAACAACAAATCATAAGAGCATAGATTTAGAGCTAGGAGAAATCTCAGGGGTCATCTAGACCAATCCATTTATTTTATAGATGGGAAAGCAGAGCTCCAAGGAAGTAAAGTGACTTACTCAAGGTCATACAAATAGCCAGTTAAAGACCTTAGTTTAAAAAGGCGAAGGTCTCCCGCTGCATCCTGGGCGATCTCTAGTCTTCCTGATCTATATGTCACCACTGGACCCAGATGGCTCTGGAGGAGAAAGTAAGGCTGGTGACTTTGCATAGCCCTCCTTCACTCAAATCCAATTCACTTGCATGTCATGGCATCACCTCCCTGATGTCATGGTTCTCTTGGAGAATGAAAGACCAACAATAACTTTTGGGAGTAGAAAACGAGCTGTCCCACTGGGGACCCAACTGGAATTGGCTTGGGAAACACAGCTTCCTTCCTTCCTTCCTTCCTTCTTTCCTTCCTTCCTTCCTTCCTTCCTTCCTTCCTTCCTTCCTTCCTTCCTTCCTTCCTTCCCTCCTTCCCTTTCCTTCCCTCCTTCCTTCCCTCCTTCCTTCCTTCCCTTTCCCTCCCTTCCTTCCTCCCTTCCTTCCTCCCTCCCTTCGTTCCTTCTTTCCTTCCTTCCTTCCCTTTCCCTCCCTCCCTCCTTCTTCCTTCCTTCCTTCCTTCCTTCCTTCCTTCCTTCCTTCCCTTTCTCTCCTTCCTTCCTTCCCTTTACTTCCTTCCCTTTCCCTCCCTCCTTTCTTCCTTCCTTCCTTCCCTTTCCCTCCTTCCTTCCTCCTTTTCTTCCTTCCTTCCTTCCTTCCTTCCCTTCCCCTCCTTCCTTCCTTCCCTTCCCCTCCTTCCTTCCTTCCCTTTCCCTCCTTCTTTCCTTCCTTCCTTTCTTTTCCCTCCTTCCTTCCTTCCCTTTCCCTTCTTCCTTCCCGCTCTCCCTCCCTCCTCCCTCCCTCCCTCCCTTCCTTCCCTCCTTCCTTCCTTCCTTCCTTCCTTCCTTCCCTCCTTACTTCCTTCCCTTTCCCTCCTTCCTTTTCCCTTGTTCCCTTTCCCTCCTTCCTTCCTTCCTTCCTTCCTTCCTTCCTTCCTTCCTTCCTTCCTTCCTTCCTTCCTTCCTTCCTTCCTTCCTTCCTTCCTTTCCCTCTGTCCACACAGGGTATCATACCTTTACCTGTGGGTGCTCTGCCCAAAGGGAATGTAAATTTTGACAGATGAAACTTTTTTTCTTAAGGACCAAGCCTTAAACCCAAATCACTCTGGCTCTCATCGATTGGCCAACAATAGGTCCCAGGCTGAGCCCTACTTGGTCATTGTTTAGGCCCTGATTGGCTCAGAGTGAATAGTAGTTGCTTTGGTCAGAAACCCAGTGGGTCTTCCCCTCCCAAATTGACTTTTTTTTTTGAATGGGTAAAGAGGCCATTTTCTGCCTCATTTCTTACCTAGCCTTAATCACTGAATGGGCATTGCCTCAGTCAAACTGAGATCTGTTAAAGACCTTAGCTTAAAAAGTCAAAGTTCTACCACTGTATCCAGGGCCATTTCTAGTCATTCTGATCTCTATGTTGTTACTGGATTCAGATGGCTCTGGAAGAGAAAGTGAGGCTGATGACTTTGCATAGCCCTCCTTCACTTAAATGCAATTCACTTGCATGTTATGGCATCACCTCCCTGATATCATGGTCCTCTTCGAGAATGAAGGACAAACAATAATAGTTCATTTTATGGATGAGGAAACTGAGGCAAACAGGGTTAAATGGCTTGCCCAGGATCACGCAGCTAGTAAGTGTCTGAGGCCAGATTTAAACTCAGAAAAATAGTCTTCTTGAAGATAGCCCTGCACTCTATCCACTGTGTTACCTAGCTGCCCCTGTGATTTCAGAGGACCTTCTATAGTTTTGATATCTAATCCAATTGAACAAAGGTCAATGGGCAAGTCACTCTACAAATGCTGGAGATATAAAGACAAAATAAAACCATTCTCTGTGTTCAAGGGATTTTCATTCCACTAGGGGATATGACACGGAAAGAGATAAGTATATCCATCATAATTTGAGGAGGGAGTGGATACTGACTATTAGAGAAATCAGGAAAGGCTTCCTAGAAGAGAGATGGCCAAGTCTTTAAGGAAGCAGAGATTCCAATAGGTGCAGGGGCGGAAGAAGTTCATTCCAGTGATGGAATACAGCTTGTGCAAAATCACAGAGATAGAAAATGAAATGCCAGATTTAGGGAATAGGAAGTAGGCCAGTTTGTCTGGAACATATAGTCTGTGAAGGGGAACAGTGTCAGACAAACCCGGAAAGGTAGGCTGGAACCAGGTTGTAAAGGGCTTTAAAAGACTAGATGAGGAATTGACATTTTGTCCTCAAAGATAAAGGGAGTTCCCAAAGATTCTCAAGAAGAGAAGTGACATAATCAGACATGCATGATTTAGGAAGATTATTTTGTCAGCTGTGTGAAGGAAGAAAGAGAGAGAAGAGAGACAAGAAGCCAGGAATTCAATTGGGAGGATGTAGCAAGTGCAGACAGGTGGTGAGGAGGGCCTCAGGTAAGCTGGTAGCCATATGAGTGGGGAGAAAGGGATGGACAGTCTAGGGAGCCTATTCCTCTAAGCAGCTTTAATTTTCAGGAAGTTTTGCCATCATTGAACCTAAATCTGCTTCTTTATAATTTCTACCCATGGTTCCTGGTTCTGCCTTCTGGGGCCAAACTGAACAAATCTAATCCTTCCTCCATATTGCATTCAATATTCAAATATTCAAAGACAGATATCATTCCCAGCCTGAGTCTTCTTTTCTCTGAACTGAATACGCCATAGTTCCTTCAACCAGTCCTCATCAAAGTCTTTCACCATCCTGGTTGCCCTCCTCTGAAACTCTTCAGCTTATCAGTATTTTAACTGTGGTGCCCAGAAATGAATACAATACTCCAAACGGGGTAGGATAAAGTCAGAGTATAGTGGTACTATTCCCTCCCTATTCCTGGAAACTATGCCTCTCTTAATGCAGTCCAAAGTTGCATTAGCTTTTTTGGCTCCCACATTACATTGCTGGCTCTTATGAGATTATATTCTGCAAAAACCCTAGATATTTTTTTCCCAGAGCAATGTCTATCTATCCATTCAATTCAATACATCTTTATTAAATACCTTCCATGTGCCAGGAACCCTGTTAAGTGCTGGGGATATAAAAAGAGGCAAAATAAAGTCCCTGCCCTTAAGGAGCTTAAAATCTAATGAGGGAGACAACGTGTGAATAAATATGTACAAACAAACTATATACAGGGTAAATAGGAAATAATTAACAGAGGGAAGACACTGGAATTGATAGGAGATGGGAAAGATGGGATTTTAGTTGGGAATTAAAGGAAGCCAGGGAGGTTGTTAATGGTTCAGTGTTGGTAATGTGGTGGGAGGTCCTAGTGGAGTACATTGGGCACCTGTGCTTGGCTCTGTGGTGTTTCACATTTTTTTGGTGACTTGGATAAAGGCATAAATGGTACGTTCATCAGATCTGCAGATGACACGGGATCAAAGCTGAGAGGGACAGTCAACAAGCATTTATTTTTTTTTCCCTTTATTTATTTTTAGTTTACCACACACGGTTCTACATAGTTTTGAGTTCCAGTTTTTCTCCCCTCCCTCCCCACTCCCTCCCCAAGACCGCATGAAGTCTCATATAACTGTCATGTATAACTTCGCATTGAATTAATTTATGCTCTAGTCAAGTCGTGGAGAAGAATTTTGACCAACGGAATGAATCATGAGAAAGAAGAAACAGAACCAAAAAAAAAACCAAACAAACAAACAAAAAAAACCCCAAAACCAAAAACAAAAGAGAAGCAGAAAAGGCGAGCATGTAGTGTGCCTCAGTCTGTATTCAAACTTCGCAGTTCTTTCTCTGAATGAAGATAGCATTCTCCATCGTGAGTCCCCTGGAGTTGTCCTTGCCCCTTTAGGTTGCTGAGAGAAGCGCAGTATGTCAGGGTTGGTCCTCACGGAATCCACATATCTGTGGCTGTGCATAACGTTCTCCTGGCTCTGCTCCGCTCACTCAGCATTATGTCGTGTAGGTTTTTCCAGGTTGTTATGAAGTCTGCATCATCCCCATTTCTTATGGCACAATAGTATTCCATCACCTTCATATACCACAGCTTGTTCAGCCATTCCCCAATTGATGGGCATCCCTTTGCTTTCCAATTCTTGGCCACCACAAAGAGAGCTGCTATAAATATTCTTGTACATATGGGTCCTTTTCCCGCTTGCGTGATTTCTTTGGGATACAACCCTAGAAGTGGTATTACTGGGTCAAAGGGTATGAACATTTCCATAGCCCTTTGGGCATAGTTCCACACCGCCCTCCAAAATGGCTGGATCAGCTCGCAACTCCACCAGCAATGCAACAATGTTCCAATTTCCCCACATCCTTTCCAGCATTTATCATTCTCCTGATTTGTTATTTTAGCCAATCTGACAGGAGAGATGTGGTATCTAAGAGTTGTTTTGATTTGCATTTCTCTAATCAGCAGCGATCCAGAGCATTTTTCCATATGCCTGTAGATAGCTTTAATTTCTTCCTCTGAAAACTGCCTGTTCATATCCTTTGACCATTTCTCAATTGGGGAATGGCTTCAACAAGCATTTATTAAGCTCTTACTATGTACCAGCTATTGTGCTAAGTGCTGGGAATACAAATACAAGCAAAAAGAAAGATGATTCCTGTCCTCAAAGAGCTTACATTCTAATAGGCTAGATGATATAATAAAAGGAAGCCAAGAAAGGGCATGGAGTGGGGAGAGTAGAGTGGGGGAGGAGGGTGGAGTAGAGTGGGGCATGATGAAGTCCAGAGGAATGCCATCCTGATGGGCAAGGAAGAGATGGCTGTCTTGAGGGTCCTTCTTAAATGGAAGTTCTGAGAGGAGCCCTCTATCCCCCATACAGAGAGAGGGGCTCTAGGGGCAGAGGGTACTTTTGAGGTGTGAGCCCTGGAGCATAGCCTGGTGGAAACACATCGAATGACACTCAGGGCCCAAAATAAGAATTGAACAGCTCTGTGACTTCTCTATAATGTCAACCATCTTCCCATTCACCCCAAGTAAAGGTCCCATCCCTTCTTTGGTCTTCTCCCACTATAGTATTTCTCCGACTATAGTAATATTTTGCCACCTGTGGAAGGAAGTAATAGAGAGAAGAGAGACAAGAAGCTGGGAATTCAATTGAAATGATGTAGCAAGTGCAGACAGGTGGTGAGGAGGGCCTCAGGTAAGCTAGTAGCCGTGGGAGTGGGGAGAAAGGGATGGACAGTCTAGGGAACCTATCCCTCTAAGCAGCTTTAATTTTTTTCCCCAGAACAATGGCTATCTATCCATTCTCCCACTATAGTATTAAACCATTCGTGCTGTCTTTAGTTTCCCAGAATCAGCTCAATTCAAGTGTTATCACTCCTTTATATCACTATTTGTATAGGAGCATTCCTCTCTTTTATGCTTATCTTCTGTTAACTGGCCTTACTTTCATTTTACACACACATGTATGTATGTATGTGTGTATATATGCATGTGTGTCTATATGCATATATATAAGATGGGGGAATTAGTCAATGATAGTCCAATCTTCAGACCATGGATTTATTGGGTTGTATATATATTTGTGGTCTGGCTCCAATGCAACATGCGGATTTTTAAGGAACAAGTCCTGAGTAACTAGGGGACTAAAACCTTCTAATTGGCTAAGGAACTGGAAAGGCTGATGAGACTAGAGAGAAGCTGAGATGAACTGAATGTTCATACAAACTGAGTGAAAGCTTTCACTCTTTCCTGAAGGCTTTTGAGTGAAAAGAACTGTTTTGAGTTGCACAATTGAGAGGAGATGGATGTTTATTCTTCCCTGATATTAGTTGAATGAGTCCTCTGAGATGGGAGTGCCCAAGGAACTGAAGCTTAAATTCAATTAGGTAAGATTGCCCATATGAGAAACCAAGCATTAGAATTATTTTTAAGATGAGGTACTGGCTGCAAGAAGCCTCGTGTCCTAGGCTTTCAACCAGGTCTGGCTTTTACAGGATAGAGCCTTGGTGTCTGAGGATCTTGTCTTAGGAATGTCAAGTACTTCCTAGTCCCTCTTCATTGGTAATGGCCTGTCACCTTCTTGCAGTGTGCCAAGGCACTGTAGACCTTGAAGACAATGGAAAGTGGGGAGAATGAGGATTCCAAGCCCATTCCCTAAGAGGGGCTAGGCCTAGCCACTAAGGCATCCGTTCACACTGTTGTCAATCTGTGGCACAGGGCTTAGTGACAGCCTTCAGGAACAGGGTCTCTCTCTTGTACCTCATGGTGATGATCCTTTTATATTCCCTCCAGTCATTCTGGTGAGACGGTTGCATCTTGGAGAATAGTCTAAAATAAATGATGATTATATAAAATTCTTTCTTTCAAAATTTCAAAATGATTGGAGAAGCTCACAAAACATGAAAAATTGTGTGTTTTTTCTCCTTTGCTTAAAGCCCTGCACCTGACCTCTCCCTCACTTGTCAGCAAAGGCAACTGGTTAGCTAAATAAGAAGAAAATAGTTCTAATTTACTGTGTCTTACTGCCTGAAAGGAGGAGACTAGTAAAAAAAATTGGTGACCTTCTCCATTTATTTTTTGTTAGAATTAAAAATTACTGTTCTCTGACCTGTCAGTCATTTTCCTGATGATTAGGGCCCATTTCTTACCTTCTGTGTTACTATTTGCATCTTTAGCTGCAAGGATCAGCTTTTTCTCTTGTCTTCCCTTTGATCCCATCTAGTGTTAAAACCTCTAAAGAAGACTGACAGAATATATGATGGGTAGTATATCATTAGTAAATAAAGGTTGCAGATTAACGTTCTCAATCTCAACCTAGCCTGGTATGTGACTGCGTGCACAGTGAGCACTCAAGAAATAGTTATTGACAGTAGACAAGATGACAGTAAACGGTAGACAGGATGCTGAACATGAGGTCAGAACATCTGAATTAGAATTCTGGCTCTGATAGTTTACTAGTTGCATAACTATGGGCAAATAACAGCTTCTTTAAGCCTCAGTATCGTTATTTATAAAGACAGGAAATGATACCTGTATTATATACTTTACGGGATTATTCTGGGGAAAACACTTCTTAAACCTTAAAATTCTATGGAGATATGAGTTGTTAAAGCTATTACACAAAATTAAATGATTACTAAAAATTGTGATACTTCTGGCTCTGCGCAAAACTAAGGCACCCCAGGACAAATCCTAGCTTCTCTTCTAGCATACACGATGTCTCCAAATTAGGGGCTCAACATATAATTTTGCTTGACCAACCCAAAATAGGCTTTCTTCTTGTATTTTTTTTACAAGAGAGAACAGACCAGAATAGTAATTGAGATTAGTATTCTGTAAGCAACAGCCCATCTTCAGCTGCAACAGCTGAATCCAAACAGCTTAAACCAAAATCCATATGACAGGAGCTCAGCTTTATTTTTTAAATATATATTTATTCTAAAAGCACGTGGTCTGCACAGCTCAACAGCATAGAATTATGGTAATAAAGTCAGGGTGACAATGCATGCAAAAGAAACTAGCTACTTGACTTAAAAAGAATTTAAGGCTATTAAATGGCTACGAGAGACCTAGCTTTAACTTTTACTCACTAGCATTAGCAAGTCACCCATGTTCAACAGTTTCTCAAGGAGAAGAAGGCATGCATAGTGACTTGATGGCAGAAACTAAATCCACATTTTAAAAAAGAGAACAAAAAACAGGATCAATAGATAAAAAGACTTGTTTGTGGACTAAAGCACTTGCTACAAATTTGACACTGGAAGGAAAACTGGGAGGGGGAAGGAGAGAGAAGCAAGGTCAAAGAAGGATGTTATCAATAGAATATCTCCAAATAGCACAGAATGCAGTAAGAAGTAGCAGCAGATGTCAGTCCAGCCCAATGTCAACCCCCGTGGTGCTATGTAGAAAGACTTGGAAAGAACCAGCAACACTGCAGTTGGTATGAGGAGTGGAGTGACATCAGATGATACCTTTCTCCCCATGAATTGAGAGCTATGATTTCCCACTGGCCAAAAGGCCCATCTCTCTTCTGACTAGATCCACTCAAACTGCTATAGATATTTTTCTCTTTATTCCAGATCTTTGTTTGCTTCCTTTTATCTTGTGTTTTTCTTATTCCATGATTTTTAATCCATACCCCCATCCCACTGGCTCTTTCTTACCTTTGCTACCAGGTACCCTTGTTCCAGATGCTTACCCTGGCCTGTGTCTTGTTCCAGAGTCGATGATACATAGCCAAGAGGATATATTTCCCGTGGCACTCAGCAAATTCCTATCATGATTTTAGACATCACTGGCATGGATTAACTTTTGTAACTTTGGAGGAGGGCCAGCAATATATAAAGGAATCTGTTTTATAGAGTTCATAGCCCTTAATTTTAGTGAATGGATGTGGGTGTATTAAGAACTTACTCAGTTTCTTCTGTCTAAATTTGATAATTATTTCATTTTCATCCTTTTCACAGATGGCTTTTCTCTGGGTGTAAAATTGAGGAGCCAGTATAAAATGAAACTACCTTGACTTTTGCAATTAAAATTCAAATTTTAAACACTATTTCAGAACCTTGGAGAGCAGGGCCTTTTTGTCCTACAATGAAACCAGCTTGCATTTAGGCTGCATGGCTTCAATTGCCTAAAAACCCACTGAAAAATTGAAAGAATGGTGGAACCATAAGTGGTAGGATTGTTTGATCTGGTAGGGTTAACTCTTGAACTGAATAATTCCACTGTTTTCTCTTCTTTCAGGCAAATGAGGCAGGTCCACATGCTTGCAGGTGGGGACTCCAGTATGTTCTGTTTTGGCTCTACAGGAGCTCCAAAGTGAGGTAAATAACACAACCCTGCCTTATATGATTTGGCTTCCTGTCTGAAAGTGATAGCCACTGCTCTACCCCCTTCCTTTTGCCAGTATTTTTAGTTGCTGTAGGCCTATTCACAGAATCACAGAATCTCAGACTTGGAATGAATCTGAGAGGCCTTGTAGTCCAAGCTACATGTCTTAACAAGTATACTTCCAACAACATATCTAACTTGTGGTCATCTGAGCCTTAGTTCTCTTTACATTATTTTTATAGGGCCAAGACAACTGAGCCATTACCTACTGAGAGAAATGATTATTGATAACTAATGATTTGGGGAGATTCAGAGTTCCTCCTTTTCTCTATCCTCATTTCAAGACCTCAGTCTCTGAAGGTCTAGCTAAACTTCTCTGACTCCACCCAATTTTACAAGGAATTTCTAGTCTAAGATGTATTCCATTCAATCAAGCTTCCTTGGAGACAGACTCTTTTGTCTAAATTGCCCAAGGTTGGGGAGGTCTGGGTATAGAGATAGTCTCTCTTTTCAAGGCTGACATGATGTCACTCTCAGACCCTCATCGTAATATTCATTCTCTCATTAATTATTAACCAATCAGGGTTGATTCCTACCCTGAGGAACACCAATTTTTGAAAGGTATATAAATTGTGATTGTCTTTGTTCTAAGAGAGATTGCCAAATGGCCTTATTTTTATTAACACATGTACTGACCTTATTAATAAAATTATTAAAATACCCAGAAACTATGTCTCTCAAACCTTTTAAAACACTACACGACCCTTGCTTCAATCTCTTATACATTCTCTTTTAAAATCTAAGTTAACTAGTGAGTTTCCCATGTATCTAATTTATCTTTTTAGACATCTTCACTTTTTCCTCCACATATAAACTGTTTCTTTTCACACCTTCAGAGTTGTCCAGAATCACAGAATATCAAGTTTGGAAGGGAACTCAGAGCTCATTTGAGTTGACTGACTTGAATATCAGTCCCCTCTACATCAGGCCTAGCAAATGGTCCTCTGGTCTTTGCCCGAAGGTTATTCACAGGATTTTGTCTTCCTTTGCTACTTAACTTTCTCATTGATGAACCAGTACTCTCACCATAGCAGGTGTTTAATAAAAATTTGTTGAATTGAATTCAGCAAACAACAATAAAGTTCCTATTTATATAGAACTTTAAGGTTTGCCACCTGCTGTATGAATTTTTTTTCTCATTTGGGCCTCACAACAACCTTAAGAGGTAGATAGTATTGATTAGCCCCATTTTACACATAAGGAAACAGAGGCCCAGAGAAATAAAGTGACTTACCTAGGGTAATACAGTGTCTGAGGGTAGATTCAAACTTCAGGTCTTCCTGTCCTTAAAGTCTAGCTCTAATCAATGTACCATACTGTTCTTGTAACAAGAGCTGACATTTGTCAAGAAATTTAGAGTTTACAACCACTTTATTTTTATTTTTTAATGTAAACAGTATTTTATCTTGTCTAATTACATGTAGAGATAGTATTCAACATTCTTTTTTTTTATAGGATAGTTCTAAATTTTTCTCCCTTTCTCCTCCCTCCCCAAGATGGCAGGCAATCTGATATAGGTTATACATGAGCAATCGTATTAAACATATTTCTATATTAGTCATGTTGTGAAGGAAGAAACAGAACAAAAGGGAAAAAAACATAGAAAGAGAAAGAAAAAAAGGGAAAATAATATGCTTTGATCTTCATTCAGACTCTATCAATTCTTTTTCTGCATGTGGATAGCATTTTCCACCATAGTCTTTTGGAGTCATCTTGGAACATTGTATTGCTGAGAAGAGTTAAGTCTATCATAGTTGATTACTGCACAATGTTGCTGTTACTATGTACAATGTTCTCCTGGTTCTGCTCACTTCACTTTGCATCAGTTCATGTAAATCTTTCCAGGTTTTTCTGAAATCTGCCTGCTCATCATTTTAAAAAAAGTATTTACTTATTTATTTTTAGTCCCTACCCCAGTTACATGTAAAAATAATTTTAACATTTGTTTTTAAAACTTTGAGTTCAAATTCTCTCTGTTTCTACCACCCACCCCTCTTCATTGAGAAGGCAAGCAGTTTTGTATAGCTTATACATATGTAGTCATGCAAAATATATCTATAATAGTCATGTGAAGGAAACAAAGATAAAGAAAACCTCAAGAAAAATAAAGGATGCTTCAATCTGTATCCAGACACCATTAGTTCTTTCTCTGGGGATGGATGGCATTTTTCATCATAAGTCCTTTAGAATTATCTTGGATTGTTGTATTGCTGAGAATGGCTGTCATTCACAGCTGATCATCTTACAATAATGCTGTTACTTTCTACACAGTACATTTCACTTTGCATCAGTCCATGCAGGTCTTTCCAGGTTTTTCTGAGAGCCTTCTGCTCATCATTTCTTATAGTACAATGGTGTTTCATTATAATCACATACCATAACTTGTTCAGTCATTCCCCTGCTCATCATTTGTACATTCATATACCACAACTTTCAGCTGTTCCCCAATTGATGGGCATGTACTCAATTTCCAATTCTTTGATACCACAAAAAGAGCTTTGCAACCACTTTAAAAACATAATTGCATCTGATTCTTACAACAACTCAGAGGGGATAGATACTAAAGATATTATTATCCCCATTACTGACAGGGGAAAACTGAGGCTGTGGCTTGCCTATGATCACAAGACTAAGTAGTACTTTAGTCAGGGCTTCTCCTATATTGAACCCAGGGTTCTCCTGACTCTGAGACCAGGACTCTGAAATCTACTATACCACACTGCTTCTCAAAGAGGATTGATTGTCCATAATTAGCTTCAAACCAAAGCACATAATTCTTCTTGAATGTTTATGAGAATCATTAGATGCAAAAAAAGGAAAATTAATGTAATAATAATTCACATTTTTATAGAGCTACAGTGTTTACAAAGTACTTTCCTCATGACAACCACGAGGTTGTTAATGACATAATAAGATTTTCATGTGGCACTTTAAAATTTACAAAGCACTTTTTCTACAATATTTCTTTGAGGTAGGTAGTACAAATATTATTTTTTTGTTTGTTTCAGAGATGAGAAACTGAAACTCAAGTTAAGTGACTTGTCCATAATAGCATAATAGGTGGCCTTTATCATTGGTTTAGAGCTGGAAGGGACCTGATAAGTCATCAAGTCCAACCCCTACATTTTACAGATGAAGGAACTGAAACCCAGGAGCGTGGATTGAGATACTGAGTGTCACAGAGATAGTGTATGAGGTGGGATTAGAACACAGGTCCTCTGTTCCAAAGGACTCATGATAGAAAATGTTATCCATCTCCAGAGAAAGAACTGATGGAGTCTGAATGCAGATTGAAACATACTATTTTCACTTTCTTTACTTTTGGGGGGTTTTTTCCTTTTAGTCTGTTCCTTTTTCACAACATGACTAAGCTGGAAATATGTTTTACATGATTGCACATATATAACCTGTATCAAATTGCTTACCATTTTAAGAAGGGGGGAGAGAGGAAAGGAGAAAAATTTGGAACTCAAATTTAAAAAAATGAATATTAAAAATTGTCTTTACATGGAAAAAAATACTATTAAAAAAAAGAAAAAGAACATAGATCTTCCTGACACCAAGTTCAGTACTCTTTTTACTTGGCAACACTATCTGCTATTGGGGTGTAGGACTTGCAAATAATATTACACACATTACTGATAGTATAGATTATAGTAAATCTCAAATTTAAAACTGCTGATTCTAAGGCTTGTGTATTCTCCACTCTATCATGATGGCCGTCTCTCTATATGTTAATATTGTATATAATAATGATAACTAATAATTATATGCATATATATGTATGTAGGTGGTACAGTGGTTAGAATTCTGGGTCTGAAGTCAGAGTAGCTCTTCTTCTTAAGCTCAAATCTTGCCTCAGATACTTACTAGCTGTGTTGACCCTGGGCAGATTTCTTAACCCTGTTTGCCTTAGTTCTTCATCTGTAAAATGAGCTGGAGAAAGAAATGGCAAACCGCTCCAGTATCTTTGCCAAGAAAATCCCAAAAGTGTCACAAAGAGTAGGTCACAACCGAAAAATGACTGAAGAACAACAACACACACATATTTATGTATTATTTATGATTTTAAAATTACTTCGCATAATATTTTGTTTTGATCATGAAAGCATCCCTGTGAGGTAGATAGTACAGATATCATTATCCTTATTTTACAGAGAAGGAAACAGAGTGACCGAGAGTTTTTACACAACAACCTCGATGTCATGTAGCCAGTAAACTGACCAAGCTAGAATTTGAAACTTTTTCAAATTTTGTTCTTTTCCTATTATACCACAATTGATTACATATGAAACTACCAGTCTTTAAAAATGATCAAAACTCAAATATTCGTAGGGCCCTGGTGGGGTTTTTTTTTTTTCCAATTTGGAAGAAAGGTTTCTGTTTTCCATTCTATTGAACCCTAAAAAGCAGATGTGTTTGTGCCTAGCTATTACCTGAATGATATCTGCTATTCAAACATATTACAAATGTCGTAATTTCTGCTCAGTAGCTGAAGATTGATTCTTGAAGAAGCCAAAGGGATTCTATTCATATTATCATCAAAGTAGTCTTCTTTACTGATTTCAACCTCCCTTTAGAAATCAGCTACAGCCAAACTAAATGAACTTTATCAGTAAATTCCTAACATAAAACCAGAGCTCAGAGAAAAAGACTGAAAGCATATATATTAAAGGGTTTGGTGAATGAACCCAGTGTGTTGCCAATGTAAAGGAATTTCCATGTACATATGAATAAATGTTCAGGATGTGGGGGCTGGGGATGCAAAGGAATGAGGGAAGTTATGCTAGAACCAAAAGACCATTGATGAGAAGAATGGGGAGTAAGAAAAGACTTTAGTTTGTATTCATCTAAAATATGAAAGAAGTGCCAAGAAATAAGTTCTCTAAAAAAGTTCCCTTTCATGGCAAAACTTGTTTAAAAGGGTAAAATAACTAAGGTCAACAAGAGGTCCCTTTCAGAAAGTCAATAGCTGTATGGAGGTCTTTTAAACATTTACACTGTCATAAAAGAAAAAAAACTTGGGTTAGCAGGGAAAAATAGGGAGCTACAACTGTGGTAATGATAATGATAATTAGTTTATACATAGGTATGAACATCCTATTAGGTAAGGGCACCAAAAAAAAGTAATTTATATTTCAGTTTAGCCAAAGGTCTGAATGTGACTTGACCTTTTGACCTTATTCCTTTGAGGCCCTTTCTGTTGTAATAGCTTGGCCATTAACATAGGCTAATGGGAACAGCAAGGTAATCATCTGCCATGAAGACTTGGATCTGTATTAACCCCACAACTTGTATTTCATTATCCTGAAATCCTAAATAACGAGATAGTTCAATGAGGAAGCTCCTTTCCTGTTCCATTAACATTTCCATGCTATTCAGTACTCATTCCACTGAACAAAAAGGCAGTTACTCTCTCATTTTCTTTCATTTTCCACTTCTATTAATGTTTAAATGCCCATTTTCCCCTCTTCCTGTAATTCATCTCTTGATTGTCTCTATTTTTATTTTTTTGGCCTTATTTAGTCAGGTGCTATTTTTTACTCTGCAGCTCCCTTTTTTCTGGATTCCTGGGTAGTTGACAGTTTTTAGAAATACAATTTGAAAATACCCTCTTCCCTTAGACAGATCGCTTTTCTCATACACAAAAAAAACTTCTTCAGGGTGGTGATTTGTCAAAACAGCGCGTGCAGGAGGTAAAAGCACAGAGGCTGTTATTTATCAATGGAAACTACATGTTGACTTTATAGAAAGATTTGAAAATTACCCCTAAAGATCAGTGAGGGTCTAAGCTAAATTCAGATATGAATCCATGTCAGCATGATAGCTAGGGAAAGGATTCATTCAAATACAGTACGGGCAGAAGAGGGAGAATCTTTTTTGAGAAAAAAAAAGGCAAAAAGAAACCCCTTTTAGTTTCTTCATTTTTACAGCCACTTATTCTATATTTGTGAATTTTTTAAAATCTTCATCACATGTTACAGTGAGAGGAAGATGGACTACAGGCTTTCTCTAAGGTTCCTTCTAGTTCTGATATTCTGATTCTCTGATTCTGTTTACTTGTCTAAGTGGAATATTAAGGACAATCTTAGACAATAGTTACTTCCAGCTTTGCAAAACCATATTTCATTTTGATCACACAAACAGGTTATCTGCTTGGATTTTAAATTTGCCTCCAGGTAATTAAGTTTGTGTCCTAAGGTATTATGTTATGGGAAGGTCATTTTCTGTTTGCCCTAAGGTTGTGAATAAAACAGGCTTGAGTTCCATGATACCTCTTTTTCTGCAAGTGTTGCCTTAGCATTCACACACACACACACACACACACACACACACACAGTGAATTTAGAAATGTTAAGCTGAGAATATCTTCTTTTCTCTTGCATTACTTCTTTACCTAGATTTGGACTACAAGGAACCTCATATGTGACTGAAATAGCACATAATACTATATTGCTTATCATCACTCATCAGTGATCTAGAAGTTTCTGCTTGATGTTTTATGATGCTGCATATCTTTCTGACAGATATTTTCATATTATTTATCTTCTATTAGCTCTTAGTTCACTATTCTTAGGGAAACTCAGTTTTCTGAAGTATGTACCCAAAGAGTCTTAACCCAAATCTGGATATGATGTTGATGATATTGATGATGATGATGATAAATGGAGATCACATTGAAACAGTGGATAAAGACAATATTCACAAATACCTGGGGCTTCTCTGGAGGTAAGATATCAAGGACCAGACTATGGCTGAATACTGTTAGGATACTTAAGGGCATCTTGAAATCAAAGATAATAAGGACCACATTTAAAGCAACAAACACCTATGCATAATGTTAACGGGATTTGATGATCTTCGTAGCCCATTAATAGGCCTCACCTGCAGCCCACTGGGGAAGTTTGCTTATAGGAAGGCTCATACCTTTTGCTAATTTCTAATTAGGCACTGAGTCAGGAGGGTTGTGATGCCCTCTGGCTCTTAAAAGTGTATATATACTCTGAGGTGAGGTTTTACTTTGGGGGCTCATTGTTGGAAGAATGTTCATGTGATTTGGCCAGACGAGACTCTGGGTAGCCATTAAGGAACCCCCCAGCTTTGAAAACCCAGATGTTTGTGCTTCCCTCTTAGGTAACTATGTATGTACAGTTGGATCTGTCTGTTGATCTGTGCTAATTTCTCAGATAGTTAGAAGCCCTGTCTGTTGATTTATTTCTGTTTGTAATTTCTGCTTGTAATCTCTGTTTTTATTTTCTCTAAAGTTCAGGGTACTGGCTTTTCCCCTGAACTAAGTGAATAATATATATGTTTAATTAAAGTAAGATTGTCGACCCCTTTAAAGTTGCTTTCCTTTAGAAAAGCAGATCAAAGAACCTGTGGTAGCAGATCATCTTGGGTATGCTAGGGTGCTTGCCCTTACACTATGCAGTGCCAGTCTTAATGTACGTATCAAAAAAATGGAATAATAGAATTGGATAGTATCCTAAAATACCTATATAAAATTTTCTAAAATTTTATACATACCCCTCATTTACAAAAAAATACACATTAGGCACATTAGGCCTTAATGTAATACATCTCTTGTACTTGGCATGAAATGCTTTTATATTTGTACTTTGAGTCCTTTCAAAGATCTAGTGTAATACAGTTATTTTAAAGGGGCTTATTGATGGTACCCAACCACTGTCAAAGAAATGCTGAAATATACTTCAAGATTTTAGAAACAGATTGTTTATTTAAAAGACAATTAAACATAGAGCTTTGGGTGAAATTTTTTTGTTATTGAACAATACAGGAAAATTAATTACGTTGTGAAAAAGCTTGAAAGTTGAGAATATATTTCTTGACAGGAACCTGGAAAGAATATTTTGGTGATTACAATCAAATAGAATTTAAAGGCACCTCTAACTGACATAATACTAAAACATACTACTAACTAGAAATAGGAACAAAAATCCAGTCCAACTCAACAAATATTTATAAAGTACCCTCTGTGTGGAAAAACCCTTAGTGTACAAAGGCCCAAAACAACCCCAAGTCCCTTACTCTTATCAGCATTCTACCAGTATAAACAACAATAAATTATGCTTCAGAAGCAGAATGATTTAAAGTTAGGAATAGTTTAATTTTAGTCATTGTAGCTAAAAGTATTTTTGTCCATTTAGGTCCTTCTCCTCTTTCTTTGATCTTTTTAGAAACCCATAGTAAAACATTAGGTTCATCACTCTGAGAATTTAACATTTCCTTACCAAAAAGGAGCAGAAAAACTGATAGATATTCCCCAAGCACATAATGAACATGTTAAAACTTACAGAAATAATTTTGAAGCAAACAGCTCTTATTCACAAAGCAATAGTAAAATTGGACAACAGTAATAAGCCCCAGGATTTTTCAAATGTAATTAAAAGTAGTTTGTCTCTGTGGAACTGCTGAAATCACTATATTCAAAAGCAAAATCATAAGTTGCTCCATGGGAAATTCTATGTGAATCAACACTACATAGATAAAACAGTTACAAACAAATGGCCGAATTGTGCAGAGTTGGAAAATTTATGATGGTGATCTAGGATCAGAAATTACTGGTGGGCTATCTAGACAGAAGGATCTGTCTCCACCCAAGCTTGAATAGAACACAAAGGGCTTCCACACATTAGATTAAATTCCTTGAGAGGTTGGGTGAGGTCTGACCAAGATGAGGAGAGATAATTCAATCTCATTATCAGTAATGTCTTTCAAGAGGCTGAACTTTTTAAAATCAGGAATCTGGAAGAGGGAAAGAGTTCTGAATCTCCCTAAGATATTGGTTACTAAAAATCATTTGTCTAGTTTTTGCCCGTCCGTCCTTCCATCCTTCCTTCTCTCATTCTTTCATTTTTCCCTCCCTTCCTTCCCTTCCTTCTCTCTCTCTCTCCCTCTCCTCTCTCCCCTCTCCCCTCTCCCTCTTTCTTTTCAGAGCTGGAAGGTAGTGTAGAGGTTATCTTATTTCTTAAAGTCACTTGTGGTGACCTTGACCACAAAAGAATAGTAGCAAGCTAGTGATTCATTCCAGGAATATTTCTATTTGAACCACACTAGAAAAGATAAGAATGATATAATAGGGATAATAATAAAAGTAGTTATTTATTTTATCCCCCTGCACAATAATCCAAAGATTATTAAAGATAAAAGAATAATAGCAAGATAGCAATTTATCCCAAGATTATTTCTATCTGAACTCTATTAAACAAGATGAAGAGATAACAGTAATAACCACACAATAATTGTAGCTAGGATTCATATAATCTTACAGTTTGCAGAGTGTTTTTACCTGTCTTATTTGATCATCACAACAACCCTGGGAAGTGGGTGCTATTATAATGATATAATAGCTCACACTCAATAGCACGTTAAGGTTCAAAAAGCTCATTTTTCATACTAACCCCATAAAGTAAGTAATATTGTACTGTTGCTCTCATTTTACATGTGAGGACACTGAGGCTCAGAGTTAAAGTGGTTTGCCTAAGATCACACAGCGAGACACCCACACCTGTATGGTCATTTCCTGTACCCTGACTTTGCCCAGGGGATAGTACATTACTCCCCTCGTTCTTCTGAAACATCAAAGATGTCACCCATTAATGAACTTGCTTTGTCCCATCACACTTAGCAAGTGTATGCTCTAAAATGCATGGACCACATTTTTTTTTTTTTACAGCTGGTACAATCCCCGCCCCCTAGAGTAGGGGTGGCATGGAACAAGGTCTGCCCTTCCAAGCAACACCCACCATAGTGTACATCTGACTGCAGCCTCAGCACAGAGAGGATCAAGCTCTTGGTTCTGTTTGTTCCCTACAAGGGAGAGGCAGCTGTTCAAATACACCCCCACACTTGTGGTCTACAAATCCTTCCCCTCAAATTGCCCCTCAGGCAGTGTGGTGGTGTGAAGTGGAGAAAGGGTGAGATTTCTCATCCCTTTTCACCTGTTATGGCCTTGGGCAAGTCAATTCAATTTTCTTATTGGCAAAATGAGATCATTAGATTAAATAATAATCTCTACTGTTCCTTACAACTCTGATGTTCTGTGGTTCGTAGCCATGTGCTATCGTAAGTAGAACTTGAAGGGAGCAGCCCTTTGGAAGTCATCTTCTTCCCTCTTAGCCACTAGTTCCTAGACCAAGGTCTACACAGATGGTATGCAGACCTAAATATCTCATCTTTGGCCAGACATATACGCCACAGCGAAGTATAGGATAACTAATAGGGTTATCAGCTCTGAACACTCATTGTAAGGGAAATGTAGGGATAGGAAGGGGGACTTCAGAGATCTTAAGCATGGTGGCTATAAGTAAACTGGAGAGAATGGGTTGCCCTAAATCACTTTCTAAATACCTCTTAAAAAGTGAAAACACTTCAGAGTGACTTCCTGCCCCTTCTCACTCCCCCAGTAACTGCTGAGGCCTTATCTAGGCTTCCTAAGAGAATTGTCTTCTTTGCTAAGGAAGGAACCATCTGATTTCAGCCTCCCTTTGAATGAATAAATTAATTAAAAAGGACTTTTTAAGCATTTTCCATGTGCCAGTGTCAGTAGGTCAATAAGCATTTATTAAGCACTTATTATGTGTCAGGCCCCATGCTAAGTAATGGAAATACAAATACCATCAGGGAGGAACACAGCCCCTATTAAGGCAACAAAGAAAAGGGAGCTGAAAAAGTGGGGGTGAGGGAGGGGAAAGGGAAAGGAGAAACCCTGGTGGAGAAGAGCCAGCAGTACAGCCTGGAGAGGAATGATCGGTTGGGTCTCCTCCTTAATTTGGAGGTTCTGGGAGGAACCAGCCAAGCAGAAGGTCATGTCTCAGGGGTGGAGGGTACTCCCAATGTGAGAAGTATTCCAGGGATGGAGTGAGCTTCCAGGGTGAAGAGGTTTGTGTGGCATGGTAGAGGAATTCCTGAAGATGACTCCTGTAGATGCTATACTTTGGTGATACAAATACCAAAAAAAAAGGAGAATCTTTGCCCTCAAAGAGTCTATGTTCTAATAGGGGAAGGCAACACATATAGGAGAGTTGTGGCCAGGGAGGGTTGTTTTGGTTAGAGAAGGCATAGGAATGTTGAATGGAGTCATAGGGCAAAATGATTGACACATTCTTTCTGGCAATAGTAGTGTTGGGTCTCAGTCTTTACTTCTGTCAGGATGGAAGAATTGGAGCTGGTGGAAGGAAGGGAGCCATATAACAAAGCTACCTAACCGAGGGGTAGCTGTAACTTCTGTGATGCACACTTCGGTATGTAAGGACTAGGGGATGGGAGCAGAGCTCAAAGACTGGAAACTCAAAACGAAGGTAAACCAATGATCAAAATTTGATTACTGTATTCAGAGAGAAAAGGTGAGGAGGGTAGGGTATCCTTAGTGGCATGGCCTGAAGATGGCCTCAGAGCAGCATGGAGGGTATGGATTGGGCTAGATATGATGGGCTTGCAGTAGGAAGGAGCTCTTACCTTTTCAGGTTGATTATGTCTTACTCTCCTTTACTCACTTCATGGTGCAGTAAAAATGGCCTACTTATTCCTGATATATAACATTCAGTCTCTGATCTCTGTGCCTTGTGCAGTCTACTGTATCCCTGCCTTCACCTCTGCCTTTTAGAACACTTGGCTTCCTCCAAGGTTCCTTTATTATAGTGTTGTGTCCTTCCTTTTAAAATGATTAAGAATATACTTATCTGTTTCTAAAGTATTCCTCCTGCCCCCATTTTATCTTTGTATTACCAGTACCTTGCAGGGTGTGTTTTGAACCTAGTAGGTAGGTAGTCAACTAATCTTGCCCGATTAGATTGCATCCTCTCTAGCATCCTGTTTCTCCTCTTGCTGGGCCCAGGCGATCAAGAGGAAAAGGGATGTTATTCTCTCACCTTGACTGTTTTTGTAGCTGTTCTTAATCTTTACCCATGCACAAGGCTGGGATTACTGGATATGGTGTGGCTGAGGCAGTTTCCTTCTCTCCTCAGGTGAATAGGAGAAGGCATTAGAGTGGCAACTGATTAAACCAAGGCAGGAGGGGTTGGGGTACCTGGAGGATGGCCAGGTGAGATCACCAGAAAGGAAAGGAGTTCCTCTTTATTTCCTTCAGAATGCAGAGATTGGGGCTGGTGGAAGGAAGGGAGACATATAAGAAAGCTACCCACCTGAGAAGCAGCAGCAGACATGGTAATTCCCTGTGTGGTATGCATTTAGGGGGTAAAGACTAGGGGATTGAGAGCTCGAAGACTGGAAATTTCAAAATGATGGAAAACCAGTGACCAAAATTTTACCACTACTACACAGCGGAAGGAGAGATGGAAGAAAGGGGACAAGAAGTAAAGAAGAAGACACAGGTAAGAAATAGAAACAGGTAACTGAGACGAAAAGGACTAGTCTGACAAACAGTATAATGGGTAGCAAGCTCTGGAGAACAGGGGTTCTTAATCTTTTTTATGTCATGGACCTGTTTGGCAATCTGGTTATACCTGTAGACCCTTCTTGCAATAATGCTTTTTTTTAATATTTGAAGGAGAACCTATATTCCAATTAGAGCTTGGTAAAAATAAAGGCAAATTTTTTTCCTATCCAAGTTCATGGATCCTAGGTTAAGAAGCCCTATTCTATTGCATGCCTTCTCAATGGGGTGGGGGGGGGTGGGGAAGGAAAGGAGAGAGAGAGAGAGAATTTGAAACTCAAAATTTGAGAAAATAATGTTAATTGGGGAAAAAATTTAATTAAAAAAATCTTTAGAACCCCTGTTCTAGATTATACCTAGGTTCCAATTAGTACAAATAGGGAATCTTGTGAATTATTCTAATTCACAGTATTCAAATATATAATTATATGCACAATATGGTAATTGGTTCTAGCCCAATGGAAATATGCAATGAAAATGAAAATAATGCTACCACTTGATGGGATTCACTATTTGCACTAATCAGAACCTAGCTGTAATTCCCCTTTTTCTCCTCTGAAATTTTACCTTAGAGGAGCCAAAGGTGTAATCACTGCTTTTTTTTTTTTAATGTGTCAGCATCCTATACTTAGAAACTCAAGACTGAAGATGTGGCAACAAACTGAAGAAGGACATGCCTATGAGAGAGATACTGTACAAAGCAAAGGGACTGAGGAGAACTGCCTCCCAGTGGGTATAATGTGGCATAGTGAGGCCAGCCTGGGCATTGTAAGGAGGAGCTGAGTCAAGCTAATAGGTGTGTGTGTGTGTGTGTGTGTGTGTGTGTGTGTGTGTGTGTGTGTGCCCAGTGTGTGCAGCGTTTGGTGGATTAGTGCTGCTTTCCCATGAACTACAAAGAGAGATTGAATCTGGAACATTTGTCACCAAGGATGTGGCCTGTTCACCATGCAAGGTAACCAGAGCCATTCCCCGGGGCCTGCTTTAGTCCCTTCAGACAAGGGGGTCACTCTAATCCTTCCTGTTGAGATTGTGAATGCAGGGGCAGGGAAATTTAAGCTCTGTGAGGGCACATTACCATCACGATGCAGGCATTCCTAAACAGCTAGGCCGGGGGAGCTTTTTTGTTGTTTTTGTTTTTGTTATTTAAAATGAAGGAGCCTTGTTCTCAGCTTTTGAAAGGGCTGCTAATGCTGAACTGCTACTGTAGGAGTGGGGCAGACACAGTAACTTTGCAAACCAAAATGAATTCTAGCCTGGTAATATTGCCTGTATATAATCATTTTCCTCTTCCACCCATGTGTTTTTCTGTTTTATTTCTTCTTTTCTCGTAGAATCAATAGAAGAGTTCACCCTCCAATTATTGTGATCACATCAGAAACAAAAATTTTAATATGGCCTTAGTTTATTAAGCACATATTTAAATTGGCTGACAATTTTTTTTTTTTTAAGAAAACAAGCCTTTGATGAGAGGGCACGGAATTAAGTGATTTCACACAGCTAGTAAGTGCTGGAACTGAGGTCCGAATCAGATTTCAAATAGTGTTCTTTTTACCATACACCCCAGCAGGCTACCTAAGAAACTATCAGCTTTTGAAAACTTTTTCATTGTAATATTCACCATCGTCAATGCTATAGCAAGCAGCGAGGTGGGGCTGGGCCTGAAGTCAGGAAGACCTCAGGCACTTACTGTGTGACTGTGGCCAAGTCACTTAACTACTGTCTGCCTCAGTTTCCTCAACGGTAAAAATGAGGATCATAATAGTACCTCTCTCCAGGGTTGATGTGAGACTCAAATGATTGTAAAGAGCTTAGCATAGTGCTTGGCACATAGTAGGTGCTATACACGTTAGTTATTATTAGCTGTAGTGAAGACAGCATTGGCTCCAAGTCAGAAGACTGGAGTTGAAGGCCCAGCTCTTCCATTTAGTAACAATAAGTAGTATTTAAGTAGTGTTATAAGGCTTACAAAGTGCTTTGCACGTGTGATCTCATTTGATTCCCATGTAAACCCTAGGAGGTTGGTGCTATTTTACAAAAAAACTGAGGTTGGAAAAATTTGTGACTTATTTGTAAGCACACAACTTCCAAATGTCTAAGCAGGATTTCAAATGCAGGCCTTCCTGATTCCAAGTCTAGCCGTCTATCTACAACGCCATCTACTTAGCCACTTATTAGCTATGTAACCACATGCAATTAACAACCTTTCTGAGCCTGTTAACCCATATATAAAATAAAAATAATATTTTCATTCTTTGGTGAGGGGAAGGGCTGGTAATGCTCACCCCAGTGTGCGCTGGCACACCTTCAACCATAGTCTATGCATTCCTTTGCCCACAGAAGCTGGAAGGCAGAAAATCAAGAGAAATATTTTCCCCCAAAGCTTGATCCCCTGTTGCCTACCTCAGTATCAAACCAAGAGGTTTTGCAATACTTTGCACCTGGTCTAGGGGTAATCAAGATTTCTGATCTAGTTAAGCTTACTAGCCCATCAAACTTTTTTGCTAGTTTTGGCCCTTCTTCTGCTCCATACACTTTTACACTTATGGCCCTTTGGCTCTGTGATTTGTACCCAAACTACCAATCTTGGCTTTTTTTTCTGTCACATCTCTGTCCTCTATTTGTGAAGCAACTTCCTGGCTGTAGCATCTTCCAACTTCCCAAACAAAATAAGAAGGCTTTGGCCAGCACCATAGAACCTGTCCAATTACAATTCATGATAGGACTCACCAACCTCACATTACTGTAATGAGATCACTTTTAGACTTTCCCTTTGCCTCCTTCCATTAGCAAACTTTCTGCTTTTGAAGTCCACACAATTAACATTTTCCACTCAATCAAAATTATGGTTACTGCATTATACAGACCTCTAGGTCATTCTTTCTCCTTTCTGAAAGAGTTTAGTACCTGGCTCACCACCTTCCTTTCATCTTCAATTCTTGTTCTCATAGTAGGGGACTTTCATATCGTTGTAGATTCTTTTTCAAATTCCTTGACCTCCCATTTCTTCAGCCTCCTTAAGCCCCACAACCTACTCCTTCACTTCACCTCTGCCATACAGAGTAGGGTCACATACTAGATCTCTCCATCACCCACAAGTGTTCCACTCCCTTAGAGATTCTGTAGTTCCCTTATCTGCCCATAAACTCCTATCATTCCACCTCTCTCTATTCTTTGCTTGTCCTAATCCTGTTCTTTGCCCTTATCAAAACCTCCATTCCCTCTACCCCCTCAGTACTTTTTAAGGCAATTAATTATCCCAGCTTTGACATCACTTTGTTTTATTTTATTTTGAATAGTATTTAATTTTTCTCCCAAATACATGTAAAGACAACTTTTGACACTTGTTTCTGTAAAATCTTGAGTTCCAAATTTTCTCCCACCCTTTCTGTCCTCCCCCTGCCAAACAATAAGCAATTTGATACAGGTTATATGCAATCATGTAAAACATATTAAAGAAGAAATGGAACAAAAAGAAAAATCACAAAAAATTAAAAGTGAAAATAGTATGTTTTGATCTGCATTCAGACTCCGTAGTTCATTCTCTGGATATGGATAGAATTTTGGGTATTTTGGAATTGTCTGACTTCACTTTCCTCCCTACCCAACTTCAGCCCAGCACTTAGCTATTTCTCTCGTGCCTTTGTCCTATCATCACTCTGGCCAACCTCAACCCCGGGTTACATGTAGCTGGTGGAAATTCTACAGTTGTGTTGACTGAGTATATTACAAATTCGTGTTATCCTCACTTCAACAAGGCAGTTTATTTATCCCTAGTTGATTCCTTATCTCATTACCTACTGAAGGTGTTCCAAACCTTCTTTTCCTTCTTTAAATTCCTCATACCTCTTCCTCTCACCTTTCTGCCAGCTGTAGGTCTTTACTTTACCGAAACAATTTAGGCCATTCACTGTGAGCTCCCTCTTCTCCAATTCTCTTCATCTCATAATTGCTTAACATTGTTTCTCACTCCCTTCTCTCTTTCCTCGGTCTTTAACAAAAGGTGGCCCTTCTCCCTGACAAGGCAAATCCCTCTAAACGTGTACCTTATTGCATCCTCTACTGTCTTTTCCTTCTCTAATGCCTTCAAACATGTACAATTTTCCTGATCCTTAAAAAACCTCTAGGTGCAACCATTCCCTCAAGATAGTATTCTACAATATTTTGGAGAGATTGTACAATATCTTGTACTCTCCTCCATTTCTAAGCCAGGTTCTTTTTCCCCTTTTTAAAATTTAAATAATATTTTATTTTCCCCCAGTTTACACATAAGGACAATTTTTAACATTCATTTAAAAAATTGAGTTTTAAATTCTCTCTCTCTCTCTCTCTCTCTCTCTCTCTCTCTCTCTCTCTCTCTCCACCTGCCCCCTTACTGAGACAGTAAGCAATTTGATATGGATTATACATGTTCAATCATACAAAACATATTACCATGTTAGTCATGTCATGAAAGAAGACAGTCCCAAAGGAAAAAAAACAAACAAAAAAATATAGAAAGTAAAAAAAAATATGCTTCAATCTGCATTAAGACTCCATCAGTTCTTCCTCTGGAACCAGATAGCATGCTTCGTTATTAGTTCTTTGGAACTAACTCGTATAATTGTATTGATGAAAATAGCACATTTGATCATCATACAGAATTGCTATTACTGTGTACAATGTTCTCCTGGTTCTGCTCACTTCATTCTGCGTCAGTTCATATAATCTTTCCAGGTTTTTTCTGAAATCTGCCTGCTTACCATTTCTTATAGCACAGTAATATTCCATTACAATCATATACCACAACTTGTTTAGCCATTCCTCAGTTGATGGGCATCTCCTCTTTTTCAATTTTTTGCCACCACAAAAAAGGCTGCTATACAAATAGGTCATTTCCCCCTTTTAAAAAAATCTCTTCGGGATATAGACCTAGAAGTGGTGTGTACAATTCCACAAACAGTGAATTAGTGTCCTGATTTTTCCATATTCCCTCCAATATTTATTATTTTCCTTTTCTGTCATATTTGCCAATCTGATGGGTATGAGGTGGTACCTCAGAGTTTTCTTAATTTGCATTTCTCTAATCAATAGTGATTTAGAGCATTTTTTCATAGTGTGGATAGCTTTGATTTCTTCATCTGAAAATTGCCTGTTCATATCCTTTGACCATTTGTCAATTGGAGAATGACTTGTATTCTTGTAAATTTGACTCAATTCTCTAAATATTTGAAAAATGAGGCCTTTATCAGAGACACTGGCTGTAAATGTTGCTTCTCAGTCTAAGCCATGTTCTTGGAAAAGCCATCTGTAATATATCCACTCCCCTTCCTCTTCTTCATTCCTCAGCCCTTTGCATCTGGCTTCCAACTTCATCACTCAATGGAAACTACTCTCTTCAAAATTACCAGTGTTCTCTTAACTGCCAAATCTGATGGTCTAATCCTTCTCAACCTATCTGCTGCATTTGCCACTTTTGATCTAACTTTCCTCTTTTACATTCTCTCCTTTCTGTGTTTTCGTGACACATCTCCTGATTTGCCTCCTACCTGCACTCCTTTCTGACTCATCATCCATATCACATCCACTCGTTGTGGGTGTTTCCTAAGATTCAATCCTGGACTCTTTTCTCTCTATATTCTCTCTCAGTAAACTTATCAACAACCATAGGTTTAACCATTATCTCCGTGCAGATCTATATCTGTCCGTGTTTTGGACAGACACCGAAGATAGAAAATTATCTGGGCTCAGAATTGAACAGGACAAGTGGAACAGGCTATACTCAATTTGAGGAATTATATGGAACTGTCAATGATCACCAACTATTTTCTTACAGAAGACTTCCCCTCCTCTTAGCAACTTTCTAGCCATCTTCTTGATAAACCACCTGTAGTTCAAACCTCTATTCTCTGCTCCTTTCTCTCTTCCCCTCTCCCCCAACTCAACTCAGAGTCCAAGCCCTGTGATCTGGAGTTCTGATTGGTGAGCCTTCATTTTATTTAGTCCTGTTCTCAGGTGCAGCATTATACTTTCTGGCCATCTTTCTGCCACATGGTAGCATATGTGCACTACTCACTCTGCTTTCCAACTCTCTAGGTGTTGTCTTTCTCTATTAGAATTTACAGTTCTTGAAGGCAGAAGCTATATTTCTTGCTTGTGTTTGTACCCTTAGCACAGTGCTTTAATAACATACTTTTCCCATTCATCTATTCATTCATTAATTCATTCAACATGAATAATCTTCTAGATAGTTAGAGGGCTGGGCCTAGAGTGAAAAAGAATAGAGTTCAAATACTGTCTGAGATACTTATGAGCTACATGACACACGCAATTTACTTAATTTCTATCTGCCTCAGTTTCCTCAACTGTAAAATGTGCATAATAATAGCACCTGCTTCACAGGGTTGTTTTGAGGATCAAATGAAATGATATATGTCAAGTGCTTAGCACCATGCCTGGCACATTGTAGGCACTTAATAAAAGTTTGTCCTCTGCCCACCCTTACACATGGTTGCAAATCATATAACCTCACATTCTCAGAAAAATAAAAATTACAGGTGGCTCAAGGGCAGTGGAGAAGATGTGGTACATCTAAGTAGGCTGCAGAATATCTATAATTATGACTTCTATGAAATAGTGACATAAAAGAAATGATTAAAAATCTAGAAAGAGAAGTGTACTGGTCATGTAGTGTGATGGAGGGATAACAGCTAGATAACAGCTGGTAACTACAAAATATTGAAACACCCAGAGGAAGAACTCAGAGGAGGAACCCATGTCAGTGAGATCACAGATTCACTAATGTATAAAGGAAAGAATTTTTTCCCCAGTTGGGAACACATGGGAACGTTGATTTTTTTTTTTAAGACTGGAAGCAACTTTAATTATCTAACCCTCTTACTTTAGGGGGAATTTTTATTTTTATTATTTTGAACTTAACAAGCACCAATACAGGGAGCATGTCCATATACCTAATAGAAAAGAAGATTGCATATGTAACAAATTCAATATGTTACTTTCAAAACTGTCTTGCTTATATGTAATTCTTTATGGCCTTCCTTTTGTTCCTTTCTGTACACTTAAAAAAAGCTAAAATCCCCTCTCCCTCTCCTTCTCTCTCTCCCTCTCTCCCCCTCCCTCTCCCTCTTCCCCTCCCTCTCCCTCTCCCTCTCCTCTCATCCTTCATCCCTCATCCCTCTCCCTCTATTTCTCTGAAGCCATCCCTTTCATAATTTTTTATGAACTCTCATTTTACAAATGAGGAAATTGAGTGTCAGATAAGTTTGTTGACTTGCCCAATGTCACATAGCTATTCTTTAATTAAATAGGTATTCTTTAATGGAAGTCAATGGAAAATAAGGTTCATAGTATGGAAACTTGATTTGCAGACAGATCTGCTGGAATATATTAGTATCTAAATGTAAATGATATGTATTTTTCAATGCTAACATGAAATTTCTGGTCCAAAATCTCAGATCAATGATGAATTCTCATTTGAAAGAAAATTAGACCAAATGTCTAAAATACTTTTTTGGTAGGCTGATAAAATTATTTTGCAAAGAAGTAATGAAAAATCAAATTAATTTTACTAGTTAAGATTTTCTGCATTCAGTTCACAGAGTCTGCCACACATTTGTTGGGGGAAAAAGTGTAAAGAATGAAATTGTAAGCAACTAAATTTTTTCTATTTTAAACCATTAATTAGACTACAATTTGGAATTGCATTTTTAAGAATTTAGAGGTCTTAGTCACTTTCTCAACTGAGTTAAGAGAACATGTTTTTCTATTTGATAATTAAGGCTTCAGGCCATTCAGCAGTAAGTACTAGAAAATATCTCACTTCTTGTCATTTTCCTGTCTATACCTTGCCCTAATCATATGAACTTTTTTCTCAGTTCTGTATATCTTTTCCTTTTCCTTCTCTTGAGAGAAGAAAAGAAGAACAGTTTTTCCCCCTCTACCATGTATGTCTGAATCAACACTTTATTTTACACCTGCCTTCAGAATTCTTCTTCAAATCTAACCTCTTAGTGACATGTTCTTTGATTAAATAAAATCAGGTATGTATTGTTATCAGCCTCAAATTTCTTATTTTGATTCACTAATAATCTAAAGTAATAATAAAACCAAAAAATTACCAAGTGTGTAAAAGAGAAATCCATGCTTGTTTACTTTGTTGATTATTTGTCTCTGCTAAGACCAACTCTGATCCCTGGTAGTGGTATTGACGTGACAATGAGTTTTCACAGAGTGAGAGCCAGCAGAATGCAACCTTTGGCAGATTTTGTGGTTTGTTGTTCAGTCACTTCAGTTGTGTCTGGTGGTTTTTCATGACCCCATTTGGGGTTTTCTTGGTAAAGATACTGGAGTGGTTTCCCATTTCCTTCTCCAGCTCATTTTACAGAGGAGGGAACTGAGGAAACCAGGGTTAAGTGACTTGCCCAAGGTCACGTAGCTAGTAAGTGTTTAGTGGCCAGATTTGAACTCAGAAAGATGAATCTTCCTTACTCCAGGCCTGGCACTCTATCCACTGTGCCACCAAGTTGCCACCATTAGCGTTAGCCTCATAATAACAATATCTTATAGGGTTGTTGTGAGGCCCGAATGAGATAGATATTTATGGGACACTGGAAATCTTCAAGCTCCATGCAAGTTTGAGTTGTTATTGTTGCTGCTGTTGGTGGTAAAGTTACAGATAACCCAAACAACAATGGAGAGATACATGATGGGAGCAAAGAGGCTCTAACAGATAAGTAACAAACAACTGCTTATGTAAAATTGAATAATGAATTTCATCAGAGATGCATGTCCAGAAAAGGAGGTGGGCCAGTTATATAAGAAGAGCAGGGGATAACTGATGGACAGTTCTTATACTCTCTTGATATCTACGCAATGTCAAAATGTCTAGAAGACGATCCTTGATATGTTGGGTACAGACAACTAAGACAAACGTGTTTCATGGTGGAGTATTTATGGGAGGATATGGATCAAAAACCCAACATGAGAAGCCATGCATGGTGATCTGATCTTTGGATGCAGTACCTACATTATGAGATCACACATTCATCCAGAAAGTATTATCTGTCTTATCTTTTATCCTATATAATTTCCCCAGTGTTAGAAGTGAAGGTGGGGGTAGGAGACATGTCTTCTGAATATTCTGAATAAAACTTGGTATAGAACTCAGTTAATGTGGGAGTTTGCCATAAATAAAAAGAAGAGGAAGAAAAGGACGTTTACAGATCTATATATTTTTTTAATATCTTCATTTGATAGCCTATATTTTTGGTTTGGTGCTATTTGACTCTGTGGGTAGTTCATTCAATTCAAAGCATCATTTTGAACACTTACTATGTATTCAGCATTCAACACTAGGCTAAGTGCTGTGGGAGGTAAAACAGATGGTTCCCTCACTCCTACCCTTAAGGAACTTAGGCTGATTTTGGAGATGGGACATAACTACATAAAACAGACACTACAAGACAGCATAAGATTAAGTGCCAAAGTGAGTTGTATACACATTCACTTTGATGGGAGTTTAGAAAAAAGAGAGATCCGTGTAGGCTAGAGTGATCAATGGGGTTTGAAAGGAACAACAGAAAGAAAGGCTTAAAGGTATTATGGACAGTGAAGAGACCAGTCTGGCTAGAGCAGAGGTAGTTCATATGAGTGAGTAGCAAGAAATGACAAAACCAAGTTTACTATGATTTTTGTTTAGCATTGTTTCTTCTCCCTGGTAACATTTTCATATCGACCTTGAAGAAATTTTCCTTAAATAAAAAGTCTCCAACTGACAAAAAAAAAAGAAATAGCCAAAGAAACTGTAGAGACTGAACTTTTCACGTAGCTGCCTTGTCTCTGGAGGAACCTAAATGTGGTTCCTCATATTTTTTTAGCTTAGAAAACCTATCAGAATGGACACTTGATAACAGTTATATAGTTATGATTGGACTTTCACAGAATCTCAACTTTGAAACTCTTTTTGGTGTGGAGTGGCAAGGAGAGAGATATGCATTAGGCTGACAAGAAGATGAAAGAGGTGTGTGTGTGTGTGTGTGTGTGTGTGTGTGTGTGTGTTTGTGTGTTTGTGTGTTTGTGTGTATGAACTAATGAAAGCCAAAACTGGAATGCCAAAATAACTTGTTTTAATGTACCTTGCTAGATCACATATTTAGTCTTGATGTCAAATAATGTCCCCATGTGCAGAGATGTTCAATGCTGACTATCTTTATATTAATAGATAGCCTATAATTTGGATATTATCCTGGACTATAGGCACTTTATTTATGAAAAGAATCTCTTCCGATAGACTTTTTGGAACTCTGATTATGAATGTATGGGGATGGTATATTGAAAGTATGATAGGGGACTGAAGACTCCCCTGTCAGGAAAGGTCATCCTCTTTGATCAAGTACAGTGTTTTTCTTTGTTTGTTTGTTTTTTGGCAAAGCAATGTCAAGGTTAACTTCTGACTGGTAGAATCCTGCAATCTCTGGCACAAACACACTTGACAGAATGGATAAAGGATCAAATGGTACTGTTAAGAATGAAGTTATTGCTACCCTTGAGAGGCAGATGCAGTGTCATCTTGGCCTCACCCTTTGGCATGTGGTGTCACAGAACATAGGACATCACAGACACAGACACACAGGGAATGATATAAGTAGCCCGACTTCTCACAGCTCTCTCTTGCTCTTCCTCACATAGTCAGCTCTGTAGTGTAAAGTCCAGGTTAGAAACATCTACTCAGAAACCTTTAATATAAGTTTTTGTTTTATAAATTGGCTATAGGCATCCTGGGGAAAGGTGGGGCTGGGGGGAGGGGAAGGGCTGGGACTAGGGGAGGGAGACATACTCTCAGAAGGGTTATTGGCAACAACCATTGCCTCTGTGATTCATAGATCAATTGCCCTGTCTTTCTTTCTATTTGTGGAACAAATAGAACACTGAACAAACAGTGAAGGAGGAAATATAGATCTCCCAAATCAGATAGGTATGCCAAACCAACCCTACTGATTTATGGATTTACAAATGCCATATTCACATTGCCCTCACATTTAGTGGGAATGCATTAAAATGGAAGAAATCCACCAAAATAAATCACAAAGATGTTAAAAACTTCAAAACTCCTGGCCAAGAGACTGAGGGAAAGGAAGGCAGGTATAGAGTGAAAAGTTTATTCAAATCATAGTAGATTGGGGCAGCTAGGTGGTGCAGTGAGTAGAGCACTGGCCCTGGAGTCAGGAGGACCTGAGTTCAAATCCGGCCCCAGACACTTGACACATGTGCTAGCTGTGTGACCTTGGGCAAGTCACTTAACCCAATTGCCCTGCCAAAAACAAACAAACAAAAAACCTAATCATAGTAGATAATAGATGAGAAAAGAAGACCCAGAGAAAAGCATGTGAGGAATAGCTAGAGAGGAGTGGGAAGAAAATTAAATGGCCAGAGAAAAGAGGAGAGGGAAGTGAGGTAGCAAAGGAAATGATATACACCTGGACAGATATTGATGGAATCTTGAGGGAATTTTCTTAGGAAAATTTTGTTGTGGCTCTTGGAGAGTTCTTTGAAAGTATATTCTGTCTTGCTTTTTTAGATGGAGAATTTCTTTGTATAGGAAATTCTGTATATAAAAGAGAAATGTAGGAATGAGAAGGGCAATGAGAACTGGCTAAGTTGGTAGGTGAGGCTTTTCTTTTCCTTTAATATTTTTAATTTAACTAAGTTTTGGGGACATTGAGTAAAGGAGAAAAGTCTCGTTTGGGTTTTTCTCCCAATTACATACTATATTCTTGTTATGGGAAATGGAATTCCTTACTAAAAGAGCAAGTTCCATATTTACTTGGTATTGTGAGACCCTGTTGGTCCACGAGAAAAATTTTATAATGGCTAGTGCTGTTTATCTTGGACACTTTCGCCTTATTGTCTGTCAAATGTTGAATTCCTACTGAGAGTTAGACATGAGTTTTTTTCCCCTTTTTGTTCTGCTGATGCTCAATTCTTGTTTGACAGACTTAGAGAAAAATGTAGGACACAGGTAGGGAAAATGAATCTAATTCACAAGAGAAATTAACGAATCAATTGAGATTAGCCGCCACTGATGAAGAAGGTTATTCTATATAATCATTTGCTGTCTCTGACGTCTAGAGTTGTTTATTTTCTGCCAACACAATTCTCACAGATTTTAGATCGATTATTGTCTCTCAATATAGATTCAGCAGCTTGAGGTTCGAGCTTTATAATGCTGGGCTTTTGTTCTAGTCAGATATTTCCATATCATTTCGATTGATAATAAATGATGTAATTTGGAGAAAAATGCTTTCAGCTTGGGTCTTTGATTGCACATGAATTATATATGTTTATCTTCCTTTTAATAAAAGAAAGCCAAAATCTTAGCTTCAATCTCAGCTTGCTGCCCTTTTAAGAATAGAGCTCATATAATGAAAATTAGGGATAAATACCATGTGATAGCCATTTTTTGCTATATTTTGTTGTTGCTGCTAACACCATTTAGTTATTAGAGTAGATTTCTTCTTTCCTATTTTATCATTAGAAAGAGAGATACAAGAATTGACTGAAACTGAAGGTCATATTGCTTGGCTTTGTGTGGACAGATGGTCATTGCTCATCATGTTAGCAAGAAGCTTGATGCTGACTTCTGGACTTCAGCTGCTCAGTAAGTATATTAGAGATAATTTAGCTTCAGGTGGTCCTAACCCTGGTGCTGCCAGATCTCCTGTCACCTAGATGTAAAATATCTGGGCAGTGATTCCTACTCAATACCTTCGTTATAGTTCTTAACTATGAACCATAAATAAAGGTTCTTTAATTACAACTTAGAGCTCACTATGCCAGTTTTGCTCAGTCAGTTGGGATTCAGGATTCCAGGGTGTAATTTAAGAAATTATTGGAAAATAATCATAAAATAATAGTAGCTAAATTGTGTATAGCCTTAGAGTTTGCAAAGTATTTTACATATGTTATTTTATTTGTTACTCCAAATAATCCTGTGAAACAGGTGCTAGTGTTATCCTCATTTTGCAGAAGAGGAAACAAACTGAGAAAGAGGAAGCGGCTTACCCAGCATCATATAGCTAATAAGTATCTGAGGCTGGATTAGAATTTAGGCCTTTTTGACTCCAAATCCAATATTTCATCCACTGTTAAATCCTGTGAAATCTTTAGCCAGAAAGTAATGGAAGTATGATTAGACTTGGATGTGGTTGGAGGGGACAGTTTTTATCTAGGCAACTCACTTTTTGCTATGCCTAAAATTAGTCAGCTCCAGAATAAGGATAATGTTTCTTAATGCTTAATTGTTGCTTTATTTGTAGATTTTCCCTCTTCCTTTCCAACATGACCTCAAGACCCTGGTTGAGTGGAAAGAGACCTGGGTTCAAATTCTGACTCTGCTAATTACTACAGAGATGACTATGAGTAAACACTTTTCATTCCTGGCCTCAGTCCCTCTCCTCTTGTTGTTTTGTTATTGGTCCTTCATTCTTGAAGAGGACCATGACATCAGGAAGGTAATACCATGATTTGCAAATTCTCCTCCAGAGCTCTCTGGGTCCAGTGGCAGGATATATAGATCGGGACAACTGGAGATGGCCCAGCTCCTCTCTAAAATGAGAAGGGTTGGACTAAAGGGTCCCAAGACCCTTCCAGCTTTAAATCTATGATCCTATGATCCTTCAAACTTGCTACTTAATTGATTTTCATTGAATGTCTAAGAGTATTTTTTGTCGATAAAAGTAACTAGTCATTGAGTGAAAGGCCACTGAGACCCATCCTGTTGTCCTGCTTCATCTTGGGCCAGGTGTAGAATCTTTAATCCATCAGTCTTTGGGTTTAATAGCCCTATGTTGTACTAGAAAGAACACTGAGCTTGTTGAATGAGTTGAGTTAGAAACTCAGCTCTCACACTTACTAATTGTGTGACTCTGGGCAATCTTTACCTCTGTGAGTTTGCTCATCTTTAAAACAGGTCGTCTTATAGTGGCACTACTTCACAGAACTATATAAACCTTAAAGTGCAGTACAAACGAAAGTTGTCCTTATGTGGTCAATGATGAATTAGCATCCGGTGCCACTGTCTATATTGTATAAGATAACATCCCACTCCAGGACAGTTGAGTAAAGAATCTTACACAAATGTTGCCCCATTTTGGAAGATGCTGGGAGACTTCCTGAATTAACCAGGTCAAAAGTTTCTGTTGATCTTAGCAGAAAGCTCCTTTGGGGTATGGTTGTAGAGATATGGATTTTGAGCCAAGTAGAGATTCTGGATAGATTTGGAGTCAGGAAAACCTGAGTTTGAATCCTGCCTCAGACACTTAATAACTGTGTGACCCTGTTACAACTCTGAAACCTCAATTTCTTCATCAGGAAAATGGGAATAAAAGTAGTATGCACCATACAAGGATGCTATAGAAATCAAATGAGATAGTATACATGAAGTGCTTTGCAAGTCTTAAAAAGCTATACAAATGTTAGATATGACTTATGCTTATTTGGGGGTGATATTGTAATGAAAGGCAATGTGGCTTATTGTAGCTATTGTTTCTTTTCAAAAGCTTTTTTTATTGATTCTTTTAAAAATGCTTCATTTATTATTCATTGATTTTTAGCTTGCTGTAATGGAGAGAGAGCAATGGATTCAGCACCAGGAAGAACTATGCTCGAATCCCACCTTATCCACTTACCAGCTATGTGACAAAGAACAACTCCCTTAACCTCTCTCAGCCTCAGTTTCTTTGTGGTAAAATGGGGGGAAATCATAACACCTACCTCACAGGGTGGTTGTGAGGATCAAAAGAAATAATATATGTAAAATTCCTTGAAGACCTTAAAATGGAATTGTAAATGTCAGTTCTGATCACATGGAGAACATCCCAGAGAAAATCAGAGATGCAAAGAGAGAGAATTGTATATTAGTAACCAAATGGGACAAGGGAACCCACTTTTCTTATATCCAGCCTGGCATGCCAATCATCACACCATTTCCTCATGGTATTTGATACTGAAATATCAGAAAATACTGAAAGAAAACAACCTAAATCCAACTCTACATTAAGGGTGCTGAAGGAACAAAATAAACTCAGTTAAGGAAAAAAGATCTCATTGGAAAAATGTCTGTTGAAGAGACATAGACCTATATCACAGGCATCAAAGGAATAATTCATAATGGTACCCTGAAGAGTAATGAATGTATATGGAGAGATGCCCCTCTCCCCACCTTCCAGCAGATTTTAGATCCCCAATTCAGTACTGAACTAGGCTAGGGGTGGGGGAACAAGCAGCCTTGAGGCCACTGAGTCCAAGTTTTACAGAACAAATCTTTTTATTAAGGGGATTTGTTCCAAGAAGTTGGCCTCAAGGCCGTAGGTTCCCCACCCCTGACCAGGCAAAGCTCTTTATAGACTATCTCATACCTTTAAAAAGAAGAGAAGAAAACAGTACTAGTAAGATGCTAGCTTTTACCTCCATACTACTGCTCTCTCCGCTACCACACACAGAGGGATACATCATTAATATCATGAATTCCTGAAAGTCCTTATTCAAATGTCACCTCCTACATGAAGCCGTCCCTGATCTCCCCTGTTGGTAATAAGAGCAGCCAGCTCTCTTCTTTACCCAAACAATGCAGTTTCCTATTCTCTAAATGTACTTCTCGTGATTTTTGTCCAGAATTGTTTATCTGTATATAATCCAGGTTTCAAGCCAAGCCTGGGGTATTTTATGCACATTTGCCTACGTGGAAGGAGAATACTGATTGGTGGAGAGAATACTGATTTGGATGCTGTGGGTAGAACTCTCTGGGCTTGGCTTGAAACCTGGGTTCCATTTGTGTGTGTGTGTGTGTGTGTGTGTTTTATCCCCTAACTAGACCTTACCTTCCATGAGGCAAGTACCCTTCATATAAGTTTAGAGTCTCTCTCAGAAACTAGTACTGAGCCTTGCATGCAGAAAGAGCTTAATAAATAATTGTTGAATTGAACCCTTTTCTCCCCCACCCCCTCTCCTTGCCCTTTATTTCACTCTCCTCCAAGTCTACCACCACAGGTTTCCTCCAGTGATCTGGGTGTTAGGGATGTGGCAAACCTGGTAGGTAGCATTCATTCCAATCTGGACCCACTCTCATCTTGGCTTTGCTGTGCTTTCACATCAGATTCAAGTTTCTTTAATTGCTTTCATTTTTAAAAGGCTTGGGTTGTTGTTTTTTTTTTTGGTTTGGCTTTGTTCCTTAAAAATAAACATTTTAAAGGGCTTGGTATATTTTGTATTTTTTTACTTGTTTTTCTTTCCATCTCCTTCATTTCCTCCTTTTCCTCTTTCTGTTCCTTCTTTTCTGTTGGGGAGAGGGCAAGTAGGCTTTCATTTCCCCAATCCAGGCTCAGGTTACTGATGTCTACATCCCACAAATGCCAACACTGGGTGATGTGGGAAGGCCTGAAAAATTTTGGAATTATTTTACTACCCTGGTTCATCATGGTACTCTCAGCACATCAGAGTATGACTTCACAAACTCTGCTGTTTTCCTGAGTGTCTTAGTTTTTGAATTTGCAGAAATGAGGGAAATTATAAGCAGCTCCATGCATCTGAGTCCAGATTCTGATTGCTCACAAAGAGAGGTTATTGCTTAAAATGTTGAATGGGGGTTAGTCTTCTCATAATGCACTACAGTAACCTCTTTTCATTCCTTTCATTCTTTTGAAGATTTCTGTGGTGTGATCTGCACACCAAAACAATTCATACCAAGAGGCAGAGGCTGAATGAAGGCTCCACAGGCATGCCACACCTGCCGTGTACTAAGCCCCCTGCTCAGCAGCAGGAGCCTCTCAGAAATGACACAGCTTCTGTCCTGGCCAACAATTTTAGACCCTCTTTGTAACAAGGTAGGGTGATGGATTATAGTCCTCCCCCCCACCCCACCCCCACCCCATCCCTTTCTGAATTCCTACTGTTCTTTCCAGCTGTATGAGACATGAGCTTAGCTGTACATGTTTCAGGAGAATCTGAAAACTGAGGCTGTAGACATCTACTACTATTACTACTGCTGCTGCTACTACTACTACTGACAACTCACATATTTTTGAATTTTCCTAAAAAGTTTGATCAGTCTCATCTACTGGAGCCGTCTCTATCCTAAGCAGATCAGTTAAAAAATTTCTTGACTTACCTTAATAATTTCATCTTTCGTTAGGTGAAGTAAAGACACATCATGGCTCAGGCCTGTAGTTCCTGCCACTGGGGAGGCTGAGGCTGGTGGATTATCTACACTAAGTCTCCCTTTCTGTGCTGTGAGCTGGGAAATCCACCTAGTCTTATGTTTAGGTAAGTTCTGCTAGATTTAACTCTCTCTGCCTAGGAGAAGTATTAATCCATTGTAATCTGCTTTGTAGGAATAACTATGTGTCTTTTGTGTTTATTATGATTATTATTAAGTATTCTGTTTTCATTTTTTAGAAGTAATTTTTGACAAATGAATAAAACATTTATTAAGTTCTTTCCCTGTGCAAAGCACTGTGTTAAGGGCTAGTGATACAAACAGAAAAGTAAGATAGTTCCTGTTCTCTTAATTATAATAATAATAAACAATAATACTCTTCCACTAGAATGTGAGCTCCTTGAGAGAAGACAGTACATATGGAAGTTTTTGGCTGCGAATCAGATGGAAAGGTTCCATGGAGCTTAGTATGTAATAGCAAAGTAGATGGTAATGCCTCTTTTTGTATGTAATTTCCATTGATGAAATCAAAACAGTTTCTGATATTGAACCTTTTGACACTGGGCTATAAGCATGGCTATTCCCAAGGCTGTTAGGTTCAGGGCCCAGGGCCATCTCTATGAGAGTCTGAGGGAAATCGGTACTCAAAGTGGTGGTGATGCAAGCTGCCTGATTTACATTGCCTCTAGTTTCTCCCTCAGGATCTAGGCTAGCTTGCCTGCCCTGTAAGTGGTAGTTGGTTGGAAGCTGGTGAGGATGGCTCGCCCCTGGTCCACAGGTGTTGCCTTCTCAGACAGTAATTTTGAAGGATAAGCTAGAAGCAGGACTCATGGTCTGGGAAGTGCTGGCCGCCCCCCCAAGGCTCCTGCAGTTATCCACCTATTGGTGGGAGTTGGCCAGAAGCTCTTGCTGATGGTGATGAGAAAAGTTGAGTACCTTTTATCACAACCTCCATAATGGCTTTGGGCCTGACCTAGAAGCAGGACTAGTGCCCTTGGGCACTCTGCCTTGGGGACACAAGAGTCTTGGGTTCAGAGTACTGGGCCAGCTCCATCATAGTTTGAGATGAGATAGTGGTCAAAATGGTGGTGGTGGTGGTTTTTAAAAGAAAAAATAGGGGTCAGGTTTTGATAGACTGACATTCTTGTTACTGTGTTCATAGTTCACCAGTATTCCATATTCTTGGTACTTCAGTTTGTATTAGATGAATATGTTTGTTAACGAGCTAAGAATTCCCTTATAGCCTAAATGCTGATAGTCCTCTAAATCTCTTTATTGTCTTGAGTAAAATTATATGTAGACTAAAGGTTTGCAGGTACCCAATAACCAAAACCTAAAAAGATTCTAGAAATTCAGGACCTAAATGCATTTGGGAGTTTATCAGACTTATTAAGTGGGAGGAAATTATGTGCTCCCTCTAAGCAGACTCTTTAACACCAGTTGTATCTATCCATGCTCCATTCTCCCAGCCTGCAGGAATTTGAAATGCCGTCTTGAAATGCTGTGAACCAAGGGGAACAAAGGCTGCCAGTACCTTCCCTTCCTATTGCCTGTGGGCATTTGAGCTGTTGATTTGAAATATCCATGGAAGGGAGGGGAATTGGTCAGGCTCACAGCTAACTGGCATTTCAGATGACCGCAGGTTTTGCCCCAGGGGAAGATGTGGATAAAATACCATGATGGTCATCATTATTCCTTAAGATCTGTTCTTTTCCTTCCTTAAATATCTTGCTGATCTTATTCTCAAAGAGCCTTAATTGAAGTGTAGGTTAAAATAATAATAACTTTGATGTTGCTAGAGTGGAGAGTTATCCTTTAGTATGCCTATATCAGTGATTTAAAACCCTTTCCAGTGCTCAGAACCTTTTATTATGTCAAAAGGCTCAAGTAAAAAAAAAAGGCTCAAATACGGCCTCTCTATCTTGTTGCTAAAAAAAAAAGTCACTAATATTAAAGCAAAGCTTTGCACTGCTTTTGGTGAGAAATAAACAAAGGCAGCATGCTGCTTGGGGAAAGGGCAATGGGCAGAAAGTCAAACAACTTGAGTTCTGGTTCTGGCTACTAACTTACTCAATATATCATCTTGGGGATCATCATGCCCTAGTCCAGAGTCTCTGTTTCCTCATTCCTAAAATGAGAGAGTTGGATTAGATCTCTAAGAGCACTTCTATTTCTTGTACCATATGATTCTCTAGTTCTATGATGGTTGTCTTAAACAAATAATGAAATAATTTTAGAATAAAATTAACATATATTTACTGTGGCCTGTGTCAACTTGAAAGTTTGGTTAAAGGAGGCAAACAAGCTAGGTGATATGTAAATTCATGATGTTTATTCCCTTAAAGCTAGCAGAGCTAGCTTACATGTATGTACAAGGAGCCAGAGCATAAGTTCTGACTGTCTGAGCAAAGGAATGAGAAGGTTTAAATACATTTTTAGTCCTAACTCAGCATGTCTGTGTTACTCAATCTTATGATCCCCATGGATGTTTAACAATGATACAAGAATACAACTTATCTTAATTGAATAGGTTGTAAATACAATAAGTCAAGATAGTTGACAAAGTGTCAATTGAAATTACAACCCAGGATCTCTATGTTTAATTTACCATTAACATGCCATAACATAGTATATGCCCATAAAATATTAAGATAAGAAAAAGTCACATTATTCAAGATAATGTCTCAGATTAAGGATCTCATCCTTAATGGTCAGAGGAAAGAATGTTCTTAAGTCAGTCCAATCTGGCCTTGTTGACATAGGAAGAGGTATTCATTGAGTTTACTCAGAGAACAAAAAAGCTTAGGTCCAGGCTCTTCTTCTAGTTGATTATTAGTTCAGGCTCTGGCCCTTATTGAAGTTACTAAACTGATATTACATGATTGTCACCTGGATTGCACTGGATTGTGCTAGATTGTGGAAGATACAAGATAAAATATGGTGTCTGCTTTAAAGGAATTTAGTTTGATTTTGGAATAATAAGACACAAATATATGAAAACTTAAATACATGAGTATATATTGAGGAGTATGAGAATATATGAGTATTTGTCAATTCCTTTCCTTCCCAAGTCTTTATACTGTAAAATCTAAAACACAAAGTGATGAAAGTGAACAGGTTTGATAACAAATTTAATAGTCAAACAAAAGAAAGACCTTCAGTGTTATAGGAAAAGAAATTTATATTACACAAGACCATTTTGTACACACTAGAAATTGCAAAAGGGAGTAAAATAGGTTCCAAATCACAAAGAAGCTCAGGATGTGATCCAAAATGACATACTTTGAAAACCTGAGCCTAATTATCGATGAAAATATAGGCAATCAATAGAAGGGAAGTATTCAAAGCATTCTCATTAAAAAAAAACATATGTGAACAAATCATTAGCTGTGCAAACACCTCAGACAACATAAACACAAGATTGTTAAACAAAGACAGCAGCCAAGGAAGGCACTAGTAACAAATAAAACCAGAAAAAGGGGGGGGGAACCCTTAGAAAGTGATACATCTATGTGTTAAAAACAATAACATGGGGGTTTCATCTCCTCTTTGGGGAGGGTAGGGAGTAATAATAAACTCCATAATTGGGGACACAGAAAAATTTCTAGCATGATACTTCTGATTTCTCTATTTCTTACAGGAATTGATAATCCAGAGTGAGTCATAACAGAAATGGAGGGGAAGGGGCAAGAGATGCAAGGAAATAACAAAATAGATATTTTAGAAATTTAATTCCATGAAGAAGATAGAGAATAACGAAGGAATAAAGACATATTAGAACCATGGATCAAAGAATAGAAGTCTAGAATAGGCAGAAAAGAAGGAGAATTAGCTAATAAAATGAGGGAAACAGTTTTTAGTTGAAAAGAAGGGAGATTTTAAGAGGAAGAGGAAGATAATTAGATAAAAGGAAATATGAATTAATAAATTAAGTAAAACTTCAAAACTAGGAAAAAGGATGACCAAAATGGGGTGGGAGTAGGGAGGGAGTGTGTGGGAATAGGATTGCCTTAAAGTAGATCAAGCAAAAATTACTGAAGAGACAAATTTCTATCTTTAATAGAGGAAGAGGAATAATGACAGCAACAACAAAAATATCAATTTGGAAAAAAATTCAAGACAAATGGAGGAAAAATAAGTCCAACTTTCATAACTTTGAATGTGAATGGGTTAAACAATCCAACAAAATTAAAGAGGGTGACAGAATTTGATAAGAAAACAAAATTCCACAATATGTTGCTTACAGGAAAAACACATAAAAAGCAGACATAAACAAAATTAAAATGAAGGGTTGGAACAAAATTTACTATGCATCTGGTAAATTTTTTTAAAAATCAGAAGTTGCAATTATGCTATCAGATAAAGTAAAAATAAAAATTGACAACACAAAAAGAGACAAACAAGGAAACCATTATATTGAAAGGAACCATAGGAACAAACCAATATTGATATTGAATTTATATGCTCCAAATTCCTTCATATCTAAATTCATGAAGGAAAAGTTAACTGAATTATAATAAAACATAATAATATAATAGTGGGAAGAGATTTTAATGTCTTTTGGGCAAATTTAAGAGAACAATAAACAAAAGGGAAGATATAGACTTGGACAAATTTCTGGAGAAACTAGAGCTAAAAGATTTATGGTGTCTTCAAAACTGGGCTACTAAAAATATTCGTATTTTCAATCACATGGAACTTTTGCAAAAATTGACCATGGTCTAGGATAGTGCTTCTTAAACTGTGGGTTACAGCTCCATTTGGGGTATAGTAAAAGGTTTCTGATTGTGCAACGACCAAAAATTAATTCAAAATCAAACACATAATGAGTCTGAGGTGTCTCTGGTAGGGCTTGCTTGTTTTACTTTGTTCAACTTCACTGCAGTCTTGGTTCTGAACACAAGGCATGAGCACTTTGAACCGCACATGCCCTCAGGTCATGCAACACCAGTGAATACTGCAGAACCTTGAAAAAGGGTCGTGAGTTGAAAATGTTTAAGAAACCCTTGTTTAGGATACAGATATATTTTAAATAAATAAATATAAAATAAAATAAATATAAAAGGCAGAAATAGTAAACATGTCCTTTATGGACCATAGCTCAATTTTAAAAAAATAGTACAGAAAGTACAAACAAAAGACACAGACCTAAATGAAGATTTAACAATGAAATCTTTAATACTGAGTGAATCAAAGAACAAATTATATATTATATGAGAACTTAGTAATTATGTGAAAAATGATAATAATGAAAAAATCAAACAGTTTTGGAGGCAGCTAAAATTTAAGGGAAGATTATATTCATAAAAACAAAAATTAACAAAGTAGGAAAAGAGATGATTAATAAATTAAATATCCCTTTAAAAAATTATAAAGAAACTGATAAACACACCCAAGTAAGCAAAAAGAGAGGGTCTATTGAAAATCAGAACAGAAAAAGATAAACTGGGATAGACTATAGAAGTCATAAACAATACTAAGCTGGTTCCTTGAAAAGCCTTAGAAAATTGATAAACCTTTAATCAACCTTATTAAAAAGAAAATAGAAGACCAAATCAACAAAATAGAAAATGAAGAAGGTGAAATCACACCAGAAGGAATAAAAAGAATATGCTAACAAAAAAGAAAACATAAATGAAATGGTGGAATACTTCTGGAATACTTCTAAAAATAAAAAATACCCAAATGAACAAAAAACCAAATAGGAATCTTAATCCAACATCAGAAAAGGAAACAGAACTAGCTATAAAAATAACTATTTAAACAAAAAAGCTCCTGGTCCTAATGCAATTACAGGAGAATTCTATCAAAATTTTTAAAGAGCAATTAGTACCAATATTATATAAATTATTCTCAAAAACTGGGAAATAAATTAGTGTATCAGACTTCTTTTAGGAGACAGACATAGTCTTCATACTTAAATGTGGGAAAAATACAGTACAGAATATCATTAATGAATATTGATTTAAAAATCTAAATCTGTCAAAGAGACTCCAACAATCCATATGACTGAGTTGGATGTATACCAAATATGGTTCAACATTAGGAAAACAATCAACATAGTCACAGTTTTAAAAATCCCAAACACAGGATTTTAATAGATGAAAAAAAAGCTTTTGACAAAGTACAACACTCCTTTATGCTTTTAAAATATAAGCTTAGAGAGACCTCTTTAGTATCATAAAAACATCAATCTAAAACAAAAAGCAAGCATCATATGCAATGTAGATAGACATGAAGTTTTCATGATAAAGGTAAAGAAAGCACTATTATTTGATACAGATTTGGAAATTCTAGAAATAATTGAAAGAAGAAAAAATTAAAGTTGCAAAGATAGGAAAAGAGGAGATAGCATTAATTCTATTTTCTGAAGACATCATAATTTACATAGAAAATTCTGGGGAATCAGAAAAATATTATTAGCAGTGATTAATAGTTTCAGTAAAGTTGAGGCTACAAAAGCCCATAAAAATCAAGCATTTTTATATAATAATGACAAAATTCAAAGAAGCAATAATAGAAAGGGAAATGCCATTCAAAATAAGTACAAAATCTATACAACATTCTGGGATCAATTTAGCCAAACACAAATTATAGATTACATTACAAAGTGCTCCTTAAATAAGGAACCACTTAAATAGCTGGAAGAATAGTTAGTGCTCATGGGTAGGCCATGCCAATTATAGTTAAAATGATAAGACTACCAAGGTTAATTTATGATTTTAAACAATCAAGCTATCAAACTTGATGAACTAATAACAAAATTCATTTGAAGAAATAAAAATTCTAGAATATTAAGGAAAATAATGAAAAAAGATAGGATGTAGTGGGAATAGCATTTCCAGACTTTAAACTATATTATAAAGCAGCAAACATCAAAATCATTTGGTATTGGTTAAAAAATACAGAAGGAGGGGCAACTAGGTGGCTCAGTGAGTAGAGCACCAGCCCTGGAGTCAGGAGGACCTGAGTTCAAATTTGGTCTCAGACACTTGACACATTTACTAGCTGTGTGACCCTGGGCAAGTCACTTAACCCCAGTTGCCCTGCCTTTCCCACTCCAAAAGTAAAAAAAAAAATAAATAGAAGACTATTCTTTAAAAAAAATAGAGAAGTAGATCAATGAAACAGACTAGATGAGGGAGAATCAGAAACAATTATATAGACTAACCCAGCATGCAAGAAAACTGGAAACCAATACAAATTATTTAAGAAAGAACTCCAAATGTAAAGTGGATAATTTTGATTGCACTACATTTAAAAGATTTTGTACAAATAAAACCAATTTAGCCAAGATTAAGAGGAAAACAGAAAATTGGGAAAAAAATTTTTATCAACAGTTTCTCAGATAAAGGTCTCATTGTAAATATACAGAGAACTTTGTCAAATTTATAAGAATAAGAATCATTCTCCAGTTGATAAGTGGTGAAAGGATGTGAACAAGCAGTTTTTCAATGAAGAAAATAAAACTATATGTAGTCATATAGAAAGGATCTAAATAATTATAAATTAGAGAAATGCAAATTAAAACAACTCTGAGATACCACCTCACACCTATCAGATTGGCTAATGTAACAAAATAAAGGAAAATGTTGGATGTTGTAGAGGATGTCGGAAAACTGGGACACTGATGTACTGCTGGTGGAGTTGTGAACTGATCCAACCATTCTGGAGAGCAATTTGGAACTATGCTCAAAGGGCTATAAAACTATGCATACCCTTTGATCCAGCAATACCACTGCTAAGTCAATATCCCAAAGATATATGAAAAAAGGGAAAAGGACCTATTTGTACAAAAATATTTATAGCAGCTCTTTTTGTAGTGGCTAAGAATTGGAAATCAAAGGAATGCCCATCAATTGGGGAATGGCTAAACAAGCTGTGTTATATAATTGTAATGGAATATCATTGTGTTATGAGAAATGACAAGCAGGATGATTTGAGAAAAACCTGGAGAGGTTTACATGAACTGATGCATAGTAAAGTGAACAGAACCAGGAGAACTGTGAGAGACCTCAGTATTCTTGGCAATATAGTGATCCAAGACAATCCCAAAGGACTAATAATGAAGCATACTATCCACCTCCAGGGAAAGAACTGACATTGTTTGAATACAGACTAAAACATGATCTTCCTTCCTTCCTTCCTTCCTTCCTTCCTTCCTTCCTTCCTTCCTTCCTTCCTTCCTTCCTTCCTTCCTTCCTTTCTTTTATTTGAGTCTTCTTGTACAAAATGACTAATATGGAAATGTTTTACATAATTGCATGTGAATAACCTTTATCTGATTGCTTACCATCTCAGGGGTGGGGGAGGGGAGGGAAGGAGGGAGGAATAGGTTTTGGAACTCAAACCTTTAAATAAAAATGTTAAAAAAAAAAAGAAAAAATGACTTTGTATTACTTTGTAATTACTCCTCTTTACTTCTCTTCTCTCTCACTTTTTTGGGCTCTCAAAACTAAGAAAATGTATTTTGAAGTGTTACATGTCAGCAGGGCTTTATTTTATTTGATTGAGGTATTTTGTTCATTTTCACAAATGGCACATAACTACATTCAATATTTTGATATTGAAGGAGAAAATCAATAACGAAAGGCAAGCAATGTTTTATATTTATATGAAACCTTTTATCAAGAATTTTGAAGTGCTCTATTAACGTTACCTAATGGTAGGTGGAAACATTGAGGTCCAGAAAGGTAAATTTACAGTGTTTTATCTAGGTCATAGATGCGTCTGTTGTGAAGCTGGGAATAGAGATAAATAGATCTGCTGTGTTCTATCCAAGTTGTTTCCTCTAAGGAAAAGCAAAATACTAAGAAATCTGACCCATCATATTAACCTTGAATTTTGTTTGCCTTGTTTTATATTAAGACTGTCCAATGTTGCTATGATTTATGTTACTCCATGGAGCTCTATTATATTCAATGACGTGCTGTTAAGAGCATGAGAGCTGTATTCTAAGTGATGAAAAAAAAAAGGAAAAGTGAATCAAAGATGAAGAAGTAGAGCCAAAGCTGAGACAAAGCTCTTATCTGTACAACCCCAGATTTTGGTCAAGAAAAGCTCAGGGAGATCAGAGACAAATTGTAATCTATGATAAACAGACAGGGAAACACAGTGGGTTAGTTTGGAGGAAAGAAGCTCAGGGAATAGATTTTTGGAATGGAATATTCTAGGCTGGGTCACCTGATATAATTTTCTCTGTAAGGAACTGTAACACCATGTTGGAATCATGGTAGACGCCAAATAAATACAGTCTGTCTCTTAGTCACATATGATTAGCTAATACACATTCTCTACGTATGTCTAACCCCGTGAAATCTACTGCTAGCCATAAGAATCCTCTTCTCTCCCCAATGCTGCCTCTTGGGATTTCTATTCCTCCTTTTTTCACCTTCCTTTTCTATAAACTATTGTCTGGAACTGTCATCCTTTCTTTTCCCATCTCTATTTCTCACATCACCTCAAGGATAGGGTCAGGGCAGTTTTTAGTGACAGACCTTTCATTAGAAAGGTAGTAGGACAGAGAAAAGGAAGCCTTGGGTGTTTATCTTCCCTTCATCTTTTCTTCCACTTATTCCATACTAATGCCGTAATTGCTGCTGGTTCCTTCAATCCACCATCTAACTTGTCAGGAGCGACCCCAGAACCAGTCCCATATTCTCACTTTCAACCTAGAGAACCAGAATTGCCTCCATTCCATCCCACCATCTGTGATGAAATGTTCAAGACAGCCCGAGTTTGGTTTTTCTCTGAATCACAGACTCATAGAATGCCAGGACTAGAAGGAACCCTAAAAGCTATTTATTCCAACCCTACAAAGTAGGGTCCTTACCAAGAATCCTCTTCAACAACTTAAGCAATTAGTCATTTAGCTTTCCCTTGAGGACCCTCAAGTGAGAAGGAACCCTCTTGAGTTAAGCCATTTTTTGGATAGCTCTAATTGTTAGCAAATTTTTCCTTACATTGGATCTGAATCTGCCACTCTGAAATTTTCACCATTGTTTCTGCTTCTATCTTCTGAAGACAAATAGAACAAGTTTAATCTTTCTTTTCCAGGTCGATCCTTTAAGTACCTGAAGACAGTTAATCATGTCCCCTACTAAGATTTTTCCCCCCAAGCTATATCTCTGCAATTCCTTCATCCATTCCTTATGCATATTCTGAATAGGACAAAGGAACCGTGCCTGTCAATGTAGCTTTAGATTACATTAACTGTATATTAGAGTACATGTTAAATTAAGCTCAGATTTCCTCTCCTCTAGCATGAATTTGAAGATGGAGTGTTCAGAATCAGGTGTAGGATAGCAGTTTCATTTTTCACTTCCTTCATATTTTGAAGAATAAAATTGTCCTTGAGGCAAGCCAAACATTTATTAACCCCTCTGCTTTAGTAATCAATCAACAAGCAATTATTAAGCACCTATTATGTTCCAAACACTGTGCTAAGCACTGGAGTTAAAAAGCAAGGCAAAAGATAACCTCTGCTGTTAAGGAGCTCACAGTCTAATGGGAGAAAAACATGAAAACATAGAGGGAAGGCATTAGCATTAAGGGATGGAGAGTTTTGGTAGATTTTCAGATAATTGAAACTCCCAATAACTCTTCTGTCATATTGTCCTGACTGGTTTGTGATTTGTCTTTTGCATTTCTCATCTGCTGGCCTTCTTCTGCCTTAGTAATCTATATTATACTTTTTGTTGTTGTTGAGTCATTTTTCAATCAAGCCCGACTCTGTGTCACCCCATTCAGGGTTTTCTTGGCAAAGGTACTGGAATAGTTTGCCATTTCCTTCTCAAGCTCATTTTACAGATGAGGAATCTGAGGAAACCAGGGTTAAGTGACTTGCCCAGGGTTACACAGCTAGTCAGTGTCCGAGGCTGGATTTGAACTCAGGAAGATGAGTTTTCCTGACTCAAGGCCCAGCACTTTATCCACTGTGCTCCCTCCTATAGCATACTACAACAATAAAATCACCTGTATTAATCTATTCACCCACATTCATCAGACATTCAACACTGTGTAACCCTCTCTGGTTCCTAAATTTCCTCACATAAGTATGTGTTAATGTATAATGCTTGAACCTTCCCTACTCCCCCATTGCTTCACTTGGGATATCTAGTTCACCTTGATGGTGTGGTGCTAATCATGGTTAAGGATCTTCCCTGCCCATTTAATAGGCCTCAGGTAGAGCTAGTTAAGGGAAGATTGCTTAGGGGAGGCTTATTTGTAGGCAGGCCCACACTCTTTTGCTAAGTAGGTGCTAAGCCCCAGGCCCACACCCCTTTGCTTATTAGGTCTGAAGCCCTTGGGCCCTAAACAGGGTATATACACCCTGAGGGTAGTCATTAAGCTCAGAGTAGAGAGGGCTTCTAGAAGACAGAAGAGAGAAGAGAGAGCTGAAAGAAATGGAGAACTGTAAGAGATGGAGAGACAGAGAGAAAACTTGAAGGAAAGAGAAACTACAAGGACTCTCAGAACTACAAGCTCTCAGAATTGTGGGAGGAGAGGACACATGCAAGCAGACAGTTAGGATTTGTGAATGAGTGTTTATGGGGAGGCCCTAGCAGAGGTGAAGGTTACAGGATGGCTTGGCTCCCTGCTGTGATAGTGCTTTAATTTCCTTGCTATTATGATAAAGTGGACTTACTGGTTTTGGGATACCATTGTTGCTATGTCGAATTGGAATTATTGGTTTTGGGATTTGATCCTCTGGTGTCTGAATAAATGTTTTACTTCCTCTGCCTTCTGTATAGAGAGTCTCTTATATTTTGTGATACTGAACTATACAGGCATATTCATGGTCACCATCAATATCGTGAACTTTGTGCAATTCTATATAGACCTCTGAGGTTATGAGTTTTATTGCTGGCTCTCTTTTTGGGTTTTGTCTTCTGCCAATTTGCAGGTTCCTCTACTATTACTTTTATGCTCTAGCTACTACTGTATGATAACTAGCTTGGTATATATAGTGGACAATTTTTTTCTGCCCCCTCCATTATTTTAGCTTAGACTGTGTGAGGTTTGAAATATTAATAAATCTTAAATCTTTTGTTTATAATAACTCACCTTCTGAAGTTTTCTTCAAAACTCAGCCTAAAGTGTACTTCTTACATGAGACTCTTCATAGTTTCCCCATCCTCTCAAATTATCTTGTTACTTTGAATATATTTTATGCATGCTTATCTGTTTACATACACCACTGCCTTTTGCTCCAAGATGTAAACTCTTTTAGGGCAAGAACTGTTCCCTTTTTGTCTTTGCATTCCTGATAGGTGGCACATAATAGGCACTTAGTAAATGCTTTAAATTGTTTTTCTATAGAAGCAATGTCACACACAGTACTTGGAATCTATATAGCACTCAGTGATATAAATATATTAAAGAACAAATAGACATGTGTATGCACTTGGGAAACTAATCACTGTCTATAACATTGTTTCTATGGGGAGATGTATTGTGGACTTGAAATCAACCAATTTTTTTTTAAAGGTAGGTATTTCTAGAACATACCCTCTTCTTAAATTGAGACTTGCCTCTATTTGCTGACTTGACAACAAAGAAAATTGTGCTAAATTTGGATCACACTAGTTTCCTCAGCACTTGTATTGGGGTGGAATGTATATGTAGATAGGGGAAACAAAACAACCCTGAGAATGTGTTGGAAATAATTACGAGAATCTTACAGTACGAAATACAAGAAATAATGTTTCCACGTGAGTAAAAGGGGGACAATAAAAGTCAGATTTTTAATGATTTTTCTCTTCATATAGCTTGGCAGTAGTTGAAAATGAACAAGGATATTTTCTTTTCTTTATTTTTTTAAAGAGTCATTATTTATTTATTTTTAACATTCTTTAAAAAAAATTGAGTTCCTAATTTTCTGCCTCCCTTCTGCCCATCCCTCTCCCATTAAGAAGGTGAGCAATATATCAATTATACATATGAAATCGTGCAAAATATATTAGCCATATCACAAAAGCAAGAAAAATAAAAGTGAGGAGAATTGATTGGTACTCAGTTTGATTGCTACTCAGTTAATTAGTTCTCTCTCTGGAGGCAGATAACAATTTTTTTTTCATCATGAGTCTTTTGGAATTGTCTTGGATAATTTTATAGATCAAAGAAACAGGAGAAATACTTGTCTGGAGGACCTTATCACTACTTTCTTCAACTTGTCTTCTATCTTAAATTTGTCTGAAATTATTTATGGAGCACCTATAGAATTTGAGATACTGCATTGGGTGCTCCAGGGGATTAGAGGCAATTTTGTTATTTTAGTATGCCACAGACCACCAGGACAGAAGAAGGTAATAGATGAGAAGTTCAGGAAACAGATCACAAACCTGAAATGGAAATATGATAGAAAAGAGTAATTGGAGACTTCAATTATCTAAACTCTGCCAAAACTCTCTCTGCTAATACAGAAAAATTTAATAAAATTTTGACTTGCCTCAATGACAATTTCATCCTTCCAAATATGGAAGTGACAAAGGAAACTGCTATTCTGGACATGACTTTGAGGAAAAAGGAGAAATTTTTCTGAAGGGAAAAATGTGGGAACATTGAGAAGTGATGTGAGTTAATAGGGTAATATGGAAGTAAAAATGATAGTTTTATGTTAGTTTTCATTAAGAGACATAGTATTCAGACATAGGGATATGATAATTTTGATATATTCTGTCCTAATCAAACCACATGTGGAACTGGGTTTAGTTGTGTGTACCACATTTTAGGAGGATATTGATAAATAGGAAAACATCCAGAAGTTGGTGATGTGGATGACAAAGGAACCTGAGATCATGCCATGTGAAGATCAGTTCAAAGAAATGAGGATGTTTACCTTGCAGAGGGAGGGTTAACTAGGTGGCGCAGTGGATAGAGGGCTGGCTCTGTAGTCAAGATAACCTGAGTTCAAGTCTAGCCTCAGATACTAGCAACTCATTTAAACTATTTGCCTCAGTTTCCTCATTTTTAAAATGAGTTGGAGAAGGAAATGGCAAACCACTCCAATATCTTTACCAATAAAATCCCAAATGGAGTCACAAAGAGCTGGACACAATTAACTGACTGAACAACAAAAACAAAGCATCAGGTCAGGTTTTGAGTTCAAATACATTTTGGAGGCAGCTAGGTGGTGCAGTGAATAGAATGCCAGGCTTGGGATCAAGAAGATCCATCTTTATGAGTCACATCTGGCCTCAGATACTTACTAGCTGTGACCCCCCAGCAAGTGACTTAATCCTATTTGTCATAGTTTTCTCATTTGTTAAGTGAGCTGGAGAAGAAATAGCAAACTACTCCAGTACCTTTGCCAAGGAAACCACAGATAGGGTCATGAAAAGTCAGACGTGGCTGAAAAACAACTTAACAACAAGCTTACAGAGGAGAATATATGTGTATGTCTATGTGTGTATATATATATATATATATACACACACACACATACACGTATATATACATGCATATACAGACATGCATATGTGTGTAGACATAGATATGCATACATCTATTTGATGAAGGTAGGATGTACATGATAGATGTTTTCAAGTATTTCTAGGGTGGTCATGAGGAAGAGGGAATAGACTTTTTCTGCCTAATTCAAGAAAGCAGAACTAAAAACAGTTGGTAGAATTTGCAAAAGGGATAACTTTTGGATAGATGTTTGGAGAAAATTCCTATTAATTAGAACTATCAACAAGCGGAATGGGTTGCTTTTGGAGATAGTGGGTTCTCTCTTGTTGGAGATCTTCAAGCACAGGCAAAATGGCAACTTGCTGGGAATGTTGTAGATGGAGCTCTTGTTCAGATATGGGTTGGACTAGATGGCTTAGTTTTTTTTCAACTCTGAGATATTGTGATTCTATAATACTGAACTGATTTTTTCAGTTCCTTGAAAAATCTGTGAGTTTGTCAATCTTCACCGAATTTTCCTAAAGCAAAGTTGCTCATTTATTTAATGGCACTGGGCTACCAATTATGTTATGGCCGTTAGAGAATAATTGACAAGATGAATGCAAAGATTACAGCTGAGTTATGGCTGCATGGGCAAGTGACTAAGTGGATGTGATGGTCAATGATGTTAAGGTTGTTGAGAAGATAAGAAGATGGTGTGTTGGAAAATTCTTCTGCAAAGATTCTGAAGTCCTTTAGGATAATATCAGGAGGTGGGGTGGAAAAGAAGTCTATGAACTGGGTGCTTAAATAATTTTGGAAACCAAGAGTCCTAGAGGTCAATAGATAATGTGGATAGAAATGGGAAGGACATAGAATAAGGATGGAGAAGATCTCAAAAGAAGAGAAGTTATTGAATGATAGTGGCATAACTGTTGTCTGGAAGTTCCAGTGGGGAGCAAGGATTATGGCAACTTTTTTCCTTTGCCCTCTGAGTTAAGGGGTGTGGCAGAGAAATATATACTGGAAACCAGAGGCTGAAGTCAATACAGAAGGTAGGAGAATGACCTGGCAAATAGATAACCATTGAGGTTAGGGATGGGGAGAGCACCATTCCTTATTTCTAGGCACTCAATGTCCCCATGTTGCTCTGTGTGTCCAAGGGATCCTCACTGAACTGCCTCATCAGTTTCTGTCCTTCCTTAGGTGACTACATATGTTTTGAATCTTTTCTTTACCCAAACTTATCTTGCTATGTCTCCACCATTATAGATTTGTGAGATGACTGCCTTGCTAATTTCTAAAAATGAGGATTTTGGATTAGCTAGCTTCAGAGGTCCCTTTTATTTCTAGATTTATGATTCTAGTGTTTGACACACTAATCCATGCTATGCTATTGCCCTTTCCGCATTTCTTCAAGAGGGAATAGGGCAATAGTCTTAGAGTAAGAAGGATCAGGACTTAAATTCAATATCTGACACTTGCTATGTGGCCATGGACAAGTCAATTAATTTTAGTCTGTTTCCTCATCTGGAAAATATATATGCCTGTAGTAGTTACCTCACAGGGCTGAGGTAAGGTTCAAATGAGATAATGCTTTGCAAACTATTATACTTGAACCTCTAATGTCAATGGTGAAGGAAACTCCCAGTGGCTAAACTTGCTACTAAGTTAGACTGGAATCTGCTCTACACCGAGAGATTAAATGAATTTTCCAGTGTCACACAGCCAGTATGTGGTAAAAGTAGGACTTGGGCCTGACTGTATGGTCAGCTCTCTAGTCATTATACCACATTATGTATTTTTTGAATACCTGTTATAGTCATCAGAATGATTACTACTAGTTTTAGTATTATTACCCTTTTCAGAGGCATTTGTCTCTTAAAATATGACTATTCCTTACTTCAAAGAAATGAATATCTAATGGTGAGAGTTTCAGGTACCTTGGCAAGCTGGCAAGAGAAGTTTTAAGGGCAGGGGCCCTTAGGCAGCCCTCTCAAATCACGCCATGTAGGCAGGTCCCTACTCTATCTATATATTAGGCCAGCTTAGCCAGTTGTACAGATATAGTTTTCTCGTGGGCAGATAGAAGAGGTGTTATGATATTTTGGTTCTTTGATATTTTAACTTGCAAGAAGTTGATTTGACAATATGAGGTGCTAATTAAGGTTTATATGTTTTAAATTCAATCAGTTAACTTTATGCAACTATATCTACTAGCATAGATGCTCATCTGTCTGGGAGGGAGGAAAGTGTTAGATGACTTCTCAAGATTCTTCACAAGCCCTAGGATTTGGAAATACTAGGTAGTGATATAATGAAAACAAAATTTAATTAGGAAGCAATAGGCTTGGGCTCTAATCCTAGCTTTTCCATTAAATAGGCAAGTGACCTTGAGGAAGCTGATTAAATTTTTTGGGGCCTCAGTATCATAATCTATAAAATTGGGAGGTTGAACTGGATGAAATCTACAGGTACAGTGGACACAGTGCCAGGCCTGGAGTCAGGAAGACTCATCTTCCTGAGTTCAAATCTTGCCTCAGACACTTCCTGGCTGTGTGACCCTGAGCAAATCACTTAATCCCCTTTACCTCAGTTTCCTCATCTGTAAAATGAGCTGGAGAAGGAAGTGGCAAGCTCCTGCAATATCTTAGCCAAGAAAACCTCAAATGGGGTCATGAAGAGTCAGATACAACTGAAAAATGACTGGACAACAAAGACTTAGAACAGAAAGGCCTGTTTAATGCCATCTAGCTCAACTTCCTCCTTTTATACACGAGAAAAGTGAGGCACAGACAGGTTGTGACATATCTAGCATCACAAAGAGGGTAAATGAGCTTGGACTTGGACTTCTGACTCCCAAACCATAACTCTTTCCATGGTACCATCCTCTTTCCAAGGTCCTTTCCAGATATGAGAATTTATGTCTAAGTAGAAGATATGTTAAGTCAATTTAGAGGCTTTCAGGAAAGGGGAGGCATCATGATGTGATGCAAAAGCTATAAGATTAGTAGTCAGAAGATCTAGCTGCCACTCACTACTTGAAATATCTTGGTCACTTCCTCTCTCTGGGCCCATTTCCTCAGGTACAAAAAGAGAGAGTTAAACTGGATGATTTTTAAGGTCCCCTACAAATCTAAATCCTGTCATCCCCTGAACCCATGTTCCTATTGTCCTGGCTTGAATGTAGACACTTTAACCCTGCAAAATCTGACTTGCACATACACTCTTCATGTAGAGTGCCTAGCATACTCCACAGGCTCTTGCATTCAGAGAGTCAATGAGCTATAAATTTACCCCCAGGAAGAGCAGGGATTTGGCTCTTCATGTCATGTTTCTATGATGGGAATCTTGTAAGTGGGGAACGATTAGTGTTCTACCAAAGTGCTAAAGACAGCCACTGCCAATATCAAGTCATTTGGGGCTCAAAGAACTGTTTTTATTTCAGTGTTCATGTCTTAGCACAGTTATCTGCTGAACCACTACCATATGGTGTTGCTGTCCTTGTAAGTCTTCATCACTCCAATTTGCATGTTTGAGTCACATGTAAAAGGTTCAAAATAAAATCAAGAAATGCTCATAAACATGTTCAGAAATTGGGCCTTTTAATTCTTCCAAGGCACATTTTAAAATTAAAATGAAATCCCCCTTCCTTATGGTCAAGTCTAAGAGCTTTGTTTAGGGAAGTCTCCTTGTAGGCTGTCCAGGGTGAGCCTCCAGAATTGGATCATTTCACAGTTTTGATTTGTTAGAAGTATCCCTGATGACTACTGTAGTTCAGTCAATTTCAGATAAAATATTTTTCTGTATTTCTTAAGAATTCTAGAATAAAAATGAGAGCATTTGGAACTTTCTGGGGTTTTTTAAATCCAGAAAGGATAAAGACATCCTACCTTTCCCTTCTCTCTGTCTCCCTAAAGGTCACAACTCCTTTTACGTAGTTAAAATCTTTAGGGCTGAAGGATCTTAGACATTTAGTCCAACCCTCTATAATGTTAATACAATTTGAGGATCTTTCCCACCCCTTAATAGGCCTATGTGACCTGCTTTGAACTTGAGTCACATGGGTTGACATGAGCCTTGGTCACAAGGGTTGTGATGCCCTCTGGCCCTGAAGAAGGGTATATACACTTTGAAGTTAGCATTTTGCTTTGAGGCTCACTCATGGGAAGAGTGTTCATGTGATGTAGCCAGATGAGACTCTGGGTAGCCATTAAGGAACCCCCTGGCTTTGAAAAACCCAGATGTTGGTGCTTCTCTCTCTGGTGACTATGTATGTATTGCTTTTGGTCAGACAGTTGGAAGCCCTGTCTGTTGGTCTTCACTGTTTGTATTTGCTCTGTTTATATAATTTCTGCTTGTAATTTCTGTTTGTATTTTCTCTGAAGTTCAGGGTGCTGACTTTTCCCCTGAACTCAGTTATACATATATGTGTGTGTGTGTGTGTGTGTGTGTGTGTGCGCGCACGCGCACGTGTGTGTGTTTGATTAAAGTGAGATTGTTGACCCCTTTAAAATTGCTTTCCTTTAGAAAAGCAGATCAAAGAACCTGTGCGAGCAGCCCTCCTGTGTGCTGGTGTTATTGGTCTTACACCTCGACAGCAGCTGCAAGTAGCACTGTTGTTATACCCTCTCATTTTACAGAAGGAGAAGCTAAGGCCCAAAGTGACTTGTTCAAAATAACATAAGTAATAAATGGTAGAGATGAGAGTCAGGTCTGGGTCCTTGACTCAAATGACAATTCTTTTCAATGTATAATATAGACTAACCAAATATAATGTTTGCCTTGTAAATAATTTACCTAATTTCTAGGCCCTGTCCAATTAACGACCAGTAAAAACTTCTGGAGTCATTATTGCCACAGAATTCTTTAGGAGGAACTGTATCTAAACAATTCAGGATGGAAAGTCTTAAATTCACTGTTCTATGCTTAAGATGCCCTACACAGGAAAAGGCAAAGCAAGATACCTCAGGTGGTTTATCACCGAAGATTCAGACCATCAGATCATTATAAATTGTGCTTTTAAATTGCTAATCACTTTTGTATCCTCCCAGTGTGAGAAGACCAATGCTCTTGAGATGCTACTAAATGTCTGAATTCAATTAAGTGGTAGCCACAAGGGCTGTCTGATTTATCTTCAGCAATGGTTCCCTGGAGAAGACTGAATATAGCACCTATTCACTGAGACTAGTAAAGGAGTCTTTGATGGTTCTTATCAGTATATCACTTACAATTACAATTTACAAGTTCATACCTCAAACAATTTTTCCACTTACGTATTTTTCCTTCAGTTAGGGCAAGATGTCACCGGGTAACTGAAGATGATTTGATCTTGTGGTTTAAACTGTGATCTATATGTTTTGTCATATATAAAAAAGTATATATGCACATACACATGCACACATATGCATATGTATATATACATATACATACACATGTATGTGTATGTATGTATGTATGCAGTGTATAGTGCATGGGGCCCCAAGTCAGGATACTTAAGTTCAAATATGGCCTTGGACACTTATTAGCTGTGTGACCCTGTGCAAGTCACTTCACCTCTGTTTGCCTCAATTTTCTCATCTGTAAAGTGGGAATAATAATAGCTCCTCCCTTTTAAGGTTGTTATGAAGATCAAATTAGATAACAGTTGTAAATCACCTAGCACAGGGCCTGGCACATAGTAAATGGTGTCTATGGCTATTTATTAGCTATTATTATTATTATGCAATGGGGCTCTGATGCATGTATATAAATACACACCATATGTGGGTGTATAAAAATGACTATTTTATAAATATACAGCTCTTAATGAAATAAGCTAAGCATACCAATTATAATATTTGTGCCCTTTGAAAAATGCCATTCACAGAAGGTTTTAATGCATTCCCAGCAATATGTGACAGTACAAAATAAATATGCATATTACATAGTTTGTGGGGATTTTAAAGCATTAAAATATGTATATTTATATAGTAGAATATTTTAAAATGCCTCTTATTTTGCTCTATTGTGTGTCATACAATAGACAGCTGGCTACATTTACTATTCCTAATTCTGGCTATGGTACCAAACATTAAATAAAGCATTAGATAATTTTATGAAGCAAACTTTTAAAGAAAGGAATGCTAGATAGGATTTGATAAATTTCTCACAGATCCTTAACTCTTATATTTCAACTCTTAATTCTAATTTCATAATTGTTCAGTTAAGTAGTCAGTGGTACTGAGATGGATACACATGATGCTGTAAGGGTTAAAAAAGTATTAAGGGTTGCTTTTCCAGTACTTTGTGAGATCCCCTCCTGAGCTGGAGGGCATCCTAAAGTTCTTTCCCCTTATCCTGTAATACCATAAAACTTCTCCTTAACCTATGACAAAAAATGCTTTTGTCTCCCTTATCTATGTCCCCCTTATCCTTAATCTTTAACCTGTGTCCCCCTGCCCTGTCCTTAAATCTTTAAACCATAAAGAATTCCCTTTGTCTCCTTCATCCTATGTCATAAAATCCCTTCTTGTCCTGTCTTTAATCTTTAACCTCTATAAAAGCTTCTAAAACTGTATCATCATTCTGAAACCTCTATATAAGCATAACTCCTCCAAATATCAGGGACTCAATGAGCTTTCTCACTAAGGAGGCCCAGGTAGGTTTCATGTAATAAAGCTCCTATTGGCTACAGAGAATGTCAAAGTAAATTCTTTCACACTTGAACAGCTCTCCTGAATCTGACCTCAACAGTAACACAACATTAGTCAATTTGTCCAACTGATCTCTTTCAAACCTGGACACCAAATGTTTTTAGCATGAGAATGACACATTTGTTCCCCCCATCTCAGTCATAGATATTTGACCTTTTAGACCAGGGCTGTCCAACCTTAGGTTTTTATTGAAACAATAGGCAATATATTTTGATTTGCCATTTTAGTAAGATCTCTGCAGTAGCTCTGCTTCATTTACTAAAGCATTTATGTAAATTTCTATCCTTGTAGATGGGCCGCATAAATCACACTGCTGGCTGCATGAGGCCCCCAGGCCACATTTTGGACAGCCCTGTTTTAGACTATCAGAGTTAACTAAAAGAATGTCCTTATTCAGCCTTTCAGAGTTCTAAGCCACTAGAAAGATCTGTAATATTCCCTGCAACTCTTTTTTCCCCCATAGGAGAAAGAAATAATAACCCATATTAAGTGTGTCTTAATTTCAAAAGCATATAACTCATTTCATGAAATGATCCTCTCCAATCAGACATTATTTTCTATTTTATTCTTAGAGAGGTGCTAAACATTCCCCCTGCTATGACGGTATTTTCAGCAGTAACTGAACTAAGTTAGAAAGATTCATATACAAAGACTAGAAAGAGCTATAGCTTCCTTGATTTTTTTTTACAAACAGTTTTGAATACTAAGCCTTCCAAAAATTTTAATATAAGAGTTTGTGCTCTTCCAATAGCACATTTTAAGTGAAATTTAAACAAAGATTCAAAGACAAAACATATATCAATTTCATGACAAGGCCCATCGCTCTTCTCACAGGAGTAGGACATATGATGAGGAGAGTCTAACACCAAAATCAATCAATAAAAAGAAAAATAATCTAGCCAATAAATTAACTGATTCATTCACCAGGAGTTTATGAGTAATTAACACATGCATAACAGTGATGAGATGACGAGAAAAAAAAATGTAAAATTCACCTTCTACATTTGATACCTTTCAAGGAATCCTGAGATCACAAATCTAAAGCTAGAAAGGACCTCAGTCACCATGTAGTCCAACCTCATCATTTTGATGAAGAAACTGAAGTCCAGGGAGGTTAAGGGATTCGTCCAAGGTCAAAACCTGATCATCATTTTGGGACACAACTGATTGTAAACAAGTAATAGCCAAGGTGAACCTGGGCTTGGATTAGAATGAGTGACTAACTGCAATAACTTATATTATATATAACTTTAAGGTTTACAACGCAATTTCCTTTTTTATTTGTAATTTTTGTTTTACCTTAGAAGAGAAACATAAACAAATACCAGAGCAAACCAAATACAAAATGTACTTTCCACAGTTAAACAATCAACAAAATAGAGGAGTTGTACATGACCACATAAACTTCTGCAATTTACCATTCATTAGAGGAAAGGAAGGTGGTGTGTTTTAACCTTAGCCATGCAAACTTACATGGCTCTATTGTCTACTGAATGCAATATTGTATATTGAATTTAACTTGAATTTTGTTGTTAATTATTGATTTCATTTACATGTTTATAATACACATCTAGATTATTCTTTTGGATCTGCTTTCCTCACTGTGTTTCTTTATATGCATCTTCCTTTATTTTAATTTCTTGTATTCATCATTCCTTATTGAGCATTAATGTTGCATTAAATTAATATGCCTCAAGTTGTTTAGCAATTGCATAGTTGTTGGGCACATAATATCTTTCCAACATTTCTCTTAGAAATAGTGCAAAACACTTTCCCCATAATAATTCCACAAGGCAGGTAGTACAAGTATTATTTCCATTTTATATATGAGAATAATGAAATTCAGAGAGGTTAGATAATCTGACCACAGAAAAATAGCTAGTAAGTGTCAGTTCTAGCATCTGGATGAAAATATCTTGACTCCAAATCCAGTGCTCCTAATCTACAGTGCTGTCTCTTATACAGGGTCATTTATGACAGGAAAGATCTTAGACTGGGGAAAACTGGTTAGATTTAGGTGTATGCAAAGTCAAGAGGACAAGATTTAAAGTAGGTAATGGGATAGTCAGCTGCAAAGACAGAGGGTTGTTAGAGTTACAGACAGTCTGGTACCTTGGATAGCTCCCTAAAAGAGAAATTGTTCTAACACGCTAACTCCATTGAAATCTTTTCTCCTTATACTCTCATTTATACAATCGGTATTGTCCTAGGTATTGTGCTAGATACTTGGAATACAAATACAAAAGTGAAACCGTCCCTGCCCTCAAGGAGCTTACATTCTAATAGAGGGAGTAACAGCTAGGGAAGCAAGGTTTGGTCTGACTTCCTAGAGACTGTGAGTGAGGCCATAAGATAGTTAAATGTCATGCTTTTGTCAATAAGAAAGATAGTATTTATTTGATGACTTTTCCCATGGCAAGGACAGTAGATGATGGAAAGGGAGGGATATTATAATTGTGGTGTGGCAGGCCACGCTCCTAAGAAGGTCCTTATTTCTGAATTAATAGCTAGGCCAATTATAATAGTGGAATAAGTAAGATTGTACTTATTTACCAATCAGGACAGGCCAGCGTCAGGGCAAAGCTGCAAAGCTGAGTTAAGTACTCTGATTGTCTTACGGCTGCATTCCATATGATTAAGTGACCAAAAAAGTATTACAAGCAAACAAACAAAAACATAAGGGTTTGGCAAAAACAAAAAACAAAACCTAATGTATCCCAGAATAGTTGGGGAAGACTTCATGAGTCTTTAATGGGACTAAAGATAAGCAATATCTAGAAATGCAAATGGCAACAGAACAGAGATTCTAAGTGGGGAGAATATGAACAAAGTTTAGAGCTATTCGTTAATTCAGTAAGTCAGAAAAAAGCATTGTAGGCATTGGGGAATAATGAGAAGACCATGTTGGTTGAATCAGAAGATGTATGTTCGGGAGTAGAGGGAGATAAGATTAGAGAGCGAGGGTGGATCTGGATGGGGAATAGTCTTGTATGGGGTGGATAATTGTGAAGACTTCACAGGGTATGTCTAATGGAGAGGTTCTGGGATTTGGCCTTGTAATTTTGGGAAGGCATGCCCTTCCCCCTTTCTCTCTCAGATATTAGAAGATAATGAACTTCCTGTGAGCTATTTGTTCTCTGCTCCAGGAAGGGTCTCTTCTTCCCCCATCCCATTTCTCTTCCTAGACTTTCAGATGCCACCTTGGCAGTTGAGTTCTGATAGGGAAAAACCTGAACGAACTGGATCAATCTTGGTCCTCTGTGTAGTTTTAGCGCCTAGATTGTAAGCCCGCCTCTCAGCCAATGGTGAGAAGGGATAGAGGTGGGTGGGAATCTTCTTCATTAAGACTATAAATTAAGGAAGGTTCTCTTTTACCTCGCCTCCTCCCTTATGGAGGTGTGCTTGAGTCTTGCAAGGTTTGCATAATAAATTTACTTTGTTTCTCTTAAAGATGTCTCTCCTATTATTTAAAAATTCTGTCCCATACAGTCTTGAATGTCAAGCTAAGCTTAAGTTTTATCCTGTGGACAATTGGAAGCCTTCTTATGTTTTCCATGACAAAAATGGAAAGGAAGGAACATGAATCTGATGGCTTTGTACAGTTTAGAATAAGATGGTGGTAGAGTTTAGAGGCAGTAAGGCAGGTATTTAATCTATACTCTGCAAAAAAATGTGAGTTACTTTGATGTATCATTAAAACATCCTTGGTATGTTGAGTTGTCTTTGGTTTCCTCATTTTTCCTGGATAATTTTCAATCCAGGGGATACAAGGTGAAAGTCATGGTAATCACTATGGGGAGAGGAGGAAGGATGGTGTGTCTATGTGTGTGTGTTGTGTTACACTGTGTATGTGTGTATTTTTAATATGTGGAGTAATATATGTGGGTGCACAGATGGCTAGACTAGTGGATAACTGAGTGAGAATGAATCTTCTTCCTTTGTCCTCATTTATAGAAACGATTTCACAAGTGTGTCCTGAACAATTCAAAGGCATATAGCAAAGAAACAAACAAAAAAAGGTTTTATATGCTTTTACACTTGATGCCACACAACTGGTTTGAATAACATTTGGATTAGTTGTTTTAGTGTCATGTAAACACAATCCAGGTCTTGTTAAAAAGGTGAATTATTATCTATTCTTTAAATCCCAACTGAGATATCACCTATTCCATTAATCCTTCCCTCATTTCCCCCATTAGTAATGGCCTTTTCCCTCTCAGATCTTGTATAAAACTTTGACCTTAGTTCTCTTACTCTCTTTCATCTATAGATAGCTGATGGTACATTGAATAGAGTGCTGGTCCTGGAGTCAGGAAGACTAGAATTCAAATATGGTCTCAGACATTTACCAGCTTTGTGATCTTAGACAAGTTATTTAACCTTAGTTCCCTCAACTGAAAAATGGGGATAGTAATAGCACCTGCATCTCAGGGTTGTTGTAAGGATCAAATGAGATAATATTTATAAAAGCATTTATCATAATGCCTAGCACATAGTAGGGGTTATGTAAATGCTTATTCCCTTCCTCTTCACTTATCTGTATATGTATCACATACTCTTTTAGAGAATAATATCATTGACAACAGGTAACTATCGTATCTAATATTTCTGTCTTCCCCGGGACATAGCACAGAGCTCTGAAAACAAGAGGCCTTTAATAAATGTTTGCTGAATCAAACCTTTCTGAATTGAAGTGATTTGAAGTAGGAACAACTTAGCCACAAAGCATCTCAGAAACTGTGGTAAGATATAAAATCTTAATAGCTAGATAGATGTTTAAAACATTTATAAACACATATTATGTACCAAGCACTGTGCTAAGCAATGGGGATATGGATAGTAATCAAGCAAATATAGTCCCTGTCTGCAAGGAGCTTACATTCTAATGGAAGAAAACAACATATAAAGGGGAGCTGGAAAGAAAAGGAGAAGGACACAAGTAGCAACATGGTGTGGAGATGGCCAAGAAGTGTAATGGAGATCTTGTTCCATGAAAGGTAAGGTGAAAGTTCACCTGTTAGAGTCTGGTGTCCCAGGGGTGAAATATAAGGTTCTGATTGGGGGAGGGAGATATGAGGAACTTCTTTCCGGTAAGGGAGGAATGTTTTCCACATCTATACAACATGCCCCAAATCAGACTTGTACTTTGAAAAGAACTGGAGAAAGTGAATAATGGTATGGATAGGATAGGACAGAGAGGGCTATGTATTTTTACAGAATTCTGGTATGATGCCTTTGGGAACATTGAGAACACATTCATCAATGATTCAGTTCTTACAATTATCCTTTTATCACCAAATCAAGCTGGATAGTGATACCTTGCCCCAGTGCAGGTGCAATATTTTTGACTCAATAAGAAAAAAGACTGATTCCAGATTTAAGGTGTTGGGGCAAGGGGGAATGGGACTATCAGGAATTAAAGGAGTACATCTCTCTTTTTCTTCCCACATAAGTTGTAGGAAAACATGGAAAACAAAAACTAGGCTATTACCCCTGCCCTCTCCCTTACCTCACAAAATTGCCAGGGGAAATGAAAGGATATTACTGACTCACTTCTATCCCTCACCTGTCCTTGTGGAAAAGAACAATATTGCCCTGGAATCAGTACCTACCCTGGCTCTTTGGTCATATACTGTAGTCCTAATCAACATAACTAAAGAAATCCCTTGATGTAATTCAGGATACCATGATTGAGACTTGTTCATGCTTGAATATGTTTCTATTTTATTGTCCATGACTGAAAAGCTCTTCAGATAAATGGGGCATGTGATAATTAGGGCATTCATGGGAGTAAGGAAGTTCATGGCGCAGGCACACTGGGAGACATGGCAGTGTCAGCTTCTCCACATGGTCCTGTCACCAGGCCCCACTCCTGTTCTCAAAAGCTACAAAAGAAGCTTTGAGAAAGCTCAACAAGCAGCGATGAGTACCTCATATCATACACATATACACATATATGCGTATATGTATACACACATATATGTATGTAACACATGTGTGATACACACAATACATATGTGTATATGTATATACACATTCTTCCGCCAGATTAGCCCAACCATTGGCTTCTGTTGAAAACAGGGATGCTAATTACAATTGTCTTTGCTCTTCTACAGAGCAGACAAAGTTCCTATTATATTTGTACTGTGGGTTCCTTTAAGGACTGAATGGATGTCAAATTTAGTTCTATCCAAGTAACAGTTGTACAATGGTCTTGAATCACAAGTGCATTTTACTTCCATCACCAGAAAATCCCCATTAAGAAGCTGTTTCTGGATTGGCCTCAAAATCTAGCTGGGATTTGTGAACTTGAGTGATTATATAAGCATATTATTGAAAAGTATAGCTGTATAGGTTAATTATTGGAAGAATATCTATTCAGTCACTAGCAGAAAACTCTGAGCTATAGATTCTCTTTTCAAGGGTTTCATTAATTAGAGGATCGACTCTCCTGGAAGATACTTCTATTTTTTAACCTATTCAATTCAATATATATATTTTAAATGTTTACTATGTGTCCAGTATTGTCCAGGCCCTGAGGAAACAAAGACAAAAATGAAACAGTTCCTGCCCTCACAGAATTGACACTCTACCAGGGAAAACAATATGTACATAGATAAATAAATGTAAAATATATACAGGATCAGTTCAAAGTAATTCAGGCAAGGGGGAGAGCACTGACAATTAGGCAGAATCAGGAATCTTATGTGAGAAGCAGAGCCCAAATTGAGCCTTGAAGAGAACCTGCGATTACAAGAGGGAAAAGTGAGGAAGAAGAGTATTCCAAGCTGTACAAAAGCATGGAAGTAGGCTATGTTGAATGGGGGAAACAGTATGTAGGCTGGTTTTATTGGAATTTAGAGAGTGCAAAGGGGAGTGATGTGAATTCAGTCTAGAAATACAAGTTGAAGGCAGATTGCAAAAAGTTTCAAATGCTAATCCTCTAGAGTAGTTAATATTTTATCACAGAGGCAATAGGGAGCCACTGAGCTTACTCATCTTTGTATTCTAACTTGAAGGCTCTCTAGATCTTAATAAAGTTATATACAACTTCAAAAGGTTTAAAATTTCCTGGTTTAAAGATATTTACCATATATTCAGTACTTCAGAAAATTCATAATTTCATCTGGGGATCCTCCCTCCACTGACCTGGTTTGCAACCTTTTTACACCTTAATAAGTGATCTTCAGGACTTTGGCCCATAAATTTCATCACCAGGTATTCAGTTTCTTAGTGCTAAACCTCTTTGAACTTAGCTAACATAGATCTTAGGCAAGGTACACAGTCCATCACCAGGTTCACTTTAGTAGGACCTGCTATAACATGTAGTAGGCTGGGATGGGAACCCAGGGTCACCTCTAAATCACAAAGATACATTAGAGTGGCTCTTATATTCAAAATTCTATTAATTTATCAAAACTCAATAGGCAATTATTAAGTCCCTTCTACCCACAAGGTACTATGCTAGGCCTAGGTGACAAAAAGATGAATAATGTATATTCATTCCCTCAAGCAGCTTGAAATCCACTTGGGGAAATAAGTATATAAATAATTAGATTATAAATTAGAATATGATAAATGCATTGATATATATGACATACTATGAGAATTCTTTTATTTTTTATTATATTGTGAATGGCATTTCTGCCACAGTGTTACTCTGATACCTCTTTATTGTGTGGAAGTGACTCTGTATTTTCTCAAGTGTTGTACCAGTGGAGGGTAAGCTCTGGCAGGTATAACCATACTACAAAATCTGTGGGTACAGTCCCAGCAGCAGACGGAGTGTGCTTTCTGAGAACTAGCATAGCTAAGCGTAGAGAAGTTCCTTACCTTTGGTTATCCATGTGATGATGACATTTTTGGTTATGGCGACTCATAAAGCAAAGAGAAATACAAAATAGTCTTCAGATTTGTTCAACCCTCTTCTCCTTCTACACTGATGGTGAGAGAGTATAGAAAAGGAGACAGAAATTACTAAGAATCTAGACAGTCCATAAACTTTAACTTGATTCCATACTAAATAAGAAAATCCTTGTCCAATGATCAATGAGTGAACATACTACTAGAAGAGCTGCAAATGATTAGAATTTGTAAAAAGATAAGAAAAGAAATTTTAATGAGAGATATATGACATACAATTAAAAAAATAAATCCTGAGCTATTTTAACAAGTAATTGATCATGAAAAATGGATAAGGGACGACAAAAATGATATCTGCATATGTTAATTTTTATACAGAAATTTAATTGACATGTAAATTGCCATATAAGGAAACCAAAAAAATCTAAAGAGTGGTGTGTGGGTCAGAGACCCCTACACACATTAAAAATATACAGAGACCATTCTTGAGACAAGGCAAAAAGGAGTTTGTTACTTTCTTATGAGAAACTACACACCCCAGTGTGGCCCAGGGTGATGCCAGCATGTGTGTGTGTATGTGTGGCGTACAGTTCAAAGTAAGTTATATAGACCCTAACACAGAGTTCCCCCACCCTCTACTGGCTCCTCTTCCCATTGACGGGGTTTGGAGCTTACATTCTAAAAGCAGAATCTTTTCCCAGCAACAAAGAACAAAGAACAAAAAGACAGGCGTGAGACCAGAGACTAGTATTCGGCAAAAAGGGAGCAAAAGCTAGATAAACAGAGCCTTGCAGGTGTCTGTCTACTGATGTAATTTCTTATCTCTACTTTCTCAGCAGAGCAGTTTCTAAAAATATAGAAGGGATGCAGGGTGGGGGTGGATGGTAGGAGAGGTAAAGTCTTGTTCCATACTGAGGGGGCTTCACTATTTCAGCATTCCACTCAGCGGGTTAGTTATCAAACCCTTGATTTACTTGCCAAGTGGAGAGAGAAAGCATCTAGTCGCATAATTTAAGAGTTGGAATCAACCTTAGTGTCTACCTTGTCCAACCTATGTATAAAATGGATCTCCACTATAACATACTGACAACTACTCGTCCAGTCTTTGATTGAGTACCTTCAAGAAGGGGGAACCCATTACAACTTGAGGAAGACTGTCCTACTTTTGCATAGCTTCTGTTTCCGGTGATACTTTATTTTTGCATTCTATCTCTGACAGTAAGTCAGAAATCCCCTCTGCCTTTCAGGACCTGAGACATACTTTATCTGGACCAAAGGCATTGCCACTTTAAAATATAAACTCATTTGTAAAAACTTATGAAGAAGGATTATGGAAGAAAGAGTAGTATTAGATCACCACCAGAGAGAAGCAAAAGAAAGCAAAATAAGTTTAAAGAAAGCTTTGAAAGTTCTTCAACTAAGCAAACTGACCCCAGCACATTTGAATACAGAAATAGAAGGCCAATAAACAGAAGAAAAATGGAAAACTTTTTTGTCAAGGCAACTATAATTACCACACTTCTTTCAGAAGTGGTAATAGATTCTAATGGTCCCTAAAGAGAATAAAGAGAGGAAAAGCATCTAAATTGGAGGTGACACAATTTTGAGGACATTCATAAGGTGTCTGTCTAAAGGAAAGAAGGCACCAAAGGCATGGAAAAACTTTCAATCCTTGTTAATATTGAAAAGGTAACAAAAAATCCATTAATGACTACCAACCTATGTGCTTACTTTCCCATCTCTACAAAATCTTTATCAGGCTTATCTATATATGAATTGAGGGCTTCTTGATGAGGATATTACTAGTGAGCAGGAAGGCATTCACAAGTTATATTCTATAATATACCACATCTTGATATAAGACCTCATTGTAGTTATCCCTTGATGATTAGGAATAAGCATTTGATTTTGCACAGCAGAACACTTTCTTAAGGGCTCTCTTCTAGTGTGGTTTCTCCTATCTATAAATCAAAATCATTCAAGACTTCTGTAACAGCAACCACACTGGCATACCCAAGATGGCTGCTGGAACAGGTTCTTTTATCTGTTTTACTAGGAAAGACTGCTCAAAAAGCTGTCAATAATCTTCTTTTAACTACATTTCCTAGTTCAGGGGAAGGGTCAGCACCCTGGATGTCAGAGAAAATACAGAGAAGAGAAATTAGCATAAAGACCAACAGACAGGGCTCTTAACTGCCTGAATCAAAGCAATATTACTATACATTTTACATATACCACTGGATCGAGAGAGCCTTTACCTCTAAGCAGCTGGGGGTCTGAACATACATCTACTCAGAGTCTCGACTAGGGAATCACAAGATCCTTCTCATAAGTGAGCCCCCAAAGCAAAATACCAACTCAGAGTATATATACACTTCTCAGAGTCTTGTGACTCAGTGCCTAATTACAAATTAGCAAAAGGTATGAAAGCCTTCCTACAAGCAACCTTCCCCTAAGCAAGCTTCCCTTAATAGGCTCCACATGAGCCTATTATTAATGGGCAGGGAAGATCTTACATCCCATTAACATTACAACTTCTTACAAGATTTAATTACAGAAGCAACTCTGTTCAATGACCTTCTGGTGACATAAAATAGAGAGGTGTATGCTCATCAAAGTCTTGACAGCGACAGTGTAGATCTAGGGCAGAATCCAATTAAAAAGGTCTTCCCAAGATTAATGTAGTCCAGCAAATGCTGTCACTGTGGATAGAGATTGTGCTATTTGCATTAAGCCCTGAGACATTGCAGAGTCACCTGGAAGAGATTAAGAACCATGCAAAATTTCTGATCATTCACACAGGAAAGACCAAGTGGATGGAAAATCCTATTACCAAAATTATGAAATGTAGTTGAATAGTACTTCAACTACTATGTAGCTGAAACCTATAGAGTTTGTCAGCATCAAATTTGGGACACATTATACAAATGCCCAAGCTGGGTCCAGAATTAAGATGACAAGAGGAGAGCAGGATGAATTGCCTTAAGACAAGTGCAGAGTTCCTTTAATGATTCCACACTTTTCCTTGAATGAAAGTCCCATTTTAAAAAGTATCAATGTTCTACTTATTCTGCTTATGTTGTCTGGCTACAGAACATGGAACACTATAGTCTCTAAAGAACTGAAAATGAATATCACATAGAAGCCAAGAGGTACATAGGTATGAGCAGGATGAAATACATAAGCAAAGAGGAATTTTAAAAAATAAAAGGAGTGAAGAATGTTGTCAGGGAAGTGTATGGCAGGAAGAAAAAAAAAAGGGCTTATCACCTAGTAAGAGCAAAGGATGACATGTGGATAGACCTATACAGGTGGATAGTGCTCCATTGGTGTCCTGTTATGTCTGGGAAAAAGTGAAGAAAGCCTCACATGTGTGAAGCAAACTCTCTGTCCTGAACTTGGAAGAGTACCTGGACAAGAATTATATGGGATAGCTAGGTATGTGATCTGCATTTTTGGAAGGTACAAACAAATCAATGAGATCACAGATCCCTTTGCATATTTATGTATGAATGAGGTTTGGGCATTAAAAACATACTTGTGATGAAGATACAAGGGACTGAAAGTATAAATAAACAGTTTATATCTATGTGATGATGGATGGAGATTGAAGTTGTTTGGTTTAGCAAAATAGCTATGGACTGCCTCTTGGATGATCTCCTCCCCCTTCCCACATAAGGGGAACCGCTCTTTCCCAGTTCCTCTCCCAGGTGTCCCCGAGGGAGACTTTCCCCTTAGTTAACCCTCTCATTTTGCCCCCCCCCCGGTATGGGAGGGGGAAGAGAATTTGTGGCCAATTGCCTCAGAAAGCTTAGAGAGAAAGCATCTGCTTATCAAGCCTCTGTTCCCAACTAATATCACTACTTGGATTACTATTTTCCCAGAGGGAATCCATGACAGCCCAGATTTAGGTAGCTTAACATTTTTTTTGCTTTGGGGGGAGTTGTATTATGATTTATCAATAAAAATCTTTTTGGTTCACCCTGAACTTCAAGCTGTAGGAGGACCCCAATGATTTGGAAAGAGAATTTCTTTCTCTCTAGGGAAACGACACAGTTGTTAAATTTATATTCCTAAAACAAAGGTCTGATCACCATGTTCCTTTGCTACAAGAAGTTTTAGTAGTTCCTTATTACATCTAGGATAATGAAAATAGGTATATAAAATAATAAGTATAAAAAATAAAATAAGCAACAAACTCCTCTATTTGTCATTTAAAGCCCCTCTCAACTTGTCTCCAATCCTCCTAAAATGATTTTGCATTACTACCCTTCACACAGTTTATGTTCTAACCAAAGTGACCTTCTTTCTGCTCATGATACACAGCATTCCATCTCTCACCTCTGGGCTTTTGCATAGGTGGTACCCCCTGATTGGATTGCCCTCCCTTCTTATTTGGACCTCTTGAAATCCCTATCTCTCTTTGAAGCTTCCTACATGAGACCTTTCATGATACACCCACATATACACATGTACACACATATACACACATATATGTTTTGTATTGACTCATCTGTGTACATAACATTTCCTCCCTATAAAGTGCAAGATTCTTGAAGACAGGGAGTGTGTGTGTGTGTGTGTGTGTTTGTATCTCTTGTACCTAAACACATTTCCTGATATATGATATATAGTAGAAGCTTCATAAATACTCACTAAACCGAATGTTTAAGTTCCTTGTTTTACCTGTTTCATGTAACTAAAAGAACTCCTTATTTTGATTTATTTATATAATTGGCTAGGTGAACATCTGTTCCTTTTTCTGTCCTACTTTTAAAAAAAACTAACATGACTTCCTGTTCTCTCTCAACTCGTCTCCACCTTTACACATTTCATTTCAGCATCCAGATGCTTCTTTGCTTGGGAGTTGTCAGTTCTATTAAATCTGTATAGGTATATGGTGTAAAAAGAATAGCTTATCTACATATGTCAGCACTGAAACTTTGGGTATTGCCATTTTAAACCAAATCAGCCTGAGGAATTTCTAGGAGGAACATCAGCATGTCAAAAATGTTCCTTGTCTGAGACTGTTAGTGGTCTCCTGGAAATAACACATTTTGTATGTAGAAAATACTGTGAAGTGGAAGCCACAGGAACTGAAAGAAATGACGGACAATCTAAATCATCTCTTTTTTTGTGCCATTTTCAATTCTGGGGTATTAGAACAGCAATAGTATTATATTATTAATGTACGTGATACAATAGAATGAGAACATTTGTTTAATAATTCAAATAATTTGTTTGTAACTTGACAATTGTCTCCTACATCTGAAAATGTGGGCAATAGTGGCAGGTAAAGAGGAAGAAAGATACCCCGAACTCTCCTGTTGTTGCTTGAGCACTGCAGGGTGAGATTACTATGTATACCATGAAATGCATTGATATGCAAACCCTGCCTCAGTCATTTACTTTGAGACCCTGAGCAAATCACTTACCCTCTTTGTGCCTTTGTTTCCTCATCTGTGAAATGAGAGGTTTGATCTCAATAGCTTCTAAAGTCATCTGCCTGTAAATCTATGATTCTAAAATCCTATGTCTCATTCTGTCTTCGGACACATGATGAAACCAAGTCTGCAGATCCTTTTATTTAATTCTACGAGGAGAGTCATCCTATTTTGCTTTAACTTCTTTATATCTTCCAGTTTAGCTAGTAGCAAAAATGCTCATACTCACATGATTCAAGGATTATGCTATTATAGGGATCTTTGGACAAAAATTACCTGTTGCGACTATCAGTTAAGTAAATGTTAGTATTTCAAGCTAAAAACTGTAATTCCTACAGCCCACTGCCTTAGTACCCACCTTTGATGCTTCAAAACCACCATCATCCTGAAAGCAGAAGGAAGACACATAGATCTAAAGTTAATTTTGTGTTTTTGTCCCTTTCATGGGTTTCTATGACAAAAACAAAGAAAAACATTGCATGGTATGAACCATCCTGGGGATTACCCAGTAAAGGTATATATGTCTCCTTTAATGCCAAAATGTCCACAGAGGAACTCTAGAGGTCGATCTGTTAACTCTCAATTGTACATTTATTGTATATACCCTCAATAATTTATTTGAATAGAGTTATATTGTGTAGAATGCACAATTGACAGTGCATTCATATGAATCCATTCATTTTATTCACACAGCAGACTTATGGGGGGAGATAATGCAAGTATCATCTCTGTCTCCAACTTAAAAAGCATAGACATACCTACTCAGGCAGCAGGTAGCAGAGCCAGAACTCAAACCTAACTCTTCTAATCCTTAGTTCTCTACTCGTCCCATGATGCCATGCTGAGCCAATATTTAGGCACTTCAGGCAAAAGGAACTCTTCAAGATGAATATTTTGGTGAGCCATAATTCAGACACACTGTGATCTTTTTCTCTGCTTGATGACTGGTGCTTGGACAAGAATGCTTCACTATGCTCCACCTGTGGCATGGGGCCAACCTCACCTCTAGGTACTTATCAATGACTTATATGAAAGATACCACAAACATAGTGAAAAGCAATTAAGAGAATACATGCACATCTGGCATCTCAGTCTCTCAATCTTTTATTTTCCATGAAACTATGAAGTATGGATTCCTGAGAATCTTTAAGTGACTCATACCAATGAAGGCGGTGATAGATTGGACCAAAACACCATTGGAAACATCTTTGTCAGCAGGGAGCAGAAGTTACATTAATTAAAATGTTCTAAGAAGGTACAGGGTGCACTCCAACTAGTGTCATAGCTATTTTCATCCTAATTAAGTGTGTTCTCTCCTTACATCGTATGGAGTAGGGAGACAGCATTACACAGGGTGGAGTTTCCTGAAATGGGACTTACAAGCTCCCCAGAGACTGTAGTGATTCAAAGAAGCATCCTGAAACTAGAATTTGACACTTGAGAGTACTTGGTTGAGAAAACTATTGTTATTCTTCAGCTATATTTATTTATTTACATTCTTTCTACTCCTTCCCCCCTCCCCATTCACTTTTTATGGAATGTTCCTTATTAGGGGTGCAGTGAAAATAAGAAAAAGGGATTTGATGGGTATTTTGAGGGGGAAGAATTGGGAATTGTAGGTAGGAAGACGAGAAAAGTGAGAGGCTGTGGTTATTGTGACATCTATGCCAGCTATAGTAAGGATGGATATGATTTCGTGGGCATTATTCTCCTCATACAAGAAGACTGAAGGTTATGGTGAGAGTGTCACAGTCATGGAAGGGAGTTGAGATCCTGGCAGATGTGGTATTGTTCTAGGGAGAGCTGAGGACTGCAGACTTCTACAATTCCTAGACAGAGATCCAAATGAGCCCATTATTGTCCTAGTTTTAGGGTAATTTAGTGACTCACTAGGGAAGCTTATTATTTTCTCTTTGGGCTCTGAAAACCTAATAAAGCTGCTGAGCCATCTCTTCACTGTGCCCTACTCAGAGAGCTTGAGTCCAAATCAATGGAATCAAGTGCTAGTTGAACTGACATGTTGCCTTTAGGAGTCAGTCTAGCAAGAGTTATAGAATCATTCATTTAGCTTTTGGCTCTAGAGTCATGTTAATGAGTAACCATGATTTTCACTATTGGACAGGACAAGGTAAATTGGAATAGGTTGGGGAAAAGGAGGGCAGACTAAGCTTTTCTAGACTTCATATCTTCTTTGCGGTGTAGACCTCCAAAAGATGGGTGCCTAGCTCGTCTACTACATATGTTGACTGATTAGAGTGAAATAAACTCAGTCTGGTGAAAATGTAGAGTATCCTTTTTGAGTTAGTACCTCTAAAAGGGATTTCTTTGATAAGAAAACAAAACTAAAGTAGCTTATTTGATAGATCTTAAGTAGGGTGGAGTATTGATATTGGGGATATCAAAAGATTTCTTGAAGACAGAAGAACACAAAAATAGGAGGAGCTTATATTAGTGATGGCAGAATGAATGTTCAAAAGAGGAGAAGGAAGCCTTAAAAGCACTTTCCCACTTATTGAGCTCTATGAGAAAGCAGTAAGTTTCAATAAGGCCTAGTTCTACCATCCTTATATATTGTTAGTTAACATTCTCTAGAGCAGAACATGGAAAATGGGAATATGTCATACACATTAATCTGGATGTGTAACTCTATCAATTAAAAGACCAATAAACAGGCAGCTTAATAGAAAACTATACCATAGATTACTCTAATCAGTTCAACGTATTGATCTCTGAGCATTCTCAATTTGTTTATTTGAACAAAGCTTATTCTTTTTTAATTACTTTGCCAATTTATAGTCTCTGTTCCATGACTTTTGCTGTATTCATTTATCTGTAGCTTCCCACTGCAGGAAAATTTCTTCTGTCATTAAGGCTGGACTGGTTATCATGCATGGTTTAATATGATCAAAATAATGTTGACCGACTTTATGTTGTCAGATAAAGTTGTGGTTATGGATAGTGGATAAAGAGATGCAAAACAGTTATAAGGGGGATTTTGCCTGAATTCCATCTAAATACATCTAAAAAAATTGTGAAATAGAATCTACCAGCTCAAACTAATGAGCACAAAACTGCATTGATTTGGCCCAGGGTGGACAAATAGAACATCTGGCATATTTGGCACCAATGACACAGCTGGCATTGTTGGAACCGTTTCTGCAGAAGGTACAGATGCAGAAATGGGAGAATTGGTACAAACAGTGCAGATGGAACAGTTGGAACAGATGACAGTGGGCAGAGCTGGCGATGCTGGCACAGGTGTCATAACCTCAACAGCTGGCACAAGTTGTGACAATCCTGGGATTTCTTAGTACAAGGCACATGTTCATTTTGGCTTTGGCT